>NW_017306430.1:1599667-1652799 GCF_000935625.1 Nanorana parkeri
TCAACAATTTGTTACCAGTCAGATGCTTGGAGATCAGTGTCCCTGGTTAGCAACCATAGAACAGTAGAAAGGCATCATGGCACACTCACAAACTAGCATGTAAAACAACTTGTCTCACCACTAAGGACAATGACAGAGGTTTGGATACACGTCTTCTGCAAAGGATGTGTAAGCCGCACTGCCGCGCCAAGGCACCTCTTATAGTGCGGTCCTAACTCTAAACTATGAGAGTCTCCATCTTGGAGCACATGGGGCAGAAGATATCAAATTGGGTGCAGGCCTGTCAGGAGGACGCCCCACCTCCTTAAAGGTACAGAAACACACAAGGGATCCCGCACAAGTTGTTTTACATGCTAGCTAGCTACTGTTCTACTGTTCAAAGCCCATTTCGTGTGCACCTTACTGTACAACTGGTAACAAATTGTTGAGTGCGTTTGTCGTTTGTTTTGCTTTACCTGGTTAGCAACCAGGGACGCTGATTTCTCTGAAAGTGGCCGGAGCTCAGCGCTCGACTGAGCCGCTCGGCCGTGATCGGGAGCTGTACGGGCTATTGTGAATAGCCCGTACAGCACCCCCTCGGTGCTCCTGAACCGAAGGGGTCCTTGTGCCGAAGCTAGCCGAAGGATCGGCCGAAGCTACGGCCAGATCCTTCGGCAGCTTTGTGAATAGACCCCTAAGTGTTCTGTGTTCCCTTTCCAACTCAATCGGAGATTCGGGAGGCCTGGAAAGGAGATTGTTAAAGATTGCTTGCAGAGCCAGATAAAGCCCTTCAGCCTCTACTGATTTGGGAAGCCCATGGATCCTCGAATTTCACCTGCGACCCCAGTTGTCTAGGTCTACGAAGTGCCTCTGTAGCACAATCAGGCATTGAATGTGGGAGGATACCAGCATTTAAGTGGACTGCAGCTGGGCGTCACTTTGGGAGCCAGTGTGCTCCACTATGGCTAGGCGGGCCGCGACATCCCTAATCTCGGAGCCGAGATCAGCCACAGCATCGAAGAGAGCTTTAATGTCCAATACCAGGGTGAGTAGATCAGCACATTGAGGTAGTTAACTGATGTAAGGTGGCACAGGACCCGATGCTTGATTGCTAGGCCCGCCGACCTCCGAGTCCTCGTGGTCAGAGCGTGGAGAGCTCCCGAGCGTCTCAGAACATTGGGGCCGAAACAGGGCAGGAATAGACAGGGAGGTTTGCAGGGTCGGGGGTTTGACCACTGGTGTCTGGAGGCCAATTTTCACCATCTTGTGCTTGAAAGAAAACTGAAATCTCCCCACTATGTCCGGAGCTCGGCTATCAGACAACCATCTTCCTTCAGCACCAAGCCACGCCCCTTCTCTATTGTTCTTATGGGCGTGATGCAAATTAAATGCATATTTTTGTTGATATTGGTAGTTATAGTAATACTGCTGTATTTTAGCATTCTCTTTCTGTACAGTGGGTATGGGTTTGTGGCAGTTGAGACCTTT
Source organism: Nanorana parkeri (assembly GCF_000935625.1). Lineage (NCBI taxonomy): Eukaryota > Metazoa > Chordata > Amphibia > Anura > Dicroglossidae > Nanorana > Nanorana parkeri. The sequence continues at coordinate 1,601,135 of NW_017306430.1, forward strand.
GCTTTGTGGACATTTAATAAGGCCATACTCTCAAAGAGGTCTCAACAACACACATAGATTCTTTAAATATGTCAGTGCACATCTAGAAGGCTTGTGCTGTGTACTTTTGGGATCCTTGCCAATAAGTGGCACATCATGCACAAGTCAAAAATGTAAAGTCAATAATACTTGCAAGGCAGCTTGTATCCTTTACAATTGTGAGTGGATTAATGATGATGTTAAGTGTGGGGACACATTGACCCATGAAACAGCACCTATTGAGTGGTCTACTGTGTGTAGTCCAAGACATGCTTTTTCAAACAGAGATCACTTTGCTGGGTATTTTATGTCTCCTGCTAAAAACTTAGTTGGCAACAGGAAATTGTTTAAATTGTCTCTGTGTCATGTGCTATAACTTCTACTAATAAAATGTCTACATACTGTAACTCACTAATAAAATTTTTAGATGCTACAGCCAACAGACAAAATGGAACACCAGAAAAAAAGAAATATTGTTTTTAGCGAACACACCACATGTATATCTACCAAATTACATGGCACCAGTAAATGTACCAGCACAACACAGAACACAATCATGACAGCAACAAGTTTGTGATAGCCTTGTTGTAACCCTTTACATACATTTCTGCTGACGCCATGATTGTGTTCTGTGTTGTAGTACAAGATGTACTGGTGCCATGTAAGTTTAAAGATGTGCATTGGTGTGTTTGCTAAAAACAAATGTTCTATTTCCTGGTTTTGTATTGTGAATTTTTGGGCTGCTTATAGTGGTTAAAGATTTTACAATTTTTCAGTAGCAAGTTTTCAGTAACAAGTTTTTCATAGCAAATACTGCAAGTAGCCAAAATTACAATGCAAAACCAAGAAAGAGATATTATTTTTTTTCGCAAAAAAACATGCATATTTACCAACTCACATTTCCCCAGTACATATGACATCACAACACAAAGGCTATCTTCCTGCTGAAAAAGATCACACCACATGAACCAGTACATGTTGCAGCACAACACAATCAGGGCTTCAGTCGCTAAGAGTTCACTCCACATGCAAACACAAACATGAAGAAATATATGCTTGAGTCATAAGATTGAAAAACAAATCACACAAAATACAAGTTTCCATACAAACGGTATTTTAGAAATATTTATAGAAGTCAACAAATTAGGAAGTACAAGAAAATGAGGTTGAATTATATACTTCAATTAAGGGATAATATTAGTAGACATGCGTTGCAGAAGACATATAGAGGAGCTGGAAGTTTCACACCCCAGGTTTCAAATGCAAGAAAAAAAAGGGTATTTCCACAGTGGGGTGTGCGATGACCCAGAGGGGAAAATAAAAAAAAGGGGCTTTTAAGAAACAAGTCCAGACCTCGTGTATAAAAATCTTAGAAGTACATTTATTCAATAAATCATTGTATACATTATTTAAGATAAAAAACGGAATACAAAATCATCAATAAAAATGCTTTTACAAATGCAGGTTCACCGAATGGTGACGATACCGTGCAGTTACGATGTATATGGTTGTTTGTTATCAGAATGGTATAAACGCTCCTGTAAGTCCCTACATGTTTCGCCCCGAAAGGGCTTCTTCAGGGGAGAGAGACAATTCTATGGGAGATATGTGTCATATATGTGTCTTCACCGTCAGTTAGTCAGGGAAGCGAGAATATAGTGGAAAAACTGCTTCAAATACAAACAAGGGATTGGTTTTGTCAAGCATGAACAGCCACAGGTAAACACAAATGGAGGGATCGCGTCGGAGACAGCACCTTGTAGTCTTCAGGAAAAACAGGCAGCCGGCATACTAGACTTCGAGGTAGTGAAGTTCTGCTCTTGCCGTGTGTGGTGTTGCTGTTTCTTTCCCAGACATCTGAATTATATACTTCACATGCAAATGCATTTTTCACAATGGTTTGTATAAGGAAAACTTTCTTGTATCCAGTTTCTCAGCGCAAGATAACGTATCTCATCCTACCATTGGCTGGGATGTAATGCCATCCAATGCTTTTAATCTTTTTATGTGATGGATCCATGGATCATCCACCAACTGCTTGGCTGATCCCAGACTCTCTCCCTCTATCCATATCCTTGCTCCTCCTTGCTAGACGTATCTCCCTTCTGCACAAGAGATTAGGATATAGAATTTTGCTTCCTACAGGCCCCTGGGAAATATGGGCATGCGTCTTCAATAATGCAATCATTAAAATGCATATTGTGTTATAAGTGTGTTTTCTGTGCATTTTACATGCCCTGCCATTGACTGAAATGTGATGTGCGTTTTTATAAAAATGTACAAAAAAATCAACAAAAAGGATTTTTGAAAAATGCAACTCACTGCCCTATAACGCAATGCACTGATGTCAACAGCATCATATAATGTGATGGTAACTACATTTCATGAGCTTTAAGCAATATCAGTCCACATACAATACTGAGATGTGAACAGGACCCTTATTCGTGAACAATCAGCCTAAACTGGCAGATGTCACTCAACTTTTTTTATTTCCTTCCACTAACACAGAATCATTATAAGTTATGAAAGTTGCACTTGATATTGCAGTGTGTTCAACTTTAGCAGTGTAAATATTGATGGAATCAAAAAGAAAGGTCCTAAAAATTTGGACAAAGGTCCTAAAAACTAGAACAAAGAAAAGTCATAATTCCGTAGAAAATATTTCAGATAACACTGTAAGGATTTACATGAGCGGATCATAATCTAATTCATTTTTCAACTGTTTTTGTTACTGTACATGTCGAGTCCTAACTCTGCAGAGATAAACACTTCTAGTAGAGAGATTTGCATTGTTGGCAGAAGACTTTTCCTGTGTGTTCTAACATTTGATGGACAAGCTGAAAAAAATGCTTAAGATCTAATCCACAACGTATTATTGCTGTAGTCATGAGTTTAATGTTTTAAAATGATTATATTGCTAAAATACAGACACTTTTGTGGAGGTTCTATAAATGTATACATCAATCACAAAAGTTAGACTATTACAAGTGATGATGAAAATGAATTCCATACTTGTTTGAATGACAAAGAGATGTGATTAGTATACTGTATGTTTCAAGTGCAATTATTAAAATAAGTGAAATGTATATTTTATTTCTCAGATTGCTCATGTAGGTAGCAAAACAACTTACATCTTAAAAAGCTGTCGTTAAAATGATGTTGGTGATAAAGGACAAATGAATATCTTAAAATCCTTTACTCAGGCATGCATTTGCTTTTCACATGATTGGATAATTGAGACAACACTGATGAATACTCTCTATGACACTTTTTTTAATCTGCACTAGCAATTACATTTTCTGGACTAGGGGGCAGAGAATGTGCTTTGGTTCAGGTCCTGGCCAAGTCAAATCCATCGTAAATCTTCCATTGAGGTTTATGGAAGGGGTGAATCTTCATCTTCATGGCTTTAATATAGCAGCAACAGCAGCAACATTCCAATCTGATTCTTTAAAAAAAATGGATTTTTTTAGGTAGTCTTGGATTCACACACATGTACCTTGCCTGACACCCTAAACCTGGGTCTGCAGTGGTTCCTGGTCAGGTAATTGGTTAGGTGCACTGGGTCTCAGGATGTTCTGCAGCAGGGCACAAACTCTAGACCAGCCTGTCAGTAACAACTCATATTCATCAATCGGTCCCACACTGTCTCCCACAGCCAGAATGGAAGGGTCCTATAGAAACTAAACTGCCAGATGCATACAGGCCTCTATGTATGGTAATATATATATATATTAATCAAGACATCAACTAAAGAGTGCAATAAGTTTACCATAAACAAAAAACTAAATATTGTGTTAAGTAGGAGCACTGTCTTTAAACACTTTAAATTAGGCCTCTTTGTCATCAAGATGCACACCAGCCAGCTTTAAATAATAACATCAGCATTATAGTGTATTTACGTCTCTGTTAGAGGCAGTCAAAATATTGTACTAAGTGGGTGTAAGGTCTTTAAACAATTGACTAGGCTTTTTTGTTAACAGGACCCACATCAGACATTTGTAAATCTAGAAATCAGCATAAGAGTATATTTAATTATCTGAAAGAAGTCCCCCAAAAAATAGCTATATAGTGTATTTATTTCAACACACCCAGGTTTTGGTGCTGTGGGACTCTCCGATTTAATAGTAAAAATGTGGTTTGTGTGTCCATTGATGTCCCACTGTAGCATTGGCTGCTGTTCCTTCTGTTACCCCTTATCCCATTCTGATTTTCATACCTCTCTGTTAGTGAGGAACAGTTCCCCTGGAGGTTAGGGGGCTTCCTTCCAGAAAGGGGCCCTAAGAGAAGGGCTACTGTCACAGATCAGAAGCACAAAGCTGATCTGTTACTTGCAGTTCCACTGATGAGCAGCAAAGCTGATCCATTGCTTGTAGTTCCACAGATCAGCTGTATTAGCTACAATTACGTAATTTTCTCCTACCTCGCTGCTGCACTCAACTGGGAGTTGTAGGCATCGCCAGGTCTCGCCTGCTGATTTATATACCTAGCTACGTGGCCACTCCCTATCCAGCCTGTCAATCAGCCTTACTGTTTATCCACACTCAAACCAACACTCTTGGCCTGAACAATAGGTTCTATTCCTAACCACAGTCCCAAGTTCCTGAGTGAGGCTAGTATATTTGAGTTCCTGTGCCTCAAGATTCCCCTACATTCTTGTGTCTCCAGAAACTTTGTCACTCTGAAAACCCACTCTCTCCAGTGACCCCTGTACTCTGGTGTCTCAGGTGATCCCTGTGTCGACCAGTGTCCCTGAGTTTCTATGTTCCATAATTCCTGTCTCTTCAACCTTGATTTTGTGTCTAACTTAGTTTGTTCACTGTCTGCACTGACCTTGGGCCTGTCCCTGTTTCTGAGATTGTCTATCAATTTTGCACAGTTTGTCTATCTATTGTCTGAACAGGTATGATCGAAGACCACAACCTGGTAGCCATTCTGCAGCAAAGCCCAAATACCAGGCAGCTCCTTAGATCCTGCACCCTTTCCTCATAACCAAAATTAATTGGGTATGGTCGGCCCAAGCTTGAAGCTCATCCCTATTCAGGTCATGCTTTTGGGATCTTCCCCTTGTATCTCTCTCCATGCAGTACATATTCACTGAAGTTATTCCTCACTCTTTTTGTTTGAGTGAAGATTCTCAACTCCTTTAGTAAGTCAGCCTCAGGCTGTCATTTTTTATATACTGTTACCTTACTCGTTTACTTACTGATGTTTTACCGATATCTGTAGAGTAGACATACATAGAGATATATTTGCTATGTAACTGTATGTATTTAAAAATTGTGTTTGGACATTTTTACGTATTTGTATTATCTGCATTACTCATCCTTGTTTGCATCACCTATATTTTAATGTCCTATGAGAGATATTGGTATAAATTATTCAGAAAATCATAATAATCTGCCAGGGAGGTAAGGATGGCATGAAATTTAAAATAACAGTTCCATCACTGTCAACAGGCCAAATGCCAAGGATGAAGAATGGATGAGCTAAGTCTCAAAGACATTCATGTACACATCTTTCTCTGTTTTTTTAAGGATGACTTGCCCAAGGATTTTAAATCCCGGTGTTTGAAATGTATTTTACTGGTATCCATGCCAGAGTTTTCTTTTTGGTATGCTTTTGTGACACATCATCACCACTTTCATCCTCTGATTTACTATTAATGGAATCCCACATCCAGTCTGTCACTGCGTCATCACCAGTCATATGTTTCATAAGCAACTTTGCCAGAGGAAACAAAAATAGAATAATACTAAGTAGCAATGTGCACCATCAAAAACATTTGTTTTACTTCGTTTCATTTCATTTCATATTTTTGGTTATTTCATTTTTCAGGACTCGGAACCAAAATGTAATTTTTTTCCGGTATTTGGATATGTTAAACAATATTTATAAATGAAAATTTGTTGCAGAAAAGTGGCATAAAAAAGTGAAATATTTACTTTTTTCTTTTTAACTTTTTCACAGTCTACAGAAACAATTAAAAAAGACCCTTTAGGTCTGGTAGGAAATTTAGGGGGAACTCCAATGTCAAAAAAAGTGTGTGGTACCGCCTAAAACCTTTTACCAAACCCTTGATCCGAGCAGCAGCATGGCAGAGCAGGAAAGGGGGGGATGAGCGTGTGCCTCCCCTGCACCATACCAGTCCACATGCCCTCAACATGGGGAGGGTGCTTTGCCAGGGAGGGATCCCCTCGGAAAGCACTTTATCCCCATGTCGATAAGAACAAGGGCTTCTTCCAACAACCCTTGCCCGGTGGTTGTTGGAGTCTGCGGGCAAAGTGGCTTATCTGAATCAGGGTGCCCCTTTTCATAAACAGGAGGCACCCAGATATCACCTCCCCTCAAGAATGAGTAAGGGGTAGTTGTTACCCCTAGTCATTTACCACATAACAGTAAAATTGTAAATAAACACACAACACTTAAAAAATCCTTTATTTAAAAAATAAATACAACACAGGTTTTCGACAAAGTTTTTACAAAGTTTTTACAAGTCTTTCCTAAACCCCCCAAAAAAATTCTTATGGTTAATCACATTGTCCAATGATGTAGATGCCCATCAATCATGATGGATGACGAAAGAAAAGATCCTCGAAACCCATCAACAACTGTGATCCCAACAAACACTGGCCGCAAAATGACAGCTCCGCTTCTGAATGTAAACAAAGGGGTAGAGTGAGTCATGACGTCACGGGAATTTCTCCTCCCTTTTGATAACAAAGGCGTGGCATCATGACTTGATCCGCCCCTATGTTGACATTTGGGAGCAGAGCTGTTATTTTGCAGCTGGTGTTCGTCAGGATTCGTTATGTGGGCGTGCATCAGGAATTTTTGCTCGAATTCCACTGTCAAGCTTTGCAGATCCTTTAAGGTTATCTTTGGTCTCTTTGTTGCCTCTCTAACTAATGCCATATTTGCCTGGTCTGTGAGTTTTGGTCGGTGGCCCTCTCTTGGCATGTTTATGGATTTAATTGCATGTTTAATAATGCATTTAATGGTGCTCCGTGGGTTGTTCAAAGTTTCGGATATTTGTTTATTAGCCAAACCCTGATCTGTACTTCTCCACAACGTTTTCCCTGACCTGTTTGGAGAACTCCTTGGTCTTCATGGTGCTTGCTTGGTGGTGCTCCAGCCACTGAATGGGAAACTTTACTTCCAGCAGAAGAGGGGGCACAGGGAGCAGTGGATGAGGCACGGGCACACCAGAGGAGGAGGCAAGGGGCATGGCAGAGGAAAAACAAGCATGGCAGAGGAAAAATAAGCATGGCAGAGGAGGAGGCATGGGGCACTTCAGCAGAGGAGGCATGGGGCATGACAGAGGAGAAGGCATTGGGCATGGCAGAGGAGGAACGGGCATGGCAGAGGAGGAGGCAGGGATACGGCAGCAGAGGAGGCACAGGGCATGGCAGAGGAGGAGGTACGGGCATGGCAGAGGAGGATGTATGGGGCACGGTAGAGGAGGAATGGAGCATGGCAGGAGGTAAAGGGTACAGCAGGGGAGGGCACAGCAAAGGACAGGGCAGAGGCAGCTGAGAAATGGGGGGCACAGCAACAGAGAAGGCATGGGGCACAGTGGTCTCTACTCCCCCTGGGTGTTGGTGCATGGCAAAGGAGGATGCATGGGGCAGGGTAGAGTAGGAGGAATGGGGCACAGCAGAGGAGGTAAAGGGCACAGCAGAGGAGGGCACAGCAAAGGGCAGGGCAGAGGCAGCTGGGAAATGGGGGGCACAGCAACGGAGGAGGCATGGGGCACAGTGGTCTCTACTCCCCCCCTGGGTGTCGGCTGCAGCGCTCTGTTCCCTCGGATTGAACGGGACACAGACCACAATATGCAGTGGCTCACAGTGAGGAGGCGAATGGGTCTCTGGCTATTTTTCCCCATTGTGTACATTCTGCTGCTGACTGTGCACATTCTGCTTTTACTGTGCACCAAGCAAGCAGCACTTTTTATTGTGCATCAAGCCACCGGTAAAAAAAAAGAGAACATGTTCTTGATTTTTTTTTGCCGGTTGCTTTGGAGTTCCAGTTGCTTGAATGCAGGATAATGGGGAGTTTACTGTACTTTGTCACTGCTGCAATAAAAATTGTTTTATGAAAAAACAGGGCCACCTGAGTATGAATTGCTCAGATGAACTCACAAATATTCGCTTTTACACTAGTCTTTCTGGCAGATGCCTTACTAGCTAGATTACCAATCCATGCCTGGAGTTTCACCAATAATAAAATCAATAAAAATTAAATATGTTTCAAAATTCAATTATTTTTATTGCATTTTGTTTTCTCTGAAATAAGCAGTATTCATACATAGATAGAATCTGAAAAAAAACTGTACTGAGTACAATCATAAAATTACGGAAGTAGCATAAGATTATTGAAACTGTATAATTCATTTAAGTATAAGGAGTTGAAAATACAAGGTTATAGAACAAATATTACTTTTATAAAGATATGATCATTCATTTTCTTGCTGTACTCAACCTAATTAAAGTTACTTGTAATACATTAATAATTACCTTCTAAGTGGTACGTTTTCATATTTTTGAAATGTATATTCAAGTAGGGCACTTAATGGTATGTTCTTACTTGTGTCATATTATGTTATTTATAATTAGCAAGACAGCCTGCAGTTAAGTAAAGTAATGAGTTAATCCTTAGTTGAAATGGAAGCAATTAATAAAAAAGATTGGTGTGTTCATGTGCTTAATACGCCTTAAAACAGTTTTCATGCATTCTATCATTTATTGTGCAGAGTTTTAATGCAGGCAATTTTCTTTAAAAACATAAGAAGAGAATGAAAAAGATGGGAACAAAGTGTCGGCCAAGCATAGAGATGACTTCATATGACTCCCCAACACTGGGAGACATAATACAGCAAGAACCTTTGAAAATACTGTATGTCTCTGTGCTAGCTTCCAATGATCCGAAAATTAGACTTTAGAGTGTAGGCCCCTTCTCACTTCTCTGATGCATTGTGATGCTTTGCCGCATGCAGTTTAGCATGCCTTATTTCACATGGTAATATGTATTTTTTAAGGCAGCCTATTTTGAATGGGCTGCCAATGCACTCCAACATGCAAAAAGATCAGAGATGTATTTTTAATGCATGGCACTATCAAAAGATAATTCTGACTCATAGATGCTTTATAGGCACTAGGACCCAGGAATCCTCTTATAAGCTCTTTACTAGATGGCATTTTACACCTCATAAGCTACATAACATTTTCCCTTAATCTACTTGTATTTGTTGACGATGTAACTGCAGTAGGTTCCATCCTTCACATCTGGTGGACATGCCCCCACATTGTTCTTTTTTGGACCCAGGTTCATCACTGGATTATTAAGATCTCTGCTTCTACCTACTCTTTTGAAGCTTGTTCACACTTACTAAATGATTCCAGGGCTTCACTCACTTCCTATAAAAAAACATTCTCTGAGCACACACTTCATTAATTTCAATAAGACATTAATTCCTCTACATCAAAAATCTAGTTTACCTGAAACCCTATCAAGATTGAGAACTCAAGAACTCAAGTGGATATGGTTTCTAGGATGGAAGAAGCCAGGGCAATCTCCTCTGATAAGACAGATAATGAAATCCTGACTTGGTCTCCCTGGATACATTACAGACATTTCCTTTCTTAAATATCTATTCCTTGTGGAATACAAATTACTCTTTTTTTCCCTTCTCCCCCTCCTCCTTTTTTCCTTCTTAAAAGGAGTGCTACCTTCTATTATTCTTAGTAATATACTTTTCTTTCTTCTGTCTCATATAATTTTTATGGCATGATTGCACTATTATGATCCCTTCAGAACATTATTTAAATAAATGTCAAAAAAGAACAATTAAATAAAGTTAGGAAAAAAATGTAAAGGAAGGAAAAAAACTCAGATGCATGCCGACCGGACAACTGTTTACTTTTGGCCAGAGTCAGAGTCTTCTAGCAGGCCCCGGACAAAAAAACAACAACTGGGCAGAGCTGGCCATGATGTCATGGCCGTCTCTGTCCAGTTGTTGTTGTTTAATGATAGATCAGCATCCCATTTTTGGGGGGGCATGCTGATCTGTCATTACAACTGGGCTGAGCGAGCCGCAAGATCACCGCTGGCTCCATCCAGCTGTCATTTGCGTGGAGAACGGTCGGCCCTTTGGATGCTAGAGAGGGTGTGAGGATTTTTATCCAAAGTTAGGAGTGTTCCTCTCTTAAGCTGGTCATACACCTATACATTTTCTGCAGATTTTCTATGGTCAGATGAAAAAAGTGCAACAGATTCCTCCATCTATACTAAACTGTGTGGATGGAGGAATCTCGCGCTGGCCCTGCTGGCTGTCAAAATACCTGAATAATCTGATTGGATGTAGGCATTGTTCAGGTGTGGGACCGACTAGCAAGATACTGAAGCTTGGCCCAGTGGGAGATTCCTCTATCCACACAGTTTAGCGTAGATGGAGAAATCTGCTGCACTTTTTCCATCTGACCATAGAAAATGTACAGAAAACCTATAGTTGTATGGCCAGCTTTAGACAGTTGATACTGGAACAGGTGTTTCCATTAGAATATTTACCCTCACCTTTTGATCTCTCAACAACTTTAAGATTTTCCCCTCACTCTTTGTCTCGATGACAATGGTCAAAAGAACATTTAGAGTGGTGAATCTCAGCAGAGAGCAATAAAAACTTGCCGATCAAGAACCATTTAGAGAAAAGGCAACTGACAACTAAGAGTGACAACTGATTTTTACTGAGAGGTCCATGATGTTGCTGTTTTTTCCAGCCATGACACATCTTTGACAAGTAGAGGTACTTAGCCAAAGGGGTGGGACTTAGTTGGAAGGGCAAGGGCTTAGCACAGTTGTAAGACAGTGGCCAGAGGGTTCACTTCTAATGTACTGTAGAGAGCACATGGGACTGCAGTGTGTGTAATGCTTAATACAGCAGATAACTTTGTGGAAAGAGATTGTAATGTAGAGAAGTGTGCACAGGGCAAATGTAGAAACCCCTGCAAGAGAATCTAATGTGGACAGTGGGAGGGCAGCTGCTAGAGGACCTAATGTGGACAGTGGGGGGAGTGCGGCCAGATAACATATTTTGGAAAGGGGGGGAGAGATTCCAGAGAATATAATGTATATGGAGGGGGACTGCAGGCAGAAAATGTAGTAAGGGGAAGAGCTACCAGAGAACATAATGTAGATGCTGGAGGGAGTAGCTGCTAGAGAATGTAGTGGCAATGGTAAAATTGCTGGAGAGCATATTGTGGCTGGGGAGAGGAGTTGGATGGTGCCAAAGAATGTAATGTGAATGGTGGAGGGAGGAGCTGCCAGTGACTGTAATGTAAATAGGGTGAAGGGAGCTGCTAGGAAAAGTAGTGTAAACAGGGAAGGGGAGCTGCCAGAGAATGTAGTGTGGATGGTAGTGAGGAACTTTTGGAGAAGATAGTATGAAGGCCCGAGAAGCTACTGCAGACGGTGTGGGTAGAGCTGAGAAAGAATCTAGTGCACAAATTGGGTAAGTGGTACACTGGGGTGTGAAGAATGTTTATTGTTGTAAACTGTTGAAGGAACAATGTATAGAGACAGATATTATTCTACCAGAGCATGGAAACAACGAAGTAAAAATCTACCATGGTATCAGAGGAACACTCTGGAAGCTGTCAAATCTAGGACACATGTGCTTTCCCATAATATTAATTATTAGTGGTGGAATACTCCAGCAGCAAAATGAAAAGTTACAATTTCTCTTTATACACCCTTGTCTTCGGAGCGACTGGTGGGGGGTGATCACCCAAATGTCGGCTGTGATATATGCCCTCATAGGAAATACAAAATAATTATTAGCAAAAAAAAGACGATTTTATCCCTTCAATTTCTTTTCACAATGCATAGAAATATAAATGTTAAAATACCAACAGAATAAAAACCAATACATTACAAAGAAAGTGTTTTTTTGCAACGCTGCCATGAATAAATTAAGTGGTGTCTTTTAAAGGGAGGTAGAAGTGACTACTAAGTAGGCCCTTCCATTTTTATTAAAATATTATAATGTCAATTTTGAAAGTCTACTTGGATGTTTTGAAATTATGCTATTCTTTTCCTTCAACATCACTGCAGGCTGAGCCTCTGGCATCCACAACAAGTTTAGAGAGAGTATTGTGGTAAGCAGCTTATGGGTAGATAAAATATACATTCAATTAAGACATCATGTAGTTTCACTGTAATGGCATACGTCTTCTGATTTAGTTTTCTATTTTTACATTGTCCAGCTTATACAGTGTTTTGTCTTCCTTTCCAATAATTTAAAAGAAAGATGTTTTGTGTACAAACATTTACAATAAAAAAAATGAAGGTGTGACATAACATCATTACATCATCATAGTGATTTAGCAGTTAACAATGATCTTATATATTTGTGGTATAGGTTCATTTCCCTCCAGAGATACTATATGGAGTTCTAAGTGCTTACCATTGTATTTTTATAGGTTCTCTAATTTCTAGTAGGGTTGTTGTTTTTTCTGTTTATTTAATACAGTAATTGTATAAAAACAGAATGTTTCATAAAAAACAGAGCTAGAACAGTGACAGTCGGTCACGTGCTTTTGCTACATACGTTGTAAGACACATTGCCAAGAGTTTCCCATGTAGGGATGAGCTTTGAGTTTGGGTTGACCCATCGCAACCAATTACCAACAGTGCATTTACAGGATCACCACTTATTACTAGTACCAGTGGTATCCAGTATCTATTGCCAGCCAGAACCAGTGCATGTACAGTCATTACCAGTGTAATTTAATACCATTGTCTGTAAAGCAATTACCTGTGCCTGTACAGCCAGTTTCAGTGTAATCCAGTACCAAGCTAGTAACAGTGTCATCCAGTACCAGTGTCTGTACAGCATGTACAGGTGCCATCCAGCACTAGTGCCTGTAAATAAGTACCAGTGTCATCAAGTACCAGTGCCTATACAGGCAGTATCAGTATCATCCAATAGCAGGGCCTGCATACAAACAGAGATCTGCTTCACCAGATTCTTCTTCTGGCTCTAGGAGACAGAGAATGTGTACAGTGACTTCTGGGTCCAGTGATAGGAAGAGAGATCAGCAGCTAGGAGCCTGCTGCTCTCCCTCCAATCCATCAGGGGAGACCCGCGCCCTCACGGGGGGGGACAGCAGAGCCCGGGAAGCCAACAACAGGCACCGGAGGTGGTGGAGGGGGGGGGGACACACAGTGCCGCACCGTACAAGCGATCCGGTGCCTGCACAGACGCCGGATCACTTGTATTTAAACAGCAATCTCCGGCTGTTTAAAACGGTACCAAGAACATGGCTACAGCATCAGCCGTGTTCTTGGTTTAACCACTTCTAGCGGATGACGTGAAGTGGTTAATGCTGGAAGTGGTTAATATTCTCTGTAAATGCTATTTGTAAAATGAATAAATATAATCATTGCTATAAGCACATAAATAAATACATCATGGTAGTTAAAGTGTATTGTTTCTTATTGATTACTAAGAAGATAATCAAAGGCATATAGCAAAATGTTTTTGATAACCCTCCACTATGCTACTGCAAACTGTAGTGAACAACATCCTTCATGCACAAATTTGCTTTGTACAGAGGGAATGGAGCAGTCCATTTTATGTTACTCAACATTTTCTTGTTACTTCGTCTTTGTAAAAAAACTAAAAACAAAATATAACAGCATGATAAAAATGACTTGCCTCTTTCCTGTGTGCTTTCAGGGCAAGTGGTTAGCCTTATACTCTGATTTTGTTTTTACTGCCTTTGTATTTTTGTACTAGCAATAAAAAGTAACATTGCAGTCAAAAAAATAAAAAGGGATACAAATGTATTATATGGTTCGGGCATCAATGATAACATGAAAAATTAGGTTAATCTGGGCTTTATTTTATACATTTAGAGAGCAGAACTACCCTGTTTCCCTGAAAATAAGACCTACCCCGAAAATAAGACCTAGTACTATTTTTGGGAATTTCTTAAAGATAATACCTACCCGGAAAATACGACCTAGTTGTGACCATTCCCAGGGCCGGTGGGAATGGTCACATAAGGGGGAACTTGAAGAGAGGCGGGAGAGAATCAGCGGTGCCAACGAAGCCAGCGCTAGAGGAAGTGAGGCGGCACCGGAGGGAGCAGAGCTGCATAAGCCGATGCCTCCTCTATAGCAACGGCTCCTGTCACAGGCGGAGTGATTCCAAATGCACTCCGCCTGTGAGGAATCGATAGTGAAAGCACTCGTCGCTCATTCTGGCCAGCGATTGGTTACCAAATTGGTCTTGGAAAGGTACGGCACCCCTGATTGCCCTGATTACCATGTTTTTGTACATGAATACATGTAGACTTTTCTACATGAATAAGTGTGGATTGTTGTACATTAAAAAAAATAAGACCTACCCTGAAAATAAGACCTAGTGTGTTTTTTTGTGAGCCAAAAAATAATTTAAGACATTGTTTTATTTTCGAGGTAACACGGTATGAAGTGAAATTAGCTGACCTTACTACATATTCCTTCAACACATACACATTATGATAAAGAAAATAAATACATAAACACGCCATGTATTACAGTTTGATCATGTAGGAATCAAACAAATAAATGTTAACTATCATCTGATCTTTACTCTGTTCATTTTCAGCAAATGGCTCAGATAGATAGGGAGCATCACTACACATTGCACTTCAGTAAACATTTTGCAATCATGAATAGTGATGAGCAGAACAACGCAGTGTTCGGTTCTAATTCGAACCTTCGAACATGGAAAAAGTTTCTAATTTGAACTTAGAACTTACTGAAAGTCTATGGGGGTAGAACTTTCAAAAACAATTGTCCCCTTTAAGAGGGCTTATATGCAAGTTATTGGCCATAAAAGGTGTATTGGCTAATCATGAAATCTGAACTAGGAAAACAGGACATTCTTCTGATTGGAGTGTAAAATATTTGTTTACTGAAAAGCGATTTACGCAAAATTCACTTGAAAAATTAGCTTTACTCTTTTTTTTTATTTAGAGGGTAATTTTTTTGGTAGAGTGTATTTAGGGTAGTTTATTTTATTTAATTGTTCTTTCTTTTTGTGTGTTTTTTGTGTGTACTAAAATGATTGCTTAAATTTTTTAGTTTACCTTTTTCAGTGTCTGCTTTTTTCCCATGGAAAATAATTTAAAATATTTAAAATATCACACCAGCGACCATAAGCTTATATCAGAAGGGTCAACTAGATGATTCCCTGTAAATGAATAGCTGCCATCGGCAACTAACAAGCTTCTGATGACAGCTATTAATTTAAAGTCAGCCCACCCTTGGCCACCGCCACTCTGCAGCTCTCTTCTCCCAGCTGGGAGCCAGCTGCATGATGTGGTCTGTGTCACCTCTGATTGGAGGGAACACAGACCACAGCAGTGGATGCCCAGTGGGGAGGAAAGATCACCTGTCAATAGGCCATGCGGAGCCATGTGGGGAGAGCTCCAATGACCAGCAGGAGGGGGGCAGAGGATCAGTAAATATGTGGAATATTTACAGATCCTTCCTTGTGCATAATAAACACCAAGGGAGTACTGATCACTCCGTGTTTGTGAACAAGTGAGATGATAGTAAGTGAGAACTATATCACCAGTTATGAATGAACAGGAAATGCTATACATCATTTCCTGTTCATTTATTACTCTGGACACAGGAACCACTTACTAACTGCTCAGTTTATGAATGGGCAGGAACACTCAGTACAGAGGCTTCCTGTCCATTCATAACTGGGGAGAGCACTATGCCTCCTAAGTTAGTGAAGGAACAGGAAGCCGATGTACTGAGTCAGGGGCTGCAGAAAAAAAGATTGAGGACTCTGTGTCCTCAATCTCTTTTTCAAATTTAAAAGTGAAATAACTCTGGTCTGTTTAGACCCTAGATATTTCCCTGAAGCCTTTGACAGTAAAGTAAAAAATGAAAAGATAATTGAAAAAAGTAGAAAATTTTATAAAAAGAAATACCCCCTAAACACACACATAACATACACCATACTGTGGTGTATGTCATGCACCAAGGTCCATTGTTAGAACACATTGCAGTGCTTGACTTTTTCTTTTTTTTTTACTTTTTAATGCAACAATAATTTTACTGTGTGGCAGTGCATGGCAAAGTATTGCAATGCATTGCCGTGTGTTGTAATATGCTGTTGTAATTAAATGTATGTCTGAATAATTTTATCACAACACACACCAACACAGTGCACAAACAGCACTGCAGATCAGATGTTGATCAGATGTTAACACAAGACAGATTTTTAGCATATTTCTTATTTGCAGTTTTGCATTTTTTTTAACCGTTTCGCAAAAAGGCGCAATTTTTTTTTTGTGTGCTCACTGATAATAATAATGTGTATTTTTAGGGTAAATGGGATAATAATAATGTGTATTTTTAGCATAAAATTAGTATTCCACATAGCAGTTATCAATTCCTATTCCAGCAATAACTGTCATGAAACATTTGGTTAAAGTGTGTTTTCAAAATGTTGTCTTGTCTGACAGGGTAAAAGGGATAATAATAATGTGTATTTGAAGAGTAAATATTGATTTGATAGACATTTGCACAACTATCGCAGGACTGTCGCGAGACCTACAATATTAGTAGCACCATCTTTTTGTTCTACTGGTCCTGTGCTTTCAGAAAATGTATGGTTTGGGGATTCCTCTACAAACACTATAAGCAGCAGTTGAAAAATAAAAAAAAAGGTGAAAAATTGCAAAAATGGTCTGGCCGGCTGAGGCCAAGAGTGTTATTGAAGGCTTGGCAGTGAAAGGGTTAATGCATGAATAACACTTTTGTCTCTTGTTTAGTGTAAACTGCCTACGGAGGAAGGAGGCAAAATGCACATAAATACACACATGCATACTTAACCACAAGTGCTTTAGTGTTCATGCGATACTGAGCAACAGCATCTACTGTAGGTAGCAGTATTTAAAGTCTTTTCTTCTACAGATGGAAAATAGCAGAGAGAATGATGGGCTTTGTGATTCCAGATAGCAGTTAGCAATTCCTACTCCAGAAATAACTGTCATGAAACATTTGGTTAAAGTGTGTTTGCAAAATGTTGTCTTGTCTGACAGGGTAAATGGCTACTTAAAGAGATTGCGTATCACTAAATTAATGCTAAATGCCATGAAAACAGTACCTTTGACATTAAAATTAATAGATTGTCATAAATTGAGGTAGAATAAATGAAACGTGTTGCACTGTCCTTATATATTTATATTGTCCCATATTAATAAAGGTTTTTGACAAGTCTGAATAAAATAAAAAGGCAAGAAAATACTGGTGTTTTTAGCTCAGTATATGTGGAGACTTTATAATTGCAAGGAAACGCATAAAAAATTCTTTACTCATGAAATGTTTATCACTGAAAGCAAAAAAAGCATATGTGAATGCATTACAATTTTAAAATGTAAATCACTGCAGTCTGGCAACAGCGCTGTTGAAAAATCAGATACTGAACTAACTAGTTTCTAAGACTATATTAGTTTTGGGAGAGAGGTCCTTGGACAGGATGGGAATTACTGTATGTTTAACCCCTTCATGAGGCCTTTTTTTTCCATTATTTGCAACAATGTTATATTCCACATTTTAGGCCTGAAAATTACTTAAAACCCCCAAGCATTATATTTTCTGAAAGCCAAGACCCTATAGAATAAAATGGTGGCAGTTGAAAATGTATACATTGCACGATATTAGCGCAACTCCTTATCAAACCCCAAAATTTAGTGGAAAATATACTTAAATGCCCCAAAACACAATAAAATTCCCAAAGTATTTTAAGTAATTTAAGTATTTAAATAAATTTAAAAGATGAGGTTACAACGAGTAAATAGATAACATGCCCAGGTTAAAAATCGTGTGCGTCCGTGAAACGGCAACAAACTACAGTACCCCAAAAAGTCCATAGACAATGCTTTAAAATCCCCCACAGGTCATTAATTTAGGGATACCCAAAAATAAAGGCCCTAGAATTATTGCTCTAACTTCGGTGTGCGCGGCGATACCCAACATGTTGGGTAATGTTCATGAATTGTTATTTTAAGTCAAATTGGAACTGACCTTAAAGTGTATTTTCACTTTTGCAATCAAATTTGAGGAAACCTCTATATACAGGTGAACCTCGAATAATTAGAATATCGTGCAAAAGTAATTGCAGTAAGTGCTGCAAAAGGGGCCCAAACCAAGTACTGAGTACATATGCATGCTTGTACTTTTCAGAGGTCCGATATTGTTCTATGTACAATCCTTGTTTTATTGATTGCATGTAATAATCTACTTTTTTGAGGTTGTGGATTTGGGGTTCTTGGGGTTTTCATGAGCTGTAAGCCATAATCATCACAATTATGACAAATCACAGCTTGAATTATCTTGCTTTGCATGGAATGAGTCTATCTCATATATTAGTTTCACCTTTTAAGTTGCATTAGTGAAATAAATGAACTTTGCACGATATTCTAATTATTCGAGTTTCACCTGTATGTTATGTCTCATATTCACATAGCATAAAGAAAGATAATAAAAAAAATATTCCTTACCTTTTAAATGTTTTGTTAGAGCAGGTAAGATGGTCGATTCCAGGTTTTCCTCAGCATCCTCACAGTAATCTGAATGGAAAAACTGAAATTTGAGGATTGTGTTTCTCTGTCACTTAATTAACATACAATGGGCAAGCTACCTCAGACCCCTCAGCCCTCACAGTCTCTCCTAACATTACAAAGAAAGATAAGCAAGTAGAAATGTTAATCCTTAAAACCATAACCCAATTATCCCATTTTGTACTGTAAAAGTGGAAATATACTTTAGGTCCTTAATATAGAAAGGACATGCTTTTGCTTACAGATACAAGTTAGGATATTTCCCAGTTTGCTCATATGGAGCTCAGAGGCAGGATAATAATCAATCATCTTTTGTATTATCTCATGCACTTCCTTCTTTCAAAAAATGTTTTTAAATATTGCTAGCTCAGGCTTTAAGATGATATAAAGAGCAGTGTTTCTTCACCCTTTTCCAGTCATTGCACCCTTTAAAGTATGCAAAATCTTAGGGCACTAACTTAAATGAAAAAATTTAAAAAACAACTTGTGCTTCATACAAAATTTATATCAGACCCTTATTTGAGATAGGGGTCTGGTATGGTTTTTAACCCTTTCGCTGCCAAGGACGTATGGCATACGGACCTACAAAAGTGCTTCCAGCTGGAGCCCCATGCAAAATAAATGTGGGGTTCCCATTCACAACATTATCGTCCCTTCGCATTAGAAGCCCCTTTCACACTAGAGACCCCCTTTCCTTTTAAAATCACCCCCTTCTATTAGAGTCCCTCTTTTTTTAGCATATCAAGTTTTATTTAGATATATTAACAATTAATTCAAATTAGGAATAAGTACTGTGTACAAGGTACATAAATGTCAATACACATTACAACTCAAAAACAATAGGTGGATTGGTAACATGTAAAATAACTGTAACACTTGAATATTAATTTGTAGGATATGAGTCCCCCTTTTACATTATGAGCCTCTCATCACATCAGGAGCCCCTTCATGTCTGAGTCACCCACTCTCACACTAGGAGCCGCCCTTCACTCCAGAAGCCTCCCTTTACACCAGAGCCCCCTCCTTTTACATTAAAGCCCCCTTTTACATCACAGCCCCCCCTTCACATCAGAAGCCTGTCCCTTCACATCAGGAGCTCTATTTACACCACACTACAAATAACATGCTCCATCTTCTCCTACATCGGTGTCTTGTGCAACAAATTGGAAACACACTCATCATTTGCATTACCTTCCTGTCACAGAAAGGTAAATGAGCTTAAAGTGAATTTCCACTTTTGTAGCCAAATTGGGATAATACCTAATTTATATTTGTTACATGTTCCCAGTCAAATAGCATAACTTTAAATACAAATTTTAAAAAGTGCTTCTCAGGTCTGACAGATCTAAAGGTCTGAAAAACCATACTTAGTTCTTACTTTCTCTGTAATGCTTATAAAGGGGCTGTGAAGTAAAAATTTCCATAATTAACACTGTCTATACTGTGCAGGCAGATTTCATTATCAGTTGTTGACTAGATGGGAAGTACATGTCTGTCCTAACAAAGGGTTAAAAATGAAGATTTGGGTGCTTGATTGTATGTTAATGTACTGTCTCTCCATCTGATCCTTCCAGCCCATCCTTTATTACCACATCTTTTCAAAGCAATAGAAGCTGCACATTGCTATTTTCCGAAACTCCAACTAGTGGGCACAATGCCTTATTGCAGCACACTACATGGAACTGAAGTGGGATAAAATGTAATAGAAATATTCGTTTTTTGTGGTGTTTGTCCAAATTGAATGTTCACAGATGTGAAGGGATGTTAAGAAATTGTGTTTTCTGGACTTACGACTGTAGAAAGCTTTTTAGCTAATGTTACAAAGTATGTCTAGTACAAACCTATGTGAACTATTTCTTCTGTCTATGAATTTAATGCAGTGTTAGAGCACTATTTTAGTACTGACTAGGGATGTTCAGATACCAACTACCCTACTTGGTACAAGTACAAGTACATGCACATACAGGTGAAACTCGAATAATTAGAATATCGTGCAAAGTTCATTTATTTCACTAATGCAACTTAAAAGGTGAAACTAATATATGAGATAGACTCATTACATGCAAAGCAAGATAATTCAAGCTGTGATTTGTCATAATTGTGATGATTATGGCTTACAGCTCATGAAAACCCCAAATCCACAATCTCAGAAAATTAGAATATTACATGCAATCAATAAAACAAGGATTGTACATAGAACAATATCGGACCTCTGAAAAGTACAAGCATGCATATGTACTCAGTACTTGGTTTGCACGATATTCTAATTATTCGAGTTTCACCTGTATACTTTTCAAGCTCCAGGACTAGACTAGAGAAAAATCCAAGTTAGGAGGCAGATGTCATTTTTAAGGCGCATACAGAGCTCCTGGGATTTGTGCATCTCCATTTTAATGCATGGCTTTTTTTTAAATAAATATACATAATATATAAGTGATGCACCGATACCATTTTTCCAAGTACTGACAGATACAAGTACTGATACATTTTTGTTTATTGACAGTTTTTCGAAAACAGTACAGACTAATGATTTCAGGACAGTGGTGGAGCGCCAGAGCTAGGTCCCAGCTGCAACCGCTGCAACCCTGGTAGTTCTTGTGAAAATGCCAAGTATCGGCATTGGTATCTGAACTGGTATCTGAACAGCGTT
This sequence comes from Nanorana parkeri, assembly GCF_000935625.1. NCBI lineage: Eukaryota > Metazoa > Chordata > Amphibia > Anura > Dicroglossidae > Nanorana > Nanorana parkeri. The sequence goes on from NW_017306430.1 coordinate 1,622,432, forward strand.
AGTACTGACCTTTATATTTCAAACAAGAAATTATAGTTATCTCTATTAATATATTGAGTGATAATTTGTGGTCAAGATGAACACAATCTAACTACAGACAATATAAAGTGACATTTATCATTTCTGTGAATAAGATATGCATACATACATGGCTATTCTACGATGCACATGCTTCACAATATAAACAGAAATCCTTTAAAACAATCATTAATATTGCATTGATATTACCAGGCAGAGTTACAACACACTCTAAAATTAAATACACAGTATTCTTTGCAAAGATACTTTTTGCCACATTCACTAAGCTAAGGAATAAAAATTCCTTGCAAAGTGAACAGCCTGTTTGTCTTTAGTAAATCAGCCCCATAGTGTCAGCTATTACAGGTTTCTGTAGGGTCAGCATAGGGGAAGCTGGTAAATTGCTAGAGAGAGATTAGGGTAAATTGAGAAAATGTGCTTTAAAGTGTATTTCCACTTTTGCAGTCAAATTTGAGAAAAGCTCTATATATGTTTGTTATGTGTTTCTATTCACACAGCTTACCGGGAAAAAAAATATTTAAATATTTCTCACCTTTTAGATGTTTTGTTGCAGCAGGCAATATGACTAAATCCAAGTTTTTACAAGCACCTTTACAGTGATTTGTCCTTATATAAAGACTTTGGACTGAAATTTGAGAATTGTGTTTCTATCATTAACATTTGAATGCAGAAGCCATGATCTTAATCATTTAACCCCTCACATCCCAATCTAACATTACAAAGATGGACAAGCAAGTATTATTTTTAACCGTTAAGAAGCCAGGAATCCCTAACTTAAGTAAAAGCAATTCAAACTGCAAGAAGTATTTTTTTTCAGTTAACGCTATGTGAATAGGAACATGTAACAAATATAAAATAGGTTGTATCCCCAATTTGGCTGAAAAAGTGGAAATACACTTTAATTCTGACTGCCAGCAATCAACCTTTTGCTTCCTTTTTTGTTTCTTTTTATTAGGGGGATTTTTATATATTTTATTATGTGGTTAATTTGAGGTCAGTGGTCACTTTAGGCTGGTGTTCTGGGCATTGAAAACTTTTTCATTTCATTTGCTTCAAGGCTTTCCTTAAAAGTGTCCTTTTGTTTCATAGGATATTTTGTTTTGGGGATATATTGTTTTTTATTGTATGTTGTTATCTACCTTCCATCTGGAATTCTTTCTAATAAAATTGCAGTGTATTATTTGTTTTTTTAGGGTGCCTACAGCCTCATAGTTGTATATCTATAGTGTGAGACCACTACTGTGCTGCTCACTGTTCTCTTTGCTGGAGGGTCTGAAATAAGGAAGCAAAGCCCTGTGTCAAAGTTCACATGACGGGAGTGAAAGTCCAGGTCCAAAGACACACCCATCCCCCAGCCAGGTCATGGACAATAGGTGGCGGAAGCTTCTCCAAAACACTACAAATTCAATAAAAAATAATTCATAAGATTCATGCTCCATGACACTCTGCCTCTAGCAAGATGGCCACCACCACAAAGAGACACAGTGCGGAACATGGTATGTTAAATCAGTTATAGCGAAAAGGTTTAGCTGTATGGAGACCACAGGCAATATTAGTGACTTGTACTTTGCCCTCTTTGTGCCTTCTTTTAATAGTTGCTCTCTTTACATAGTGGTTATCATCATTTACTACTGTATATCATTTCTGATGTGCAAAGAGACAACAGTTTATACATACACGAAAACAAAACACATCACTAACATGCTTTTATCACTACAACACATACATTTATACATAATAAATATAAAATATGTCATGACACATTCTTTTTATCATCATTTGTAAGATTTTCTTGGATAGATGTCATGCTGTCATAACATTGTACATCTGTTGCTACATCTATATTGACCTCAAGTGAACTTATTCTATTTACTTTAAAGTTCATGTGTTACCTAGAGGAATATTAGAAAAAAACTTATCTCTGATGACCAGAAAACCTGTCTAAATAGAGTTAGTGTGTTTCAAAGTAAAAAGTTTGTATCCTTGAGAATGGCTGTGTGACTGATTCCGCCTAGAGAAGGTTCAGCTGTCACTCAGTGACCTATTAATGCAATGGTTCTATCAAGCTCAGTTATACTCTTGTAACTCACATACCAAGCAAGATACAGCTCCCATGAGATTCCTGATTCCTACAAGACTGGAACGGCAACAACATTGACAGCATATATATCACAAAGGAGGAGCTCAGAGCACAGCACCATTTAAAATGTAGCTGTGGCTAAAATATCTTATTTTGTATCAAATAAGCCAGTAAACCTGGTGAATTACAAAACAAAACAAGGCAAGAAAAATCCAAGGGGTATAATCAGCCTCATTTAAAACAATACGTTTTATATAGTAATGTAACATAACATGACACAATAATTATTATGATGTAATTTTAGGGGTGAGCTTTAAATGTAGCGCTTGCAAAGTAGTCCAGATGCAAAGGCGTGTTAAGGGCTTCCCACTTGTGTTTCTTCATCACCATCACATCAAACACAAAACAAAAGTGTTTCCCTTAGGGCTTGTTCACACCAAATGCAGACCAGATCTGCATGAGTTTCTGCACACGCAGTGCAGTGGGTTGTGCCGCGTTTTTTCAGCGTTTTTTGCCGCGTTTTTGATGCGTTTAAAAAAAATGTACGTTTAAAATGGGTTTTCAGTGCGTTCCAGTGCGTTTGCATGCATTTTTTATGTGTTTGCATGCGTTCCAGAGCGTTCTAGAGCAGGTAAAATAGGGCTTGCTGCAGTTTTTTACATGCTCTGGAACTGAACGCTGCAGTGTGCACTAGAGCCCAAAATACCATTGGAATACATTGGACGCAGTTTTGATCCCGTCTGTAACTGCTCTGCTCTGCTCCTGGAACGGGGTCTGAGTCCACACAACCCAGTATACAAAAAAAGCATTTAGCATCCTGGCTAGTTATGAAACATTTTTGGGCCAGCTAAGACCTAGAAGCTGTTTCAGCACAGTCTGCATGCAGTCTCTCTCTAAGGCTTCATGCACAGTTTTTGAATGCAGATGTGCAGAAATATGTTCTGCATTCAGAACCCTGAAAAAAATCTGCATCTGAGTACAGAAGTTTTATGCGTGTACATGTGCAAACGCATTATCACACGTACGCCTCCAAACATGAAAACAAGTTTATTACTTGCACACCTCACAGGGAATAGCAAAAAGCCACAATAGGTGCCAAGATACAAAAAGAGCATTCAGTAATTTAAAACAGAGCATCAGGAATGTAACGAGAATTGTACACATTTAAACACATGCGTATCTAAATGCATTTAAATGCAAGCGTTTTACTGATCATTTTATGCAGGGACTTTTTGGTCAGAAAAAAATGTGTATATGATCAGTAAATTTGTTTCAGCAGGTAAATCTTATCCATCTGCCCTGTACCCAGAGGGGCTGTTTTTCACAGTAATATACATACTGTTTGTCATGAATTGTTGCTTATAACAAGGACTTACCCATATAATGACAATTATATTTAAAGAAAATTAGGTTGCTGGTTGAAGCCTTTTTCCGATTTTTGTAACTTAGCAATAAAGTTTGCTCTTGCAATCAACACATACAGTAGAATAACAGTGTATCTCTTGGGGACAGTTTTGGGCTAAAAATCAACCCTTCATCAAACTGACATATATGGGAATGAATTAAAGGCGGATGTTGAGCCCCAATTGGTAATAAGACTAAATAACCAAAATATAAAATAAAAGAATAATTGGCTGAAATAATAGGAGAACACCAACTGTTAAATGGTCTTTAGCAGAACAATAGAATATGGTACAACCTCTTTTTAAAACTGCATGCACTAAGTATCCTAAATCCACAAATGTTATCAGTAACATCACAATGCAGACTGAAATTATCTACTAACTGTTAGAAAAATACTTCTAGACAGCAGCTGACCTGCGGGTCATTCATTTCTTATGTTTATTAGTGGAGAATCCTAGATTTATGAAACCCTCAAGTTTGAACTGATTTATACTGTTTTCAAGAACTGTTCCTTACTCCACATGATATAAACTTTAAAATGCATTGTTCTAGTTCAGATAACTCATAAATCTAAAACTAAAATCATACACTTGGAGCTACAAATAAAATACTCTTTGTGGGAATATGTGTACCGGATCATAATATAATACTGACTTTAATTATTCAGTAATGCATGATTACTTAATGTATTTGACAAGCTTGCTGTGCACTGGTAATAGAGATCGCATTATTAAACTTAACACTAGACAATTTGAAATCTTCTATATGCAATGGCATGTGGTGCATAGGCTGTAATTTTATTTTCAAATTCTTGAAAGGGATACAGTGGAATTTATTGTTGTAGTATGAAATGAATAAAGCATACGATTCCAGTTGTTATATTTTAAGATACGCATTTTGTAGTGCCCATTAAAAGGAGAAGTATATATTAGGTCTGGGGAAATTAACGATTAATTCCTCGATTAATCGTTAAACTTTTTGATCGATTAAAATTATTTTGATCGAAAATGAAAAGACTCACCTCTCCGCCGGCTTCCGGGAGTCCCGTTGGGGGTCCGGTGATGTCACGGACATCGACATTACCGTACTCCTCCCCCCTTCCCCAAGTTGCTCCGTCGGCTAACGAAGGGAAGGGGGGAGGAGTCCGGTGACGTCGATGTCCATGACATTACCTGACTCCTCCCCCATCCCTTCGTTAGCCGACGGATCCACTTGGGCCGGTGAGTTTGCCCAAGAAGCACCAAGCTTAGCTGGATGACTTAACAAAGCACACCAATATGCCGTTGTAATGTTCTAAGGTAATTTTCTATTGTATGAACCTGCTGGTCCTTAATCCTACTGTATGGACTGTAATTCTGTTATGTCAAAATAAAAATATTTGTAAACAAAAAAAAGCTAATATATTTGTACAAAATTGATCAGCAGACATTACATCTGCTGATCAGTGTATCCTGAGATATAGGCAGCTTAAGGTGTGTGCTCACTTTAAAAAAAATGAAAATATATATTTTTTGAAAATTAAAAAAATTAATAAATACAAAATTACTAAATTGTTGCACAAGCCGCCATTTTGTAATTGCATGTTATTAAATAATTACATTTCTATTTAAAACTGCAGCTGCTGTCATTTTCTAAATCTGTCAAAATAATCCAATGCAATATGATGACCTACTGGTGTACAGAACTACCCCAGAAAAGTCACTTCCTACTTTTGTGCTTGGTTGTCTGCTTTTCCCAGACCTCTGCACAAAGATACAAGTAGAAATTCATGCCTTGCAATAGAAATTTCAAGAATCCCACCGGGTGATTATAACCAACCCAGACCTTCTCATTCAGGGATCAGTTTTGAAAGGACATGGTGAAACAAACAGCTATTTTTTTACAACAGAAACAGGTAGGAAATTGCCACAAAGTGTGTTAAAATCCTTGCCATGTGCATTGATCACCCAGAGAAGATTGATTTTTTGTCTCAACAAAGGTGGAGTTATCTACACCATGCCTTTTCTGCTAAGAAAAATACCAGACCATACCTTTTAGTTTGGAGGAGGGAAAGGTGTATGTTTGGTAAAGTGTATGTAAACCCCATCAGATACCACATCTAATGACCAATAAGCTGCATTGTATAACATTTTTGTTCTTGGGATTAGATTTAAATGACTGAACAATATTTATGTAATCAAATGACAACCAAAGAACAGAACAAGTCAAATGAAATCAAAGAGCAGTTTTTATATACATGTGCTGACAGATAATATACTCTACATACATAAATTCAACAAACATTTATATTGAAGATTTTTAGTAGTGTTTTTTTTCTGGTGTTATGGTCAACCCCTATTGGCGAACAAACAGATGTATTACTCTAACATGTAATTTTTTACAGAAATGTTTTACTGAAACAAAGACAATTTGTTATGGTTACAAATAAATTATAATATATAGTGTTTTGTTTGTATTTTTTATCATGCTGTGTATTGTCCTAAATTGAATCTGAAATAGCACTAAAACAAGTTCTCATTCATCTCTGTATCTATAGGAATTCCACAGAAATTATTTTTCAAATTTTACAGCACAGGTATTATGTTTTTCTATGAGAACAAAATCCTAGAAGCCTGCCAGCCTCTAATGTAAACAACCAGCAGTTGTTTCTAGACTGTTTGATACTGACTGAAACCAAGGGTACTTTAACATTAAAAGCAAGTAAAGCGGTCTATGAAGAAGTGACTTAAAACTCCTTCACTGTTTGTTAACCCCTTCGTGACTGACGACGTACAGTGTACGTCGCCAGCATCGGGGCTGTTTAAACAGACTGTTTAAATTTGTAGAATTTACAACAGAAGCGATCCTGGCGACTTACCTGTCACCAGATCGCTTCTGTGTCCCGTTCATCGATCCCCTCCCCGTTCTATGGGACCGGGAGCGATGCAGATTGCATCACTTCCGGTCCCTGGGCTGTCAGTTCTGGGCTCCTGCAGCCCAGGTCTAAGCTAAGAATATGTTAATAGCTCCCTAACCCCACATACTCTGGGGTCACTTTGCATGTTGTATTTTTAACTCCATCCAGTAGATAACTGTCATGGTATTCCAAAGCAGGAATTTAGTTTCATATAAGCGGTCGGAAGAGTGCTCTGTTTTTGTGACGCGTCCCAAAGGCTGTAATTCAGAACCCCAACAACCAATACTCTCTGTCACGCGAACCTAGCTAATTACCACAGTCAAGCTTGTGTTCCTCTACTGCTGTTACATTTAGCATGTGATACATGTTTTTTATGAATGAATGCCCTACATTTTGCAGGCATCAGTTGGCAATGTGAACTGTACTTGCATATTTGCACTCTTAATTTCAATAAAAATGTATTTGAGAAAAGAAATAATATGTTAATAGTTTTATGTCCATGGTCTGGGCAAAGAATATGTTTGATTACATTAAATATAGTCAGAATTAATAGTAGTAGAATTGGTTGTAGTACTATAACTGTTGAAACTAGAAGGAATAGCAGCAGAATTCATAATAGCAGCTTAGAACAACGCTTGATTGACTGATTGATAGTACATTGGTAGTCACAGTATAAGCCTAAACTGCACAAAGGGTTATCAAAAATCTAAAACTAATAATAGAAAATAAAGTTTAATGTTAGTGAGTTAGTTGGTACTGCTAGTATTTTTTTTTTCAAGCAATCAAATGTGAAGAATTGGGATATTTCAATTAATGGATTAGCAAAGATCTTTTTTACTTTTACATGCCATTTGCATAATTCACAGATTTCAGACAAAGTGTCTTTTGTTTTCAGCACAAATCTATCCTCTATAACAGCTGTAATTATTGCTGCTATGGTGATAAACCAGTATGTTAAATGTAAAGCAGTATTAAAAGAATTTTAATGTCACTTTAATCTCTAGTTGGCACTTATACCGAGACCCCAGGGGTTACATATTCGCTGTGTCTTTATCAATAATTTGGCACATGAACATTCTACCTTCCTTATGGCAAAATTAAACTGATAATAGCAAAGGACAAGGTTATGGGCTAGCTTTAAAAGCAAAACTGGCTATCATTATTAAAGTAAATATTTAAATGGCCATAGACTATTCATTACTTTTAAATGTGGTTATATATTCTCATGGTTTTCTAAGATGAAATATAGGCCAGCCATACTTTATTACTACATTTTATATATTCTCATACAACAACTTGGCAATAGTATGATGTGCTCCTTACTGGGAAAGGATTCTTGAAGATAAGACATTAAGGAAAAAATATAAAACAAAAGCCACTAGTCAACTCAAAGCTCCATTATGTTTGATAAGGTTCACACTATGCCTTACAATATAACCCTGTTTTAAGCTGGGCACACACCTTACAACCATCGCAAGACTTTTGACTTGCGATGTTTGTAAGGTAATTTAAAAAACGTACAATCTGCCTATCTTGGACAGGCAGATCGTACTTGTGATGATCGCAAGCCCGCCCCGCTGAGGGGCGGGCTTCCGATGACCGCAATGCAGAACGGGCAGTGTGCGCTTGTGCACACTGGCCCGTTCGGCTTTTATCTTACGAACATGCTACACACCCGCCGACAATCGTATGATTTTCGGCGGGTTTTTGGACATGTTCGTAAGATAAAAGTCGTGCAACCTTACAGTAGTAGAGGTTGCGCGGCTTCCACACACCTTACGATAATCGTACGATCACGGGATTTCCCACGATTATCGTACGATTATCGCAAGGTGTGTGGGCACCTTTAGAAGACAGTACAATTTCTATATAGACTTCAAAGGTTCAAAAATAGGGCACAGTAAATTTATTCAGGATTCACCCAAACTATGCTATAAATTTGGCTAAATCCAAGACTCAAAATTGAGTTATGCTGTGGGTCACACATCATCAGCTGTTATTACAAGGGTGGCCCTCGGTTCGGTTCTTGTGGAACCGAACCGAGCTTTTGCTCGTGAAGCCGCACAAATTGTAAATACCCCAAATTTCCCATAGGGAACATTTTAAACACTTTTACCGCTCATCAGTTTAGTGCTAGCGGTGATTGATGGCAAGATAATTATTGCTCTCACTCTGATGTTCGCGGCGATATGTAACATGTGTAGCGCAATTGTCGTTTTCGCACGTAGGTGCACCAACGCGTGTTTGCGTGTGTATGTGCGAGCACGTGGGGGGCGGGGGACTTAAAACATTTTTTTTGCATTTTTTTTTCTTATGTGACTTTAATTTTTAAACACTTTTTTTTTTACACTAATGCTTTTGCTACCACATAGGGGGCTAACAAGCACCCTATGTAATAGCAGATAGGGTGTGACAGGTCCTCTTTAAGGGTACATCAGGGGTCTTTCAGACCCCTATTGTCACCTAGGGACACATATTGAATGCACGGATGACTTGGAATACACATTTCAACTTCATATATTAAAGGAGAACTATGAGGCGAGTGAAAATCACTCATCTTCATAGTTCGAGCCGGCGTGTGACAATGAAACTGTCACATGTCGACTCAATAGATCGGGAAGTGAGCGAACACATACCGTCGCTCACTCGCTTCTCGATCGATCCTCTCCCTGCAGGCAGCCGTGACTGTCCCTTCTCCCCTCTCCGATCCTCCAGCGCTGACTGGCGGAACGGACGGGGGAGGGGGCGGGTACAGCTAGCTCTGCCTCTAGATAGGCAGAGCCAGCTGTCAATCACGCAGCTGGGTGGATCTCGACAGTAATGTCAGCATCCATCTGCAGCAGTCTCAGTATACTGTGAGCTGTAGCTTGCGATATACTGAGCTTTGGGTCAAGGGAGGACGCTAGTTTGTGTCCTCCCATGACCCTGAGAACTATGGGGAAAAGCACTGACCCCATAGTTCTCCTTTAAGTTGTGACAGCGTTAAAATAAAAGTGCATTGAAGGACCTGGAGGGATGACCGGTGTGCGGACTCGATGGGACAGCCGGGTAAAAAAGCCGGGGGGGGGGGGCCAGGCCTAAAGTTGTGTATGGGGCCCCAACATTTCTGATGGCTGCCCTGCTTACAGATGCTGCTGTTGTAATTTTTTGGTAGTGTGAAAGGGTTAGGAACCCTGACAGTGTTTTATTGCTGCCTGTGTCCCTTTCTCTTTTCTGTGATCCTTTCCCCTAGGGTGCGAAGTGCACAGAGCACTTTGTCCCATCTTTCTAGATGAAAGCAGAGATCCAGTGGTTGTCAGGACACCCCCTCCCCCCACTGCTTTCCCGCCACTCTGTATTAAGGAGTGCAATATGTAATCTGTCAGAATGATAGCACTTCTCTCCTGCTCCATGTGCTTACCCAACACAAACATTGTCACTAGGAAAGCAGGAGGAGGGAGCATGTCAATTAAACAGTAAAGAACATAGGTGCACTCATAGCAGTGCCCTAACTATGCTGCTCACAGATATCCAGTCTAGCCCTCTTCCCGCTGTAGCAGGTTGGCATGTTTGGGCTAAGTTGCCTGAGAGGAGTAGTAGCTGCTGGCATGTGTTGTGGGCTTGCATTATTATGAATGAAGATGCCTGTCTCCAGCCACTGTCATTCAAAACACAAGCTGGAAGCTACTACCTCTCCTTGCAATAGCAAATGTGTGGGTCTGGCTTAGTTGCCTGAGAGTAGTAGTTGCTGGCTTGTGTTTTTGTCAATAACAGTGTTTGCATCCAGTGAGCTGTTATCCACAACACAAGCTGGCAACTAGTACTGCAGTCCCTCCCCAGATCAGCAGACAGCAGTAACACATTGGCAAGTACATATTGATGTCAGCTGTTGCTTCTTCTGCTGGTGCTTTGGAGGCTCAGGGTAGAGGAGATGTCCACATTCAGTATGCATCATTGTGACAAGGAAGAGTGGGCAGAGGCTAGCGCTGTGCTGTAACTCCCCTATGGGAACACCCATAAACTGGGCTTTAGTAACTCCCCTATGGAAACAACCATAAATTGGGTTCAGGTAGAACTACAGCATAGCACAAACAGAAAAAAGAAAACGATTAACGGTACAATGCAGCCATGGACCACAATAGGAGGATCACAAAAGTGCTCCATGCACTCTGTCCCGGGGGTATACCAAAAGGATTTAAAAACATTGGTGATAGTTTTTCTTAAAGTAATGAAAAACAAAGGTAAAAGTAATGGTATAGAACATAAGCCTAAAGGAAAAAAAAATGAAGAGCCATATGATGAGATAGAACATAGGATGAAGTGCTTGATGGAGAACTAAAAAAAGGTTACTTATCCAAGTGTGGGAGAAAGGGTTGATGCCACTGTAATACAAAGGCTCTGCATGTGGTACTGCAGTGGGCATGTCACAGGTTTTGATAAACATAACAGATTTAGTGGTTTGTGCTATTTTACATAGTCTGGAGGTTTTTCTTTTTTGAATGGCCCACTGTTTAGTCTACGGGGTTAAACATGCCTGAATTATTCTTTCTGCAGTGCTAAATTTTTCTGTATTTATTTTAAATGTGCAATAGAAAGAATCTGCAGCTGCCAGATACACTCACCTTGACAAATATAGCTGCTAATCAGTTAATAGCTTGAATTCAATTATCAAAAAATAAAATAATACAACAAATGCACATCTGACTTTAGCCGCCAGGTGTTATAGAGATTGTTTGAACTATATTAAATCAAGAATGTTAAATAGAATATATAAGTCTTTCCTGTATGAGAAAATCAGATTACCTGAAGAAATTAAGCTCAACGTATATTTGCCTGTAGCAGATACTTTTCAATACATATATACTGCTAAATAGCATCACCAATTAATGAGTTATACAGTAAGTACAGGGATATGATTCCTGGTGGCAATAGCAGCTTTTGGACATCCCAACTGTGTCCCTTTTGTATACTGAGCTTAGGGTAACGGGAGGATGCTAGTTTGTGTCCTCCCGTTACCCTAAGGAGAACTATGGGGAAAAACACTGACCCAATAGTTCTCCTTTAAATTAAAAAGAGCTAAACCCAAGTGCTAAAATGTTATATAGGTTTTAACAAGGTAATGTAAATTCAAAAGTTGTATTCAGTTTTTTTTAAACATGCATACAATAATGCCCACCGATCCTGCACTTGATCAGAAAAATCCTATTATGGGGTGGCAGTTGTCTCCCAATTGAACTCCTGCATTGTCAAAGTATCACAGTCATTGGATCAGCTTGAAAGCCAGGAAAGTAGACTTTTCTTCAGAAGGGGTAAAAGCCATAGGCTATAGTGTTTCTATTATGACATGTTCCCTTGATGTTCCTATGTACAAACAAAATAAAACGTTGGATATATGGGTAAAGGTCCAGGAGAAGCATTTGTGAAAGGAGCACTTAAAGTAAAGTTCCAGTGTTATTAAAGTAGTGTAAGTAGTATTAACCCTTTCGCTGCCAAGCCCTCCGGAACATTTTTCAAATCAGCTGGCCATGGGAATTGATCTACTGCCACTAGCTCCATTTAAGTAACTTTGAATTAAATGTCTTTCCCCTCATTTTGTCCCAAAACATATATATTTTCCATTCCATTTTCCAAAAATCTCCAGCTTGTGCCCTTCTCTGCTGCATGTCACCTGAACTTCCCTTCTGGGAGTGCGCACTGTGCTTTGTGACTGCATGTCCCATGATTCCTTGCCCATCCTTCACACTGCACAAGCATACCCATAGTGCAATGAGTCAGATGAGACAGACCCTTGCCACATTTTGCATGCACACTTTTTGTATGGCACAGAAGGAGAAAGACCTGGCCGGGCACATGCATGTCTGGGTAACGTCAGGAAGATCTGCAGAGCAATGGCATATGGGTTACCCTCGGTTTTAAATGTGAAAAATGCTTCAAAGGATGGCTGAACACAGAGAGGGGACTAGAAACATGCAATAACTGAAGGTATGCAGCTTTATTTCTCTTTCTTAAGGGAGAGTTTAATATCTCTAAATTAAAAAGAAGCAGTAAAGAAAAATGAAAAAAAAAAAAGTTTTTTTTTAAATATTCAGCTTCAGTCCAGAGCTGTCACTCACAGTAGAACATTATTGCCACAAATTCTGCTAGTCTTTAAGTTAAATGATGGCCAACAACATTCAACCTACTTTCTTTCAGACCAGGCTGTCGTGGACCAACCCTCCGGAGGACGACATCACATCACACTGGTCTCATCATAGAACTAAACTGTGCAACCACACTGCTGCAGGAGCAGAAGAAACAAACGTCCAGCACTGCCATCTTCCTTTCTTCTGTTATTGGGAGCTGACTGTGTTTTCTTGCCCTTTGCAGCCTCCACCCCCCCCCCGATGACCCACTACCAGGTTCTACCTACTCCAACCGCTGTCTGTAAGCTGATGCATCTTGGGATATGTGAATTGGATATCCCAGGAGGCATAATTTACATATTCTCTGACATGAGCTGGGTGGTGATGTGTTTTAGATAGAGAGACTACATGCAGGCTGTGCTGGAACAGTTTGCAGGTCCAAACTGACCCAAAACGGTCTCCTAATTAGCCAGGAGGCTGGATGTTTGTAATGTATACCGGTTGTTGTTGACACAGATCTCTGTGAGGGGAACTTTTTTGCTTTGTGTCTAATGCAATGCTGATGCATAAATATAAACAAGCCCTTAAAACACTCTTTGGCATTTGGACTACCCCATTCTTCAAGCTCTAGATTTGTGTACAAGTTCAGGTGGTGGTGGTTCAGGGAGAGGTATCCATGCTCAGGTGGTGGTGGTGGGGTGGTGATTCAGGGAAGGGTATCCTAAAGCAGACGTTTTGCTTTATATAAGTAGCCAATGCTAGTCCACTGACAGTAGACTTGTCAATCTTGCCATCACCACTATTGCTTCTTTTGCCATCTCCCTCATCAGCACTATCAGACACGAAAAAATGTTAGCTATTGCTTCTGTTCTCTCTTTCCTTCTTATTGTGACAATTATGAAAGCTAAGATAGCAGGAATAATAATGAATACAACTTGGGAAATTACAAAATATTTCCAGCTGAATTAACAAGTCAAGTATTAACAATAACATATATTAAAGTGTGTCTAAACCCAATTCATTGATAGATTACGGTTTACCAGCCCTTGGATGTAGTAACTGCATTAGTTTTCTTTTTTAAGGTTTTTTCCCTTTATTTTCACTTGGTGATTCGGCCAGTAACACACTTCCTGTCTTAGGGTGACTTCTCTCTATGTGGGAGCAACACATCCACCCTTGGTCAGCAGCATTGTCAACCTGTGGAGAGGGTAGTGTCAGATTGACCAGTAGATTTAGATGGACTTTACATAAGAGACAAAGAAATTAAAGACTATCTCTAGCTAACACTTTTTAAGCAGACCCAGACTCAGTTTTCTCCTTTTGTGATAAAGATTTTAAGTAAATGAATGAAAACTGACCACTGTAAGCACCCCTGTCAGTGTTAAATGGTTTGTCTCAACTCTCTAACTGCCACATTTGCTGTACAGCTTGGTCTGTTAATGGAAGTTTAAAAACAATAGCTACTGGCCAAATCACCAGGTAATAAAACTTATACTGTGGGAAAGAAGGTGGTGGGGTGCAAAATAAAAAACAAAGACTGCTGCAGTAATGCAACTGACGGACAGCAGGAAAATATGTAATTTTTTATTTTGCCCATTTTTCACTTTAATACAGAACAGGTCAAAGAAAACAACAGAGACAACAAATCCAGCAATTCATTTGCCGTCTATGCATTATGTCATTTCTTTTATCTATGGTTTTTGGGTCATGGGAAAATGACTGTACAGCAGAGAACATTCTAAAGAAAGAATTAGAATTGAGATAAAGAATATGTGTCAGCTGCAGATATTTAACCAAATATGATACAACCTTCTTGCACAGATGCATTTTGAATTAAAAAAAATCCTTGAACTCTGGAGTCCTTCCAATCCCATATTGTTCGCTCATAATATATGTATTCTGAAGAGGGAGCCAGTCACAGTGCCAGGCATATGTTAATTAATACAACTCCAAATGACTTGACAAAAAGAAACTTCAAGCACAGAGAAGTATTTTCCCATTGAGACTAAATTTCTGTGTAATCACTAATTAGAGAAGATTCATTCAGTGATGCTTGGAATCTAAGGAGCAGGTGGTTGCTTTCTCCTAAGTTAGATACAAAGTCAATGGGATAAACATTTGATATGGTTAGGACCGTTATACATATATATTCTCTGTTAAACAAGGAGCCATATATCATCCTCCACACAGGTTTAGAAAAGAGCATTTGGGCTTCAAGAGCAATGACATGTTGCCCTCTGTGCTGTGTTTCATCCTGGCAAAGAAAACAGCAGTCACTCCAAAAGCACAGCATGCCATTTTTTAATTTACACTTAGGTTTCCACTTGAAGAGACAAGCCAAAACAAACTATTCTTCCATAAAAAGCACCATGGGAATAGTTGCCTCCCAACATTAATAATTATCAGAAAAAAGTGCAATTTCACGATCCTTCACTTTACCAGTGCCTACTGTCTTGTCTGTCTCCAGCCTGTTCATTAGGACATGGCTGTTTTTATCCTCATTTGCATAATTCACAGATGTCAACTTGCTGGCCGACTGTGTCCCTCTGAATTACAGGCTTTTGTATTCTTCAAAGATCTATCCCCCTTCCTCGCCGTAATTAGAGCTACTTTTGGATTAAAATTGTTAGGTTAAGATCAGTAATCATCAGTCTATAAATGATATAGGAATTTGAATTATACCCTGAAGCCGTAATTGCCTCTTTTGCTATCTTTTTTTCTGTATAGTGTTGGATTTATTTAAATGGATTTTGCCATTCCCCACTAGACAATGATGAGAGTAAAATTAAAATTGCTTCTGACAATAACTAGTTAAAGCAGTTATGGTTCTGAATTACAATAATGTGTGCAGCCATTACTCTGCATACATGGGTATACATTGCAGCAAACTTACAGTACTCTCCAACAGTTTATTGCAGAGCTGCAGGGTGCAAAACTTTCTTCTCCAGTCTGCCTATATAAAAGGATATTCTTTGCATCAGAAAATGGTTCACTCTTGTTGTCTGTCTAAACTCTAACGTCTGTCTCCTTCCACACTTTTTAACATTATTGCAGAGCTGCAGGGTGCAAAACTTTCTTCTCCAGCCTGCCTATATAAAAGGATATTCTCTGCATCAGAAAATGGTTCACTCTTGTTGTCTGTCTAAACTCTAACGTCTGTCTCCTTCCACACTTTTTAACATTCTAGTTGGCATTGATTGGTAGATTCTGTGAAATATTCCTTCCTTAACTCTGTCAAAAATGTGCACATTAATGTGGATTTTTGAGCCACAAATCTGCATACTGTGCGTCCTTTTGAAAATGTGACCTTTTTTACATGTTTGTGCAAAAATTATTGTGCAGACTCCATAATCTATTAAACCGCATTAGGATCTGTGCAAATAAACCAAGTGATGGCAAGCTGCAATACTAAAAAGTGAAATAATGTATCCAATTCTTCAATATCTACTGTACTGCGAATATATGTGAATATCTATCTTTATTTGAATTTAGGTAAATTATTGGTAAAGGGCAGTACAGTAGATATTGTAGATGTATACAATATTTTTGGCTGTTGTCTTTTTAAACAATACACTCTTTGGGGTGTATTTATAAACAATTCCCAAAGCCATTCTCCCTGTGAAATTGCATGCACCAAGAAAATAATGAAATTTTGGGAGACATCCAATAAAGTGGCTGCTGAGTGCCAGGATCTGCTGTTTTTTTTAATCCATCTAAAGTAAGATGAGATAACAACTGTGCAACTATACCAAGCATTTTGGGATATTATACATCAGTGTTTCATCCCTAGGCCAGCTTCTTAGACTGGCTCTGGCTCTAGATGAAATCAAAAGTAAGATGGCACCAACCTTCTGGTGAGGAATTGAAATAAAGTTATTTTGTTGTGGGGTTGATCAAACTTTTATATTGCTTTATAGTGTATTAAGGACTTTGCCTGAAAACAGTGCATTTATAAAACCATAGCTGGACTTTCCTTAGCATGACTTTGCAAACACACAATGGAAGAAATTAAGAGATGCAATTTACAAATTAATTTTAAGCACACAAACAAGATTTGTGCCAACATTAATAGTCTTAAATATACTGAATTTATTTTCTCTTTCATCTAAGTTGTCTCCAGTATAATGTTTTGATATCCAAGATGAAGGGGGTAGGGGTGGGATTTCTTTATTTTAACAGCATTGCTCTCAACTGTAAATGTACAAGCAGCTGTTATTTCCCTTCTGAAGCACTCCTTCCACGTTAAAACCCATTAAAGAATTCCATAATTCTTCCGGTTATGTTATTGTGGAAGATTCAAAACAGCAATAATCAATTTGCAGACAACACAAAAAGATTTATGTCTGCTGAAAACCTAGAACTCTTTGCTTGAGAAAGCAGTCTGAATAAAGATAAGCAAAGATTTATGGAGGCGCACACTTTCCTCCCAGAAACACTCTAATGTCTCTTAAAATGCCTACTTTTAGAACTTGATTGTTCTTTGAAGAAAGACTATGGAAGAAAGATAATATTATACATTACACATTTCCCAAGGCCAACACAGAGATCATACTGAATTAGAAATACAATTTGCTTGTTGTAACCAAGCACCTCCACACCTAATTATATAAAAATAAAAAAGCAAAAAAGAAATTATAGAATGTTGTGCTGGATTAGGTTTCAGTTTAATGCATTTCTGCAACCAATACCTCAAGAATGTCTTTGCCACTTTCATCTTGAAAGTGTTTTTTTAAGGTATAAAAGGTGCTGACAACATTTAGAAATAAAGCCTCTTCAGCATTTTACTCATCAATACAATTACTAACCTGCTACATAATCTTAAAATTATTTCTGTGGTGATGCCCAATGTTATCAAAAGACTTGTTAACATAGATGGAGACTGTAAGCGTGTATAATACACACTTAAATTAAAAAAATTCCACCAAATAGTAGATCACATAATGTGAGTTATAAAGTGTTTCAATTCAAAGGGGTCACACATTAATTTCTTCCATTGTGTGTTTGCAAAGTCATGCTAAGGAAAGTCCAGCTATGGTTTTATAAATGCACTGTTTTCAGGCAAAGTCCTTAATACACTATAAAGCAATATAAAAGTTTGATCAACCCCACAACAAAATAACTTTATTTCAATTCCTCACCAGAAGGTTGGTGCCATCTTACTTTTGATTTCATCTAGAGCCAGAGCCAGTCTAAGAAGCTGGCCTAGGGATGAAACACTGATGTATAATATCCCAAAATGCTTGGTATAGTTGCACGGTTGTTATCTCATCTTACTTTAGATGGATTAAAAAAACAGCAGATCCTGGCACTCAGCAGCCACTTTATTGGATGTCTCCCAAAATTTCATTATTTTCTTGGTGCATGCAATTTCACAGGGAGAATGGCTTTGGGAATTGTTTATAAATACACCCCAAAGAGTGTATTGTTTAAAAAGACAACAGCCAAAAATATTGTATACATCTACAATATCTACTGTACTGCCCTTTACCAATATTTTACCTAAATTCAAATAAAGATAGATATTCACATATATTCGCAGTACAGTAGATATTGAAGAATTGGATACATTATTTCACTTTTTAGTATTGCAGCTTGCCATCACTTGGTTTATTTGCACAGATCCTAATGCGGTTTAATAGATTATGGAGTCTGCACAATAATTTTTGCACAAACATGTAAAAAAGGTCACATTTTCAAAAGGACGCACAGTATGCAGATTTGTGGCTCAAAAATCCACATTAATGTGCACATTTTTGACAGAGTTAAGGAAGGAATATTTCACAGAATCGATAGATAAACACTTCAGATAAGCTGCATTTTTAAAAGGACACACATCATGCAGCTTTTCAGCCCACAAAATGGCAATAATATTTAAATATTTCACTGAAAAAAGAGACTCCAGAGACAGTGCTTAAAACACTTCGGATAAGCAGCATTTTCAAAAGGGGTCCCCAGTTCAAATCCCAGTCAGGACACTATCTGCAAGCAGTTTGCATGTTCTCCCTGTGCTTGTGTGGGTTTTCTCTAGGTGCTCCGTTGTCTTCCCACACTCCAAAGACATACTGATAGGTTATTTGGCTCCTGTGTAAATTGACCCTGTATGTATGTGATATGGACCTCGGATTGTAATCCCCTTCAGGGCAGGCATTGTGTATATTGATGGTGCTATATAAATACATCTAATAAAATACACTGTGTGTACTATATATATATGGGATATTGCACAGAGTACATAGACAGTGGGCTGCATTTTCAAAAGGACACAAAGCATGCAGCTTTTCAGCCCCAAAATGCAGTATACCTACATCTAAAGGAAAAAGGTAATTCCTTTGAAGACAGTCAAGTATGCATCCTGGACAGGGAGGAGGGCTGGTTTAAAAGAGGTGTGAAAGAGGCCATTTATGTAAAAATGGAGAAGCCAAGTTTTCATAGAAGTGAGGGGGGTTAGACATCTATTGTCTGCCACATACAATGCTGTTTTAACACCTCTCTCTGGGTAAGTTAATAATACCTCATAGACTCCAATTGTGCAAATGAAATCAACACCTGGTTGTGACTAACAGATTATGTGGATTAGAGCAACATTCACTATATTTATTCCCAGATAATTTTTTGTACAAGTTATTCTGAATTGAGAAAGCTGGTTGGATGACCAGTGAAACATCTTCAAGAAAACTACAGCAAGCCCAGTTGCCTTGACTTATTTTTTACAGATATAGCAGTAAAATAAGCCAGTAATAGTGTCAGGCCAGTGGCAGGGGAAGTTGTTGGTAATGGTGAAAAGAGCTGGTAATAGTGTTGGAACAGCAGCAATTGAAGGAGCTTGTGATGGTGGTAGGAGCTGGTAACAATGGCAGGCCATCAGTGGTTTGATGACCTGGTAATGGTGGCAGGAGTTGTTAATGGTAGGCCAGAAGTAGTGACAATAGCTGGTGTTGGTAATGTTGATTGTTAAGCAGCAGTGGAAGAAGCTGGCAGTGGCTTTGGTGTAGGGTATAACAATATTTTGTGGGGCAGTTTCCAAGGAAAAATTTAGTAATTAGCATTAGCTACTGCCTTAGCTACTGCCTCTAGAACCATTTGTATTACACTCTGCAGTGTGTGCTCCAGCAAGAACACCAGAGGGATCATGTCACTATTCCCAAACCTGGTCACGGTACACCATTCTGTTTGCCTCTTGGAAAGGTACATGTGTCCTGAATCAGGAGCCAGTTCACTGTAAACAAAATGTAACATCACTGCCAATGCTTGCTGGATCTTGTGTCTGTGGTCATGTGGACTTTGCCACTAATGGTGTGGTGTGGTATGGTCCAGTGACATGGAAAAATTACCTTTCATATTTTGTTAAAGTGCACTGCACTCATTTCTATCTATTAACCCTGTGCTAACCTACAAAGCCAACATATACTGATGTAGAAAACAAACCAAGAACGGGAGCAAGTATTTGTGGAATGTGATATTGCTTTGCACAAGGGGATCACTTTTTTTAAATAATATATTTGTATTCAATTTACAAAAGCAATTTCCATATTTAACACATAATGTTAGACATCATCTAAATCCAACCACAAGATCTTATGATTATTACTTATACATCTCTTTGTTCCATTGCCCATTCTCTTCAAAATTAAAATACCATCATATCCACTTCACCACTCTTCTCCCCCCTCCCTCCTTTCATCACCATTGTTCCTTTTCGCCCACTCATTCCACTAACAACAAACAACAAAAGAGGAAGAAAAAAAATGGGGGGCGGGGGAAGTAAATTAAGGGGATCACTTTTGTGTATTTAATTGATGGTTGATATATATTTACTAGTTTTAGTACAATTTTGTATGTATTTGCTGTATATATATTTTTTTGTTCTTCAGTATATGTTGGCATATTGGTATATTGAATTTATATTGTTACCAGTGTATTAATAGTGGTGGTTTTATATATATTTTTGCACTTTGATATCTGCAGCACTTTATTTGTTATTGTACTTTATTATGTATATTGCATGACTTTGTAGGTTAGCAGTTTTAGTAGATAGAAATTAGTGCAGTGCACTTAAATACAATAATCATGTTAATAGCAGATGATAATTAGCACAGCAGCTCAGTAATAGGGTAGTAATAGGAACACAAGACTGATCGCAAACATTACCTTCTATATGTTGATGAAGATCTCACTCCTGTTTCATGATCCTTGACATTAGGGTATAACAATTTGTGTAAATAAATATGTAAAACCATTATGATACAACAATCATAACCAAAATCATAAACAATTATATAGAACAATGTATGAGACTGATTAAGAATGGAGCAGCAAAGTAATGAATAATACAGATACTAAAGATTGAGTAAAACATGAATGAAAGTGACATCCATTTTAAAATACTAATTTCAATAATACCACCTTGGAATCATTATAATAAATTGCATTCTAAATGAGTCATAAAATAAGAAAAAAAATGAATAAAAAATATGAAAAAATACATTGAGACTCATGGAGACTATACAAATTAATTATTTTTTATCTCCACAGTGCAACAGTTACAAGTGAGCATCAGTATAGTGCATAGGTTAATAGCTAATGGGATAAAAGCAAAATGCACTAAAATAGACATAAATATATAACTGATACAGATTAATGCATGCCTCTGTGTACAAGGTATTAATACTTGGTGCTACTGAAATGTCTATAGAAACAATATACCCTGTGAGCTGAAAATAGTAAAGAAATATTAAGGCAGAACTATTTCAGATTTAATAAAACCGATTACATATTTGCACTGGATTGTGCTGCATAACTATATTACGATATTGTAACTGTGTATATTATACATTTCTAATGCAACAATGTGTAACATAGGTAGATCTACATAAAAAATAACCACCCTCAAAAAATTAAAACCTAAAACATTAAAACACAACCCAAAAACACTAAACCACAAACCATGACCCCAAAACACTAAACCTCAATCCTATATTATTTTAAAACCTTAATTTAAAAAATATGAAAATGTGAACAGAAAGGTGGGTGTACATCAATATGGAACATGACAGATAAGAAAACCCCAATCTTGTACATTCTGAGCCACCTGACCACAATTCAAAGGCCAGAGCGCATGATTAGTTTGCTGTTTTCCTGAAGTAAAAATTACTTGAGTTTGGGTGGAACTCATGGTTAACCCAGACAAAAAAAGCTGGCATAATGATAGAAAAATTGCCATCCCCAATTAAATGTTGTGATGTTATATAAATTGCAAATAATATTTGAATAATTTTTTCCCATTTATGTAAAATTAGATATCATACCATCTGTCGAGGCCAAAATATTCTTCCCATCTATTCATTAAGGAAGGATTTTTCAAAGCACATGTGTTACTCTTATTCTCTTAGAACTGAAGACCTTTTGCCTTTTTACACTGTTATACAGTAGATGCTGGTTATTTTAAGAATAGCATACAGCATTACCTTTAACCTCTGCTTGCTAAATGCTTTCCTGCTTTTGTAAGAAAGTTTTGTGATCAAATTAAGATTTTTTTTCTGTTACAGGTGCTTCTTAATATGCTTTCTTTTGAAATAATGATTTTAGAAATGTTATAAGATAAAAAGGAAAGAAAAGAAGTATCTTCAGATTAATTATAAACCATATGTGCCATCTTCAGAACTCTTTTAACGCAATACCACTTCAATGTGTTTCAAGATATAACCCAACAAAAGACACTTTTCAAACCAGCATTAAAATGACTGACAAGAATAAATTAAATTAACTAGTTCAAAGAGATGAGTAGTAGTTCTTAGGTGACATGACCACCCGAAGAGTGAAGATCTTTTTCCTAATTACATTCCAGTATTATGAACTAGTTATGTATGATTTTCAAGGTTGTGATTTCATTTTTTTCCCCTTCGTACCACTGTTAATGATGGTACAGCATCTTTCTTTAGTGTGCTCAAATGAATCAAAGAGAACCATTTTAATATATTTCATAGACTGTACTGAAATCAATTATTTAGTCATCACTCATTTTATCCATTTATCTAACCTGTAAAACTGACTTTTCATATTATTTAAAAAAAATCTTACTTCTCAGTCTAGATGCACCGAATTAAGCTTTACATTAGTTAGAATGCTGACATAGGGCATTCCAATTTTATTCCTATTAAACAATTGCATTGCTATTTGAGAAATTATGCTAGATCAGAAAAGTGAGTTGAAAAAATAGCTTATAGTCTGCATGCATTGCTGATCGTGCAATGCAAAATGTTTCAGAAAATGGACAAAGCACATAAAGCATACCATATGTTTGCATAAAAATTACTAAATAGCTTTTTATGTAAAGTGTACTAATAAAAAATCCCTGTTGTCTATAGCAACCAATCAGCTTATGTCTCTTCTGCTATGCAGAAGACTAAACAAATATTGTTATTAGTTGCTAAGAGCGACAGTACTATTTTTAAATTTGCTTCCAAGCAAAACAATGCTGCTGCCATGGATCCCAAGAGCCTGTCCACAGAGGAAGGGCTCTTGGAAAATGTAGTTCTAGAAGTGTGCCTGTGTCAATAGGAACTGATCTCTCATCAGCTGCATATGCAATAATTTTAAAAGCCTGGTGATAATGCCACAGGAAATAATAAAAGCTGTTTCTTGCTATAGAAGCAAGGTAATAGAAAAAAAAATGTTGGGACATGCAGAAGGAGCATTGAGTGCACATTTGCAAAATGCTTGGACAACACTTTAAATTTGCAGCCAGATTGGGATTACACATACTTTGTTTTTGTTACATGTTTATATTCACATAGCATAACTTTGAAAAAAATGTGCAGCTTACCTTTTTTAGATGCTATTTCTGCCAACTCCAGGACTGTAAAACCCTGCTTAGTTCTCGCTGCCTGCGTGGGCTGGCAGAGTTTTCAGAAAATGAATCCTTCATTGTATGTCTTAAGACTCCTTAATATGCCCCTTATCTACACAGTGACATCTTTTCTGACCACTAGAAGCAACCTGCAGTGCCCTAGGTATAAACCTGCTCCAAATATAAAAGCTAGACAGGTAAGAAATATTTTAACATTATTTTAAGTATACTATATAAATAGGAAGACATAACTAACATACATACAGTGGGCTTTTCTTAAAATTGTCCATACAAGTAGAAATACACTAATGTATTTCCACTCTTGCAGCCAAATTGGGATAATACTTATTTTATATTTGCAAGAAAAAAAAAAGGGTATTTCCACAGTGGGGTGTGCGAGGACCCAGAGGGGAAAATAAAAAAAATGGATCAGCAAGGAGCTGATCTCCCGTCCTCCTCCTCCCGTCCGGAGACGGCAACCCGCAGATGCAGCAGTGCCGTCCGTCCGTTTTTCTACTACGGGCGGACGGCAAGAGGTTAAGATAAAAAACAGATACAAAATCATCAATAAAAATGCTTTTACAAATGCAGGTTCACCGAATGGTGACGATACCGTGCAGTTACGATGTATATGGTTGTTTGTTATCAGAATGGTATAAACGCTCCTGTAAGTCCCTACATGTTTCGCCCCGAAAGAGCGAAACTACTGAAAAGTGGTAGTTACAGGGGTGAAGACAAACCATATTAAACTTGTGGGAGTGCTTGCAACAGTCAGCTTTTAGTTTCCACTTTTGCATTCAAATTTAAGAAAACCCCCTATGTGTTTGTTATGTGTTCTCATTTACACCACACATCCAACAATCATTTTAAAAATATATATTTCCTACGTTGTAGCTGTTTTTTGTTTGAAGATCTTTGTGCATATTCCATGCTAATCTGACACTATAGTGAAACTATAGTGTCAGATAGAGGGTCAGACTGAGCTTCCTCTCATTAACACACAATGCCTTGAAGGATTTAACCCTTTGTTAGAACAGACAGTGTTCAAGTCTAGTCTACAACTGATAATGAAATCTATAACTACTAACTGCTCAACCATCACATTCTCAAACAATTCCTCCCCACACAGTTACCTCCTCATGTGTCACCTCCCCCTCCCTTTTAGATTGTAAGCCCTCGTGGGCAGGGCCCCCCTTACCATCTTGTCTTGAATTGTATTGTGATTGTAATGTCTTCAAAATGTTGGCGCTATATAAATCCTGTATACTAATAATAATAACTACAATCTATCTACAACTGATAATGATATTGTATCTGTGTAGGTTACTTATATAACCTACACAGGTACAATAATTTTGTACAACCCCCCCACCTTAACATTAGGCTAGGTCAGATTTTTGAAGAAATATAAAGCACTGAAAAATGTAAGCAGCATTTTTTATGGTCTTTTTTTTCAAGTTATGCTACGTACAAGAGAACACATATAAAGTAGATGTTATCCCAATTTGGCTGCAAAAGTGGGACTAAGCTTTAAGCCCCCCCCCCCAACATATTACTATAACTGCTTAAAAAGTGTTAGATGGAGTTGGGTTTTAATCTGTTTGTCACTTACCTAAAGTCTATTTAAAATGACATTTCCATCTTCCACCCTTTTGACAGGGTGACAATGCTGTTGTATGATTTCACTGCACAACAAGCAGTAGAAAATAACCAATCTACTGGCAAGATGAACAGGTAATACAACTTTATTATGGGGGGATTCAGAAAAACAAAAACTGCTGTGTTAATGCTGGTGACAGACTACATAATGCATGTTATTTTTTAAATGTTTTACATTAGACATGTGCAATTCATTTTGTTCTTTGAAATTTGTGCAAATTTTCATAAAGTCAGGCATTTATGATGCATCCAAATTTGATGTTTCTATAGAATCCAATCAATATAATTATGGAATGTGAAAATAATACTTGATAAATAAGTATTCTAAAAGCTGGATTTGGGGTGTTTTGTTGCTGTTTTGTTCCTGATTTGTAGAAAATAAAATGTTGTGGCTGTTTCATTATAAGCTTCTAAATGTTTCCCTTCAATGTACTTGTTAGAATGCTGCTATCAATGTCGCCGTGATTGAGAGGGATATACAGTAAATTACCACTTATATTTTGTTGTTACCATACTTTTGTCTTTTGTAGTTAAGCAGTGATAATTTGATTACCAAAAAAAATAAGTTTTGTATTTCTTGAAAACAATTATTGTTATAACTGATTTTCTTGGTTTCCTGCTCCCGGCCGCCCAGAAGAGAAACACTGCTTTTTTTTTTTTATTCTCACCATGGAGCCGTTGGCTGGCGTCAGAATAAAATAAAAATAAAAAATGTTTCACCACAGGAATGCCTTGCTAGATTCCTATTGGCTATTTCAAACTAGCTATAGCACCCGCCCACTGCTGCAGTTCTCCATGAGGTCCCCACTAGTGATTGACAGCAGCAGAGGGTGGGAGCAATAGCTAGTTTGCTATTGGCTATTGCAAATTGAAATAGCCAATAGGAATCTAGCAATGCATTCCTGTGGTGAAACATTTTTTATTTTTATTTTATCCTGACGCCAGCCAACGAAATTTTTTTTTTTCTTTTTTGACGGCAGCAGAACCGCCAGACAATGGAAAACTGTTGGGTGGAGCTAGCTGTCAATGCTAGCTCTGCACAATAGTTTTCTATTTATTTTTTGTACCTTTTAAACTATTTTTTTCTGTTCTGCTCAGTCCCACAGAGGGAGCGAGCAGAACAGCCGAGCCGAATGCCGCTCAGCAGCATTCGGCTATTCACTCACTGCTGTTCGACATCTATAAGAATAGACCAAACAGCAGCGAGTAGCCCGCTGGAGGTTCGGCTTAGCCGAACGCGAAGCCACCCGATGTGCGGCTGATTTCAGCCGATATATGGCTGAAATCAGCCGTACCAGCCTGAAGTGAACAGCGTTTTAGGTCGGTCATTCACTCGGCTGCCTACGGTAGCTTAGTGAATAGACCCCTATATTTTGTTACAATGTTGAATACATGGATTTGAGTGAAGTTTAGTTACATTGTTTTTTGTTTTTAGCTCGACACACTGTTACTTATATCATATTCAATTTTAAATTACACACATTGTGGGTACTTGAATTACTGCTTTGAAGCTTTCAAATAATTTGGATTGGCGCAAGATATTGAGTGTTTGCTTATATTAGAGATACTATCTACCAAGTGTTTTATTTGAAAACAGTAGACTTATGTAATATCCTTATTTTGAATTATGTTTCAATTATAATTATGCACAGTATATTTATTATTTATAATGGTATATTCCCAGCACTTTTTTTTTTCATTGATAAACAAAATCATACATAGTTTGTGATACTAATGCACAAAATAGTAAAGAATAGTGGAAGACAGTTAGTCAAAATATTTAAATCAGTATTTCACTTCAATGGAATGCTATTAAAAAAATAGTACCTGTTTCTATAAATCCCACTCATGTAGTTATTATTTTACAAGGTCATTTTAAACTAGCTATCTATGTCCACTGGCCAGCATTAGTATGGCATAAATTATTTAATATCTTTTCAAAATATGTCCAAATGAAGGCTAGTCAATCACTATGCCAAAATAGAGCTTTTACAAAACATTCAACAATAGAAAGTGTTATAAGTCTTTTTACTATATGGACTTACTGCAACATGTATTACAACTCTGCACTGATTCTGGTTATTTTTAGATTGTAAGCCCTCACGGGCAGGGCCCTCCTTACCATCTTGTCTTGAATTGTATTGTGACTGTAATGTCTTCCTTATATTGTAAAGCGCTGTGCAAACTATTGGCGCTATATAAAGCCTGTATAATAATTTATGCAATAAATCTATGGTCATGAGGCATGCTTGGTCCCAAAGCTTTTCTTTTCTGGACATCAGAGAAGGAGGGTGCTTCTTCTGGTGTCAATGTTGCTGTCTGGGTAATATGAACACTTACCATTGGTTGTCCAGCTGCTGGTGTCTTCTCAGGCTCCATAAGACAACAGCAGCATAATGAGGCAACAAGAGGCTGCAACAAGATTGGTTAGTGGTGGTCCTGACTCCAACACTGGATCCCTGATCTCCACTCCTGGGACAGTGGACTTAATTAAGTAAAAAACTGCCGAAGGCACCTGGAGCACTCAGCTGAGCTAAACACACATGCTTCGGTTCGCCTGAGTGGAAGACACAGGGAGGGGGACCACACACCATTTTTTTAAAATGTTCTTTTGTTTACACTAGATTGAAGAAATAGGTCACCAGCACTCCATAAGTTAAAATGAATGAGTCCTTTTAATGGACAATGATGTCACAGAAATCCAACATGAGCCGACGTTTCGGGGCCACACAGGGTCCCTTCTTCAAGGCACATCTCTTGCCTTGAAGAAGGGACCCTGTGTGGCCCCGAAACGTCGGCTCATGTTGGATTTCTGTGACATCATTGTCCATTAAAAGGACTCATTCATTTTAACTTATGGAGTGCTGGTGACCTATTTCTTCAATCTTGTGTTTTGCACGGTGCCATCCGTGAAGTTACTTCGAGCACCATTTATTTGATTGTTGGCCGGGACTGCTGAAAGGTGTGCGGAGGGCATTTCCATCAATTGCTTTTGTTTACACTGTCATTTTTATTCTCCTCCCTACCTTTGCTGTTCAGCCCTTATGAGAATTGGGGTGAACAGGCGCGAGTGAACAGCCAAACCTTAGCCTCAGCTGATCCAGATGTTGGATCGACTGAGGCAACGTGTTCACTTCGGTTCAGCCCAGTGCGCTGAGGCTGTTAGGCTGAACTGAAGGGAGCCAAAGCCAGCCGATGTATGACTGAAAACAGACATACACGGCTGTAGTGAATAACCGAACGGGGTTTGGCTTCCTTCACTTCGGATTGGTTATTCACTTGGCTGCCTTCGGAAGCTTAGTGAATAGCCCCCAAAATGGCTTACTGGACAATGTCTGAAAGCGGGTTAGGAGCAGCGCTGGGGGCCACATTTGTATGGGATGACTGTGACCACAGTATAAGTACTATGGTTGTTGCTGATTTCCATTGCGTTTTACTGTATACAAAACTTGACACATCTTTGTCACCATGATTATGGATTTGTTTTTCTGTGAATTCAACATATGTTTTAGCATTTTCATGAGAACTACCAGGGTCACAGCTGCTGCAGCTGCGACTGTGCCCTGGTGCTCCACCACTGTCCTGAAATTATAAGTCTGTATTGTTTTAGAAAACTGTCACATGACACTAAACAAAAATGTATCAGTAATTGGTATCTGTGAGTACTTGGACATGTATCAGTACTGGAAAAAATGGTATTGGTGCATCACTATATACAGTATAAAACAAATTATAAATTATATGTTAAAACAGGGATGCACAAATCTCAGGAGCCCCTTAGCCAATACTCCTTAAAAATGAAAGCTTCCTACTAACTTTTGAGTTTTTCTCTAGTCCAGTCTTTCAATGGATCTGGAAAAGTAATCAGTACCATATTGTTATTGTATACTTGGTACAATTCTTGTACCAATTACGGTACTTGGTATCTGAACATCCCTAATTATAAGATGTTTTTAATAGACAAATTTGTTTTGATTCTTGCAGACTCATCAACACTCTCCCTATCAGCAGCAATACAATGTTAACAGTACCAGAGAAACGTATAGTCTGCAGCTAATATGAGCTAATTGTTGATCAACCCCTATGATGAATGACTTTTAGTAAATACATTGTTTGTTATTTCACTGATTTGTTCCGTGAAGGTGAAGTATCCACCAGGGCTAGAGAAAACTTTTTCAATTCTAATGCACAACATTGTACAAATTAAACAGGCATGTTGTGTGAAACAACCTCCTGGGATTACCATGATTTAAAACTTGGCAATAGATGTGAGACTGGGTTTAATCGATTGACTGAGGACTACTGAATTCTAAGGAGTTAATTTTCTTGGCAAATAGGCTATTCACTTTGCAGGATTATTTGCACTTTGCAGGGGGCATTTTCCTTTAGATTAGTGAATGATGTAAGCACTGCTAATTTCCAACATCCAATCATGTGCAAGCAAAAATTATGTTGGTTTTTATTTTCCTTGCATATCATTGCGTATTCTTTGCAAAGTGAAATTTCACCACGTTCCCCAAGCTAAGAGAAATTTCCTGAATTCTCTTGCAAAATGAACAGCCTACTTGCCTTTAGTAAATCAGATCCTAATAATCTTACATTTACTGTAGATTTTAGTCAAGAAAGAGTATTTTTTTAGATATAGGGATCTTTGTCAAATCTCTTTTTTAATCCGCTAACAGTTTTTCAATTTTGCAAGTTTTCATCATCCCTTGGTAAGATACTATTCTCAAAAGACAATACCATCATATTAAAGGAACTATAGTAAAGAAGAAGGTTGTGCAGAGCAGAAAGAAATTATAAAGCAAAGATTTTGAGAGAGGCATTACAAGTGGTATGCAACAGAACTTAAGAACACTTCTGGGTACTTCCACCGTGCAGTGAGGCTTTCCTTTTTCTCAGAAGCTACATGTCTATTGTATCCATTTATAAATGTTTTCACACAAAATTCGCTATGTGAATCTTGAGTGAAAGCATTAATAAATAGACCTCTATTATACATTAATTAAAATTTGTAATAAGGGGTGTCGGATGTATTTTTAAAAGATTTTAAGAAAAAAAAACTGTCATAGTTTTTTTCATGGCCCAAAAATAAGAACAAGTTAAACATTAACATTTAAAAAAAAATTCTGTCTATTGTTTAAAGCATTTTGTTTATTCTTTATTAAATCTGATGTTTGTAAATATGTGCGTAGTGTGGGTAGACCAGATGTGGGAAGTTTCTTAACACATAATCAAGCTGTGCAATGATACAATATAAGAAATGCAATCAATTTTAATATTAGTTGTATATGTCTCAAGTTACAATATACATGAATTTCTTTTATTTTTACTAAAGATAAA
>NW_017306430.1:1652841-1671816 GCF_000935625.1 Nanorana parkeri
GGATTGGCCCCTTGCCTCAAACGTTTTAATCTTCCCAATTGGGCAAATAAAACCACATATCACCAAAAGTAAGTTGGGATTTGAGGGTCTGCATTTTTCTTCACTAAGGGTAACCTTAGCGTATACGTTTTCCTTATGTGCTCAAGCTGAATAGATTTGTAAAAGCATTATTTTTAACTATTTACAATGTTTCATTTATTATAAACTAATATTTAGTGGGAAGGGTTTTATATGAAGACAACTTATATTTGGTAGCAAAGGCATTAGTGTGAAAAGAAAAGAAGGAGGCTTTGTTAAAGTAGATGTTTTTGAAAATGCATTGTGCCAAAGGAAGGCTTTACTTTCCAAAAACATGGCTGGGTCCATTCTATTTACATTCTATTCTATTTACTTTTCTAGGGAGTGTACCATTAAAACATTTGCTGCTATTTAAACAGCATGCGTTTACACTATTTTTGTTCACTTTCCTCCACAGAGCACCTAAGTGCAGAGTGGTGCAATAACTGATTAAAATAAAAGCATATACAAGTGAAAACATAAGATTTATTTGTTACAGTGACAAGAATCTAGATCTTGTATGGAAAAACCATGGAAATTCTTTGTTTCATATGGGAATTTAAGAAAACAGGGTTTGGATCTATTTCATATTATGTGACAGTACACTGTCTGGAGCAGTGTGGAGTTTAAATTCAACTGCCTATAACTTCAACTGCAGTGTGATGCTGCGTGTCATCTTTGTGCGCTATACTTGTTTATTGTTGTAAATTTTAGGTGGGCCGACTCTAACACTGGTCACTCAAAAGCTGAAGAATTTGTTGCATACTTTTAGTTTTGCATTGGCTTAGGTTTATGTTTGACTTAGGTTTAACCCTTTCACTGGCCAACCCATTTTTGCTTTTTTTTTTTTTTTTTGCATGTTAAAACACACATATTGATCTTAAGATTAGTTAACCCCCCTCCCGAATTATATATTTTCTGAAATCCTCTGGAGTATGTGAAAGTGATAGGGTGGCTGTACAGTCAGCTTCTGTGGAATGAACACAGTTCAGGCTGCTATCACAGCTGGTATTGTGTTAACAAGCCCATGCTGCTGCTGAGGTAAGCCTTATATCTGTGACAGCAAAAGAGTTGAAGGAACTTTTCTGAAGGTATTTTTGAAGGTATTTTTCAAAGTAAACTCCCTTATTAGTACTTGCTAACTGCAATCAAAATGAAATTGTTCTGTGTTTCATCTTTTAGGGTTTATGACAGTTCAGAACTTATTTGTTCTGTAAACTTCATGGAGTAAGCCACCTATTTAACAGAAAGTTTTTAATGTTCTGCACACCTTTGTGCTTACCGTATCAGTCCTTTGTAAGGGCCATAGCTCTACACATGCTTTTCTTTCCAAAACATAATTTTCATGTGAAATGAAAAATAGTGAGTTAGCTTTTAAGTCTTTTGTAGTCACTTACAATTAGTAGTTTGTCTAGGAATTAGTTTAGCACCAGCATATCCCAACACACTAACACAAAGGTAGTAAGTACATTTTTGTCTAAACCTAGCCAGTAAATAAACCATTGTAATTTGGTTTCCCAGTGTCTACCATGAATGTAATTATGGCCTCTCCAGTAATGTGATTATATGTATGTTAGATCCTCTTACTGTCAATTATCTGTGCAACCTTGTGCTTCCTGTAAAACACCAATAGGAAGAAGATTTATTTGCCTTGACTTTACTGGTTTTCACAGTAATAAAGTTGGTCCTGCAACATTTTACTTCTTCTTTGTAGGTGTTTTAAGCTTCACACCTATTTGTTTTGTGCAGTTTTCTACCAAGTTTGTTCTTGAAGTCTTCTGCAATGTTTGTGTGCTGACCTCAATTCCTATCTGGAGTTTTGCAGATTACTGTCAGCACTTTATTTATGCTCAAACAGTTCAATGTAATTTACCCTTTTTCTGTGTAAATGTTCTTGCTTGTAAGGAGGGCAGTCTTATTGGGTTACTCACAATTTAGTTCTCCATTTTTGCATATGTCTGCTTGCAGATTTAAAACCAACTATGTGAAACCATGTGCATAATTTTTTGACCCTGGATGTTGTTTATAGCCCCTTACTATGAGTAATCAGAATCTCTCAGAGTCTGGAGCATATTAGCTTATGAGTTCTAGTTAGGTCAAAAAGATAAGTTGAAACAATAGTATATTTATATATCTATTTATATGTCTTTACTTAAGAATTCACAACATACAGAAAATAATTCAACAGGGTTTATCAGTGACCAGCACCAGCTGATTGCACAGGTTTGCACAGCCTTTAAGGAAAGGATGCTGGCTAGGGGAATCGGAACCTGCTGGGAAATAGGAAAAGACCATGTCCAGGGATCAGGAGGAATCCCCAGAAGTCAGAGAGGAGTCACATGAGCCCCTGCTGGGATAGGAACAGATGGTGTTCAGGAGTCAGAAAGACTCCCCTAGAAGTTCAAGTCGAGTCAGGTGGTGTATGTGCTGGAGGAACACGAAGACAGCCTAGTCAGCCGAGGCTAGGAAATGCAATACTTAACAAACAAAGTGTTACACTACACTAAACCTTTCACACAAACCACTTTATCATTAAAGTATTATTTAAAAAGCCAGTACAGTCTAAGTAATGAAAAGTATGCGTGGGTTTAACCAATAATTTTTTGCTTATTAATTTTTCATGATCCACGTAACTGATGGTGTGGCAAGGGATGTGTCCTTTGCCTGCACACTGTATGCTACAGGGTGTCCCTCTTTCCCATCTCAGAAAGTTGGGAGGCATGATTTAGGGGGTTATTCACTATTGAGCTGAAGGATACAGCCGTAGCTTCGGCTGATCTTTTGGGTCTCTCTTTGGCCACCAGAGCCCTTCGGTTCAGTGGAACCGAAGGGCTGCTGTACGGGCTATTTATAATACAGCTGAAGGCGGCCGAGCGGCTGAGCTGAAGGCATATGCTTCGACTTGATTGAGCCGAAGTGACAGCTGAAGCGGGTCGAACAGCCTGCCGAAGGCCAGCCGTTTGCCCTGCAAATGACAGCTGGGCGGAGCCAGCCGTGATCTTGGCTGGCTGGCTCCGCCCAGTTGTAATGACAGATCAGCGTCCCCAAATGACCTGGAGATGCTGATCTGTCATTAAACAATAACAACTGGGCGGAGCAGGCCATGATGTCCCAGCTGGCTTCGCCCAGTTGTTATTCATTGACAGGGACCAGCTAGAAGACTCTGACAGGTGCCGGCCAATAGGAAACAATTGGGTGGAGCTAGCTGTCACCACTAGCTCCGTCCAATTATTTGTCTTTTTTTAATTATTATTTTTTTAATATCTTTATTTGTGTTTTGATTTTACTATTTGTTTCCACTTTTTAAATATTTTCAACCTTTTTTTTCCCACTCTTTTCACTGATTTTCTATTCTGCTCGGTACCTCGTAGGTACCTCCGAGAATAGATGAGCCGAATGCCGCAGCAGCATTCGGCTATTCACTCACTGCAGTTTGGTCCCTATGAGAATAGGGATGAACAGCAGCGAGTGATGTTGGATGAGCTGAGTCGATTTCCCTCTGCACTTCGGCTCAGCCGAACATGCAGAGCATATTCGGCTGACCGAAGGCTGCCGATGTACGGCTGATTTCAGCTGATGTACGGCTGAAAACTACCGTACTGAGCCGAAGTGAATAGCCGAATGCCGTTCAGCTCTGTTCACTTCAGCTCGGTTATTCACTTGGCTGCCTTCGGCATGCTTTGTGAATAACCCTGTTAGTCTTTTTTATTGACCCCTAGTGCAGTGTGGAAATGTCTTATTGGGTAGTTATTTTTACTTTGAATAAAAAACATTGCAAATGCTTTTAATTGAAAGGCTTTTATTCTTTGCCACAACAGTAATGAAAATCTTTTTGGAAATGCATATAAATATACTGTATATTCCCAAATAAAGTTACAATGAGCAGTCATTTTGCATTTACTTTAGTGTGTTATAAACCTTTTAACCTTTTTTGCAAAGTGGGTAAGGTTTATAGGCACTGATCTATTGTAAGTGACATTCACAATCTCACTTTCCCCTTCTTTGCACTTTTAAAGAAAGATAATCAGGTTAAATAAATTGAAAGATACAAAGTCCAGAAGCACTTAGGAAAAGCAATCACTTCTTTCTTTCACACGCTTATCCATTCCATGAAGTGTTATTTAAAGGCAACTAAATTAATTTTGTATGTATTTTGGGTGTTCTGTATATTTATCTTGTACTCGAGTGCTCAATCCTAAATATGATACATTGTGCAACCCCAATTGTGCAACCCCAATTTCAAAAAAGTTGGGATGCTGTGTAATATCTATATAAAAACAGATTGCAATGATTTGGAAACAAAAAGCTGGAGCTGGAAGAAAATGTTGATACTAATTAGGTTAATTGGCAACAGGTCAGTAACTTGATTGGGTATAAGAAGAGCATCTTAGAGAGTCAGAGGGGTCTATTCACGCAGCTGCCGAAGGATCTTGTCGTAGCTTCGGCCGATCCTTCGGCTAGCTTCGGCCCCAGGACCCCTTCGGTTCAGTAGAACCGAAGGGGTGCTGTACGGGCTATTCACTATAGCCCGCACAGCTCCCGAACGTGGCCGAGCGGCTCAGTCGAGCCGAAAGCATTTGCCTCGGCTCGGCTGAGCCTTGCTGAAAAGTGTCACAGAAGTAAAGATGGGCACAGGTTTACCAATCTGTAAAAAACTGTGTCTTAAAATTGTCATTTCAGAATAATTTTCTTCAACATTAAATTGCAAAGAGTTTAAATATATCATAATTTACAGTACAAAATATCATCAAAAGAATCCAAGAATCTTGAGAAATCTCTGTGCAAGGGACAACGCCAAAACACAATATTGGATGCCCGTAATCTTCGGGACCTCAGACGACTGCATTAAAAACGGGCATGATTCTGTGATGGACATCACTGTATGGGCTCAGGAATACTTCCAAAAATCACTATCTGTGAACACAATGCGCCATGCCATCAAAAAATCAAAGTTAAAGCTCTTTCATATAAAGAAGAAGCCATATCTGAACATTATTCAGAAACACTCCCGTCTTCTCTAGGCCATAGCTAATTTAAAATGGTTTGTAGAAAACTGTTCTGTGGTCAGGCAAATCAAAATTTGTCATTCTTTTTGGCCACCATGGGCTTCGCGTGCCCTGGACTAAATGGGAGAAGGACCTTTTGGCTTGTTATCAGCGCTCAGCTCAAAAGCCTGCATCTCTGATGGTATGGTGGTGCATTAGTGCATATGGAATGGGCAGCTTGCACATCTGGAAAGGCACCATTAATGCTGAAAGATATATCCAGGTTTTAGAGCAGCATATGCTCCCATCCAGACAACGTCTTTTTCAGGGAAGGCCGTGCATATTTCAGCAGGACAATGCTAAACCACATACTGCATCTATGACAACAGCATGGCTTTGTAGTAGAAGAGTCCAGGTGGGCCATCTTTTTTTGTCCCAACTTTTTTGATACTTGTTGCTATCATCAATTTCAATA
Source organism: Nanorana parkeri (assembly GCF_000935625.1). Classification (NCBI taxonomy): domain Eukaryota; kingdom Metazoa; phylum Chordata; class Amphibia; order Anura; family Dicroglossidae; genus Nanorana; species Nanorana parkeri. The sequence goes on from NW_017306430.1 coordinate 1,658,359, forward strand.
TTACCTTATTTTTTTCCTAAAATGGTACATTTGCTCAATTTAAACATTGGATATGTTTTCTATTTTCAATTGTGAATAAAATATGGGTTTATGAGATTTGCAAACCATTGCATTTTGATTTATGTAGATATTATACAGCGTCTTAAGGGGAAGTTAAGTTACAGTTAAAAACAAATTCTGACAAGCACACTTAACATGACTCATCTTAAATGTTTTATAAATTCACTAGTATTTTCAGAGATCTCATGTGGGGAAAAAAATACCTAGGACAAGTAGACAAACTGAGGCTGGTATATTCACTATATCTCATCTGTGCTTGAAGTACTGTTTTAAAATCTTTTCAACAGTTACAAGATGATTTTCATATGGATTGAAATATGTACTAACAATATCATCAGCTCCAACATACTTTTCTGGTGCAGAATAATAATACACTGACTGTTGCCATCTCTGCTACCTCCACATTTTATATATTTGTTAGGGCTGATGACTCTAAGTGGCTTATTTCTGTGATATATGCACAGTTGTTAGCTAAATTCTTATCTAAGTTCCCCTCCTATGTAAGCAAAAAGGGGCAGAGGATCTTGGTTTTATTGCTTATGAAATTTGAGATGACAACCTGCAAAAGGTTCAGTCTGTCTTTATCTCCTTTTCATAAACTGATATTATTTATAGTACATAGGGTATATCACACTGCTAAATTTCTTTACAGAGAAGTCACTTTGCAGATAGTAGAAGTGATTTGATTTGACTGAGTGCAAGTGATTGACCTTGGATAATCACTTCCACATGCGATCTTCATGTGGATTTTCATGTCCACATGATATTTTCAATATAAGAAAAGCTTCTGAAACCTACATTCCCTTTAAGTGCACGCAGTTGCAGATTTTTGTAAACTGCAACTGCGTGCACTTGAAGGGAATGTAGGGGTGCAATTATTTTAGTTATCTGATCAAAAGTCACCCATGTAGCTTTAGTCTAACAGCAACTGTAGCAAAAGTATACTGTAGTAAAAAGAAAGATTTTTTCAACAAATATGTTTTTGCTTTTAGAGCATTTGATTTATTTCTGTTTATTTTCTGTTTATTGTACCACTTCAGTACCGGTGTGTTACACCCCCTAATTACCAGACCATTTTCAGTTTTCAGTGCTGTCCAAATTTGGCTGATAATTCCTCCATCATGCAACATTGTAACCAATGTTTTTTTGAGGCAGAGCTTCATTTTAATGGTCTTTAATAACCATTTTTTTGAATTGTTTACTATGTAAAGTAAAAAAGACAAAAAAAATTAAAATCCCAAAACCCCAAAAATGGCCCATTTTTGGAAATCCAAGGTGATCTGATTTTTTTGCCGCAATTTTTGGGAAATGAAGAAACATGCTGGTATTGAGGGGGTTAAAACACAAAGCTTGGTAATACTGCACAAGATACAATAAATGTACAGGTCATACACAGAGGGAGGTGGGGGTGAAGGGGTTAATGTACAGGTCACATACGGTGGGAAGATGGAGGTGAAGGGGTTAATGAATATATGTGCAGGATAAGTGAGGTGAAAGGGTTAATGTACAGATCAGCGTAGAGATAAAATGCAGATATTATAGGCAGGTAGAGGAGGGGGGCTGAAAGGATTAAATTGTGCTTTTTTGCTGCTGCTGCTGCAGCTTCTATTTGCTAGGAACTAATGAATGGATAAGTCATCTATTCATTAGTTTCTGTACTCTCCCTTGCCTCTGATGTAAACATTGCCATGTGATCGCTGTGATAACCAATTATAGCGAACACAGGGCACGGAGCCGGCCCTATTGGCTCTGTGTACATAGCCACGGCTCTCCACTGTCTAATGACAGTTGGGGGGTGATTTACTAACCTAAACACACGCACGCACCAGGTGCGTGTGATTTTCACACAGCAAAACATATTTATCAACCAAAAAGTCTCTAAAAGCATATTTCCACTAATGCCATATATGGAAAAATCATGCACATGATGCATATATAATGCTGCTTCAAAGTTTAGACAAAAATGGTTAGCTCATGCATTTACATTCCTGCATTCATCAACGCAAGCAACACAACATAGAGCTAATTTACACAACATCACCTTGCAATTCATGCAGGGCTTTGCACAACACACCTGCTGGGTGTGTACACACTACAAAGGTGTTTAGATTCCACCCATAGATCATGCTGGGAGGGAACACACTACAGTGGTGTATACCTGTTCGTGGTGTTTTTATAAGGTCAGTAAATCAACCCCTTGGAGTCAGTGATGCAGCGGCATTGGGCACATAGGTATTCATAGGAGGACGTACAGGTACGTCCTCCCGAAACAATGAGCTAGCAGACCACCCATTAATATAAAGTGGGCGGTCCGCTTGTGGGAAATCGAGGTACACTGTAAACAAGTGTGTACTTTGTGTCTAGCATAAAACAAGTTGGTTTAAAGCTATTACTGGTTAAAAGTGAACAAACGTATTAATTTACTTTTTACCTAAGGCCCAACTCTGGGCTATTTTTTTATTAACTGTGCCTCATTAATTAAAAAAGTGAAACTGCATATCAGGTTGGTGCTATCCCCTGCAGTTATTCCTTTCCACCATTAGATGTACAGCAGTTAATCTTTTGGGCTAAATGACACCCAGCATTATTTAACCTGGAAGACTGAGGACATTCTGTGAGTTCAAGGCAGCATGGACAGGCATCCTGAAGGTGTGTCACCACTCCACCCTGCATGTACCGTGTAATGCAGAGAGCAGTACTGATGTAATTGGTCTCTGCATCATTGAGGACTGCCCAGCACCAAACAAAATCTGAAAGGACCACGTGCATCATGTGACTGGTCTGAAAGCATCTTGAATAGTATACAAAAATTAGTACATTAAACACATGCATGTTTGTGGAGGAAGGGAGTTCCAGGGGGCACCCGGGAGACTGGAATGCAGAGGTTGGCTTAATTTAGAATGATAATTTTTGAAAGAAAATAGCTTCAAAAAAGCCTTGTCTGTTTCAAAATTAAGAGTTAAATAAGCAAATAAATAAACAAACAAACAAACATCATGGAGTCTATTTATAGATATTTTCACTAACAGTTACCAGTGATTCATACATTTTCCCAATGGGATCCAAGTAGAAAAGCATGTGAATCCTGGTTGAAAGTTTTGTGTACCTTGGGTAAAAACAAATTATAAATTGAACCCTTTCGTATCATAATTAATAAAATGCAGAAATGTGATATATATTATATTGAGAAGGAAAGAGAGAGACTGAGACATTGATAGATCCAGCGAGCTAAGCATGGTGAGCAAGCATCTATTTAAATTTGTGTTTAAAAGAAAACACTTGAAGAGATGCCCCCCATTCCTTTGAATGTTAGAAACTCATATTATAATATTATTTCATGACTAATGCAATCCTATATTTCAAGGATCAGTACATGATGTACAAGCCATTGTCACTACAAATGCAAACTGCTTATTTGTTGTGGCTAACACAATGCTTAAATCACAGCTACTGACTTACTTGCAAACACTTTCCTAAGTAACAGGATATATTTACTTAGTGCTTACTTGAGTACATCCAATCAATCAGCAATAAAAATATTATGGGTTGCAAACCACTAAAATTACTGAAGTGTCTTAAGATGCTGTGTAAGTAAATAGATGGCAGCATGCCAAAACACTTAAAATTGAGAATACTGGACTGTACAGAAAATTCAAAGGTGGGAAGACAGCTATCAAATGCAAATTTATAAGATAAAACTGAGAAAAGGTTTATATGGATGAACAGATAAAAATAAATATATTTATTTTCGAAAATTAAATTACTCATATTGGTGTAGGCCATTCAACAATCAGATATACTTCAGACCATGAAAACCTTTCAAATCTTGAATGTAAAAAGAATCTAATTAAAAACACAGTGCTATTACCTTTTCATTCTAACAAAAGAAAGGTGAGTTAAAGTAGTACAAGCCCTTCAACTTTTTACAAACAATTTACTGATATCAATCAGGGGAATATTTCCCAGTATATAGTTTAATAAACGTGTGTGTCCAACATTTTTTCTTCTATGTCTTCACTGCCCCTGGCTCTAGACTGCCATGCATGGTTTCCCTAAACTTCTGCAAAGGAATACACTGTGGAAGTAGGAGTGAGTGTGTAGGCAACAGGGGAAAGGGGGAGAAGGGGAGTGGAGCATAAACACTAAGGAGTCAAGTGGAGTGGGGATGCAGAGAAGTGGAGGAAACACTGAGGAGTCAGGAGGAGTGAGGAGCAGGGAAGTGAAGCCTACACACTGAGAAGTCAGAAGGTGTGGGTAGCAGGGGAGTGGCTTGCCACTCTAGGCTCTGGGGAAAGCTGTATAAATGTATGCACAACGGGAGTGCGCATAAAAGTGTGGCTCCATGGGACCTTGTAAAGGGAATATAACCACCTGAAAAAAGGAACCTGAGAAGATGGCATTATGGTAGAAGTAAAGCACAGAGCAACAAGGTAAGTTCTGTGGTCCAGCAATATATCCTATTTTTTAATTGAGGGTGTAATAACATTTTAAATTACATGATCAGGAAATGAAGCAGTGCTGTTTTTGTATTTCTTTTGCCCTCAGTCCTTATTAAAAATCATACGAGTACTGTTGTCAGTATGTCTCTTACACAGATAATGTCATTGTCTATGTAAAAAAGGTGTGCTGACAAAACAGCTCAGTATATACAAGTTCTCAAGAAAGCCAAAGCCAATCTTCCAGTTTTGAAGGAAACCTGTTGAGAGAGGAACATTGAGGCTACCATTGCTTATGTCTCCTTCCAAAAATCAGTGTTGCCCAGCTGTTATGCTGACTCTTTTTTGCTTAAAACCCAATTTCAGGCACAACCTAAACCTAAGTTAATTTCCCCCCCCCACCACAACCCAAAGTATTTTGACCATTCTATTGAAGGCTAACAAAAATAATAAAGTGGCTGTACCAAAAATACATTGAACTATAAAGCTTTTAATAACAAATTGAAAAAGACAGATGACTTATGATATTAGGAAGACAGAACCAATACACAGACTGTGCATTAAATCCAACAGAAAATTAGATATTGATAGAACTATTTGGAACAGTCAATGAAGTTTCCTTTGATTGATACTTTTATGCTGGTTGCTAACATCTATGTCTGCATATTGAAAGCAGATTGAGAAACCGTAATATAATATTCTCTTTGTGACATCTTTAAGTGTAATTCAACCATCTGTGTCTAGTCTATTCAGAAAACTCTAGTATTTTATTCACTGAATGCACTTTTTAAATCAGAAGGAAAGGAAATAAAGAGATTTGACTGAAGATTTTTTAATCTCTCTGAATTATATTTAATATATGAAAACTCATAAATACTATGTGGTGTAAAGGTCACTCTTTTAAAATAGCAGAAAATCCATCACAGTATAACAAAGAAGATGTAGTAGAACGTGACTCACATTAAATGAAATGTAATGTCTTTTATTTACAATTTTTTTTTTATATGGGTCATAAATTCAATATTTTTAAGGCAGATTGGCAGTTATTATTTGTTTAATTTCTATGATACCAAAATATATATACAGCTTCTTTATTTAACCACTTCCAGCGGGGTCACGTAAATACACATCATCTGCTGGAAGTGGTTATACCAAGAACATGGCTGCTGCTGCAGTCGTGTTCTTGGTACCATTTTAAACAGCAGACCATTGCTGTTTAAATACAAGCAATCTGGCATCTGTGCAGGTGCTAGAACGCTTGTACAGTGCTGTGGCGTGTGTGTCCCCCCCTCCGCCGCCACCTTCGGCTTCCCGTGCTCCACTGTTCCCCCTGTGAGCCCGGGACCGGCACGGCGGGTCTCCCCTGACAGATCGGAGGATGATCAGCAGTCTTCCAGCTGCTGATCTCTCCTCTGATCACTGAACCCAGAAGAGATGTGCATTACAACACTTTGGGTGTCCTTGTACACATTCTCTGGATCCTAAAGCCAGAAGAGGAAGCTGGTGAAGCAGATCTCTGTTTCATCAGCTTCTTTGGGGTCCCTAGGTGACATTAGGGGTCTGAAAGACCCCTAATGTCTCCATAAAAAGGACCTTGCACATTATATTTGCTATTACATAGGGGGCTTGTTGCCATAAAAGTGCTTAAAGCATCGCCTATGGCCAATTTGGTATTGTAGTTTTTGTGCAGTTTCACAGACGCACGCAATGTTAAGGCTTGACATGTTTGATACCTATTTACCCGCAAAAAGTTTCCAGGCACACTCACCAGCCAGCATGCAAAAAAACTTGTCTCACCGCTAAGGTTAAAAACAGAGGTTTAGCTACACTTCTTCTGCAGAAAATGTGAAAGCCGCAAAGCCGCGCCAAGGCACCTCTATATAGTGCGGTCCTAACTCTAAACTATGAGAGTCTCCATCTTGGAGCACATGTGGCAAAAGATCAAATTGGGTGCAGGTTTGCCTGTTTAAAGCCCATTTTCTGCAGAAGAAGTGTATCTAAACCTCTGTTTTTAACCTTAGCAGTGAGAAAGGTTTTTTGGATGCTGGCTGGGGAGTGTGCTGTGAAACTTTTTGCTATTACTGTGTAAAGCCCTTACATGTGCACCTTGCTGTAAAGCTGGTCACAAATTGATGAGTGCGTTTGCCATTTGTTTTTAATTACCCGGTGTGACCCCATCTTTTATATTTTACCAAAAAGTTGGGTATTATATTCTTTTTGTGTGCACTGAATTTCATTTTAGTGAAGTTTATCCTAAAAATACTTGTTTTTATAAACACTTGCGTAAATACCGTGCAGCATAAAAAATTGCAATTAGCATCGTTTTATTCTACAGGACATCTGCTGTCAACAAAAAATTAAAAAATATATATATATAATTGTTTGGGGGTCTGAAGCTGTTTTCTAGTTACAAATTTAGATTTTATCATGTGTGTGCAAATGTAAGAAATTGCTCCGGGCGGCAAGTGGTTAAAGTGTATTTGCACCTCTGCAGCCAAATTTGAGAATACCCAACTATACAGTATGTTTTTTATATGTCACTCACATATAAAGACACTCACCAGGGTGTTGAGGATCAGGTGACCCCCCAGCCACATGACAGGATGCCACCGCAGGCCACTCCTCCTCTGTCTTAACCTCTCTCAACTCTGAAGCAGTCAGCTCACCCTCCAATCTGGCATCCTCTGGTCATGTATCAACTTCCATCTAAACAACGGCTGCAGCCCTGACTGCAGTGTGCAGGGTCTAAAGCTGTGACCACGACTGCCTGGCCTACACCATGATGATATCAGCAGGCTTTCCCAAGCTCCGGGCACCCAAACCAGCAGCCCCACAGGCAGACCTTCCCGGCCCCTGGGATCTGGAGGTGAGATCATGCGCTGTAGACCTGAATCTGTGAGCACGACTGCCTGGCCTACACCATGATGATATCAGCAGGCTGTCCCAAGCTCCGGGCACTGAAACCAGCAGCCCCACAGGCAGACCTTCCCGGCCCCTGGGATCTGGAGGTGCGATCATGCGCTGTAGACCTGAAGCAGGCCCTAACTACTATGCCACTGTGCTGCCCAACATAAATAAGCTAAATACATTCCAGGTGCATAAAAACAAAAGAAGTGCAAAGCCTTATAGTCTATATTCTTTAAAAAGCAGCCACACCCTGAGTAGAAAAGCATTTTCCCTTGCTAGGATGCCACAGAGAAGGACCCTTGTTCTCTGTGGAAGCAGTGGTCACTCTGCAGAGGCCTACCACACCCTGCTGAGTCAGAGCTAGAGCTGTCCAATCAGCAGAGATGATGAGGTTTTCTATCTGCAGGGCTCTAGATCTGATTCAGCAGGGGTCACATTGGGCCTTTGCAGAGAGATTACTTTCTCTAGAACATGCTGGCAGGGGACATACTTTTTTATTTTTCTATGTGGCTGCTTTTTACAGAAAATTAACTGCAAGATTTCCACACCATTTGTATTGGCGTATCTGGAATGTACTTAGTGAGTGGAAAGTGAGAGTTCAATTGGGCTTTACGGCTAAAAATACATTTTAAGCTTTATCTTTATAAATACTTCAAATTTACCAACAAGAATACTATAGGTAGACCAATATTGAAATTCTTATTAGATTCCAGTAAAAATGTGTCAAAGTGAGGGAATCCTCTTTCAGCCAGTTATATCTATAATGAGAGTACCCATTGGAAGACTTTTTTCCTGTTCCAGTGATAAAACAAAATTTTGGATCCTTCCTTACTTGCAGTTCTGGTGACAATGTTTACTAGGACAAAGAGACAAAATAAATATCCCCATTGAGAATACCGACATAATTAACAATTTGATCTGTCTGCTAACTTTTCCCCATTCTATTCCAAGCTAAAAAACTAACTTTTGGCTTTAGATTCATTTTAACAAGTAACAGGAAGCTGATAAACGTACACAATACCAGCATACCCAATTGAAACCAATTAGTGCACCACTGCTGTGTTTAAGAAGAGTAATATTGCTTGCCTGGTAACAGTTGTTAAATATGCATGTGCATCACATGATCTCCTATTTATGATACATTGGGCTGGACAGGTACCACATTTGTCTATCCATAAAAACTTTAAAGGAGAACTATGGGGTCAGGGCTTTTCTCCATAGTTCTCCTAAGGGTCACGGGTGTACACAAACTAGCATTCTCCCGTGACCCAAAGCTCAGTATACCACGAGCTACAGCTCGCGGTATACTGAGACGCCGCAGCCGGAACGCATCCCGACATTGCTGTCGAGATCCACCCAGCTGCGGGATTCATTGAGTGCCCACCCCTCCCATGTCCGTTCCGCCAGTGAGCGCTGAAGGATCAGATTGGGGAGGGGGGGGGAATCCCTGCAGGGAGCTGTGACTGACAGTCACGGGTCTCTGCAGGGATAGATCAAGAAGTGAGCGAGCGACGGTATGTGTTCGCTCACTTCCCAATCTACTGAGCCGACCTGTGACAGTTTCATTGTCACAGGTCGGCTCAGATTATGAGGTTAAGTGAAAATCACTCGCCTCATAATTCTCCTTTAAAGAAATTGTTTGCAAGTAACAGATACAAAAAAAATCTGAAATAGAGTGTATAATGAAACATTTATATGATCCACCATTCCTAAGATTTTCCCTTCACCATCAACTTATACAATATATACATCTAGGAATTAATAACTGGATGCTTCTTCAGGAGAGAATGGCAGTATCTGGACAAAGATCATATTATCACATAATAAAAGCAACATATATAATGTATACATTTTAAATATAATGCAAAAACAGCACATAGATGTCTTATGTATATGTACACTGAAATATATTCAAGAAAGAAGTACACATGCCTGGGGTATATAAGGATGATTGCTGGTGGCTGGCAAAAACATGTTGGAGAACTTAACTTAAACCTCCAGGATATTTTAATGATGATGTGCCCTGCTGTGCGTGCTCTCCTGGATGCCCTTGTTGGAACTTGCTTCTGCTGGTGTGACAGGCTCCTGCTTTAGTGATGAATGCTGAAACAGCCTTTTATCATGTCATTGGTTAAAACTATGTAATATTATTGTTTACACATCCCTAATTAAAGGGTAAGCCCATCTTGTGTTCATGTTACACCCATATTTAGAGTGTAATATGCAGGATGGTCACATTCCCCAGGCTCAACTGGGAAACTGACCCCCTTATTTACCTGAATCTTGGAGTTCATCTCCTCATAGTATCCTGCATATTTTTAAAATTGGTGCACCAATTTTTTTTTCTATTTTTTGCACCCATGTTATATTGCACATTTTAGGCCTGAAAATGACTTAAAACCCCCAAAATATTATATATTTTCTGAATGCCAAGACCCTATGGAATAAAATGGTGGTAGTTGCAAATTTTTATGTTGCGCAATATTAGCGCAACTCCTTATTAAACGCCAAAATTTAGTGACAAATGTAATGAAATGCCCCAAAGCACAACAAAATACCCATTTTTTTAATGAAATATAAAAGATGAGGTTACAACGAGTAAAACGATACCCAACATGCCCAGGTCACAAATTGCGTGCGTCTGTGAAACGACGAAAAACTACAGTACCCCAAAAAGTCCATAGAAGACGCTTTAAAAGCCTCCACAGGTCATCAATTTAGAGATACCCCAAAATACTGGCCCTAGAATTATTGCTCTCACTCCGGCGTGCGCGGTGATACCCAACATGTGTAGCGCGTTCGTCGTTTTCATACGTAGGCGCACCCGGCGCGTGTTTATGTGGCGACGCGCGTGCTCACAGGGGCGGGGGACTTTTACATTTTTTAAATTATTATTAGATTTATTTTATTTAATTTTAATTTAAAACACTTTTTTTTTTTACTTTACTTTGACTGCTATCACATGGGGGGGCTTACAAGCCCTCCCATGTGATAGCAGATGGTGGTTACAGGTACTCTTTAAGGTGATGCTGGGGGTCCAAAAGACCCCCAGTGTCACCTTTACACTGGAAATAAGCTATTGAAGTGCAGATCGCACTTCAATAGCTTATAGCTGGGCTTCAGGAGCCCAGCACTGACGGCACAGGAACCGGAAGTGATGCAATCTGCATCGCTCTAGGTCCCATAGAACTGGGAGGAGATCGATGAATGGAAGTTTGTCAACCTCCTCCCCAGCTCCCCGCGGACACCAAGGATGCTGGTCCCGGGCCCGAAGGAGGGGCAACGGAGCCCGGGAAGCATGGTGGCGGTGTCCGGCGGGGGGGGGGGCGGCCCCTTCTACGGGACACAGAAGCGATCTGGCGACAGGTAAGTTGTAAAGCCAACAGTTGGCTTTACAAGTTTACACAGAGTCCCGGCGGCAATAGCCGCTGGGAGTCTGTTTAAACAGCCCCGACACTGTACGTCGTAAGCTTTGTATTAAAATAACATGGCTACATGCAAATTGACGTTTTCAGTTGTAAATAACTTTGCTGTACTTTGTACCAGTAAAATGATTTTAGGTTTATGCACTTGTATTCTTTAAAATACCTAGATACTAGAATAATCTTTAAAAGGCAATGCTATCAAAAGAAAGCTAGTTTGTCTAACCCTCCAAAAACAAGGAATAAATTAATCACTTAAGTGTCATAAATAAAAAATTATTGCTGAACCAATAGCTGAGTTGTGCAAATAATGGTAAACAGGTATGATAGTTAAAGTGGTTAATGTTGTGCATATAATAAGCACAAGTAGCTTAACATATCCTAAGCCCATGTTAAACAATAATTTATCATACACATTGGAGGTAATAAGAATACGTTCGTTTTCTTTACAGGTCAGTAGCTTAATAGACATTCATAAACTTTAATATGCAACTATGAAATCTACCTATTAACTATAAATAATCACTTGGATATCAGCAATTAGTCAAGTTATATTTCATGCCTATTATTAAATGCATGAACACTGAAAGTATAAGGATTGAAAACTTAAAAGTATAAGTAATATGGCTAATTACAGACCCGTAGATTGCGCTATTTAAAAAGATGTTCAAAATCAGAATACTGTAAAAAGAGTAAGAGTAAAAAGAGTATAGAATTTTACTGTTAACTTTGATTTTGCTGTCTTGAACTATTTTATTTCTCTGCCTAAATAATTTCATTGCGTTAACATTTTACGCTTGCTTGAGAAATGCTTAACCTATAAACACCTTTTTTGTTTTTGTTTGCTTAGTTGTAAAATACAACTGGGAAATGCTTAAAAATGCTTGCTTACAATTATGTATATTTCTATGGATGTTCTAATAGTTTTGAGATTTTACTTTGTTTTATTTTTCATTAGAATCCTATCTATCTTATTCAAGTTTTACTATTGCTCAGCTATACGATATACAGAAAACAATCAGCTGCCTAGTGCAGTTAATCATCATCAGTGCCTGAAAATTTCAGCAATGCTGACAAACAAGATTATCTTTTAAAAAGAAAATAAAGTGATCATTGAAATTTAATATGGGATGAATTACTTTTAATATTTTAAACGAGGGACAGAGGATAGAGTAATATTTCACAATCTTTAACAATCTGTGTTAAGGAAAATGTATAGTTCACATAGAAATTCTCCATCTATTTCTGATTCCTTAATGCATATAAGTAGATGTTAGCACTATATTATGCACTTTATAAAACAGCACTTTCCTCCCCAATTAAACCGCAAAATTACTCATCCACTCATATTACGTACCTGGCTGGAGACTGGTTGGATGAGGTGGCTCCCCTTGCACCTTGTGTCCCCCAAACTCTGAGGATGGGAACAGAGCCTGAGAAACAGCAAGTAGCATGGGTGTCAGTGGATGGGGCAACACCGTGCCAGGCAGAAGTCCAGGATCACTAGGCGGACAGCAGAGTACCAGAGCAGTAGGCAGAATCGAGGTGAGACAAGCCGGGGGTCACACCAGTTGGGCAGCGAAGTGCAAGGGATGAGGCAGAGGCAAGGTCCAGTAACATTTCCAAGGTCAGAAGGCAGGCAGCAATCAGGAGCAGTCAGGTTCAATCCGGGTCAAGATGCAAGAGCAAACAGGGAACAGCTGAAAGACCATCCAGCAACTAAGCCCAGGCTCTGCTTGCTTTAAATAGGGAGATCAATCCAGAGGTACTGCATCATTTCATGTGTGCCAGATTAGCGCGCATGTGCACCAGATTAGCGCACTTGTCCGTGTACGTCCTTATGCGCACGCATGCGCGAAAGTGCCCGTTTTACTATGGTACGAAAAACGGGACCACGTACATGCACAGAAGACCTGGTTACCTTACAACTCACTTGTTATATCTCGCCTTGACTATTGCAACTTCCTCCTCATTGGCCTACCTCCACACAGGCCATCACCCCTTCAATCTATCATGAATGCAGCTAGCTGCTAGACTCATTCACCTAACCAACTACTCCGTGTCTGCAACCCCCCTCTGTCAATCCCTGCACTGGCTTCCAATAGCCCAAAGGATAAAATTCAGAATAAATAACAGCCACTTACCAAGCCATCCACAACTCTGCCCCTGGCTATATCTCAAACCTGGTCTCAAAGTATCACCCTAACCGTCCCCTCCGCTCTTCAAAAGACCTTCTGCTTTTCAGCTCCCTCATCCACTTCTCCAATGCACACCTCCAGGACTTCACTAGAGTCTCTCCCATCCTATGGAACTCTCTACCCCAACCTGTCCATCTATCTCCCACTCTGACTGCCTTTAGGTGATCTCTTAAGACTCATCTCTTCAGGGAAGCCTATCCAACCTCAACCTAGCCACTGAACTATCATGTTCTCAAACAATTCATCCCCACACAGCTACCTCCTTATGTATCACTTATTAGATTGTAATCCCTCACGGGCAGGGCCCTCCTTAACATCTAGTCTTGAATTGTATTGTGATTGTAATGTCTTCCTCATATTGTAAAACGCTGAGCAAACTGTTGGCGCTATATAAATCCTGTATAATAATAATAATAATAATAATAATAATAATAA
>NW_017306430.1:1671828-1716355 GCF_000935625.1 Nanorana parkeri
ATTAGCTACTGGAGATTTCTTACATTCAGCTCTACATTCTCAGAGTGCATGCACCACCTTCTTCTCTGCTCTTATTCTAACTGTTCCACCTACCTCCACACCCCATTCCATCCTAGCATCATTTTTCTCTGATTCTGCTCTCCTCCAGCAAAATGTCTCCTACTATCTCCCTATGTGCTTTCAAGCTTTTAAGGACACTGCATTTATTTAAGAGCCATGCCAGAACTTCACAGGCTCCTAACATAAGCAACATGCCAGCAGATTGTCATTAATATGTCAGAGCATCACACTGGTGTAGCTCTGTCCCTTTCAACTAAGCACTACCACTCTTAATGTGTTGTTGCTGGTGCATAAAGTTGCACCTCCCCTTTACACACCAGAAAATATGTCAATACTAATTTCTTTGCTCAGTGTATGCCCTAAAATTTCTTTATAGCAGTCCCTGTTCTTCTAACACTAATGCTGCCCTTATTTTCAGGACTGCACTTTCCGCACTCATTCTTAGCTATATTTTTGTTGTAGCTAAAGCTATCTTTTAGCTATATCCATTTTAGCTATAATTATATAGCTATATATCTGCTAATCTTGTTTTCTTCTGTGCACCCTGTCCTCTCTAATTAAAGTCCTTTAAAATTGAATGCTGAGAATTAATCAAAATGTACCAGTGTATCAACATGGCCTAAATGTGCAGTGGGGCCCATTGCACTGCAAGAATTAAATGCATATTAAAGTATGTTTCAACTTTTATAGCCATATTTTTATAACACCGTATTCATATTTGTTACTTGTTCTCATTCACCTAGCATAACTTTAAAAAATAAATCTTGCTGCTTACATATTAGTTGCTTTCTCATATTACTAGCTTTCTCTAGTCCTCTTGAATGTAAGGGCTTTGGGGAGTATAATTGACTCGGGCTGTATTGTGCTGACAGATCTCATTCTTAGTTGCAAACTACACACTGTCTGTTCTAATAAGAGGTTAAATATCTAGAAGCGTTGCATGTTAATGAGAGGAAGCTCAGAGTGTCCCTATTTTTACGATGGGGATAGCCATAGTCTTTGCAGTTGTAGAAAGAATATTCCAGTCTGCCAAAGGACTGCTCAACAGACACATTTAAATGTAAGAAATATTTTTTAGAAAATTATATTTAAGGTATGCTGTGTGAATAGAAACACATAACATATAGTGGGATTTTGGGGGGAAATACACACTAATGTTTCATTTTCAAAAGCTTAACTGAACAAACTGAAGAGAAAAGCTGATTGGAAACTGTTACAGTTTTCATGAATTCGCCCCCATTAAATCTAGTGGGGGCAGTGAAGAGGCTGCGATACCTACCTTACTTTTTGATTTGGTGGGCTCCATCACTTTTGCTCAAGGCTGTGGGAGTTCCCTTGGTCATCATGTCCAATGCAGGGCTAATAACTCTGAATTTTAAGTGAAAAAGGCATGTTTGTGACCACGTCTGGGAAGGCCTTAAGGAAGAGGTTTCACTGCACCAGTTGTAAAGACAAAGGGGCCTGCCAGAGTGGGGAATAGGCAAAGTACTACCCCATAATCCTATACCCCTAGACTTAATGAGCAGCTCCCAGCACTGCGAAGATAGATTTTGTTTTATTCCCGGAGTTCAGCTGTAAACTGACACACTTGGCAAAAATATGTCATTTTCTCTAATTAGTGAACTAATGCATGTGTGGTCTTTTTGTGGTGACAAATTCCTGAATGCATGAAAAAAAGAAAAGCCACAAATATTTACAATATTATCAATCAGATTGTTCACTGTCCTTTGGGTGCTTAAATAAATAAAAAAAATTAAATAAATATATATATATATATATATAGCCTCATAATTGAGAAATATTTTGCACAGGCATAGACAATCATGTTTTTCAAAGTGTTTCTTTTCTTTACTCTGACAAAGTTGATCTTTTTATACTGTTCTCGGGCTTTTCCTACCCTGTAAAAGAGCAATCATAATCTTCACAGCCATCCATCTACTGATGTTGATTAAATTCTTTGTGGCAGCAATGTGATTTAGGCGGCTGGTGGCCATTAGCTGGAAAAGGGCTTTTGTATGTGAGAATCAGTTCCTTTTTTTCTCCCAATAATGGTTTCTTTTACGATTTGATAATAGTCTACACAGCTTTTTAACATGCAAAGTGAAATGTTATTGTCTGGATAAAAAAATCTAAAAGTAATAAGGCTATATCAAGACT
Organism: Nanorana parkeri; assembly: GCF_000935625.1. Lineage (NCBI taxonomy): Eukaryota > Metazoa > Chordata > Amphibia > Anura > Dicroglossidae > Nanorana > Nanorana parkeri. Next base: position 1,674,046 of record NW_017306430.1, read on the forward strand.
CTAGACAATGCAAACCATCTTTCTTTGCAAAAGCATCTAATGTTTTCATGAATTCCAATTGTATACCTTATTGTATTGTGTAAAACAGAGCATTCTTTGGAACATTGTACTTCAATAAAAAGCAAAACAACACATTTACACTTGTGCGCTTATAAACACATGCATTTTTATATGCATTTTAAGCATGCCTTTATTCACTATGTCATATGTTGCAGCACATATCAGATGCATTAGAGTTTTTATCGTGTTTTACAAATATAATAGAAACAAGCGTAGGGATACTTCTTGCCATGTGTGGATCTCTGCCACTTTAGGAAAACATCTATCTAGGTAAGTCTGGAAAAGTTATCATGTATCCAGGTCATGGTATAGCTAGAGGTGGTTAGTAAATTCAACTGAATCTGCTTTGTAATATTGATGATGATTTACTAATATTTTCATAATCCAATCAATCCAATCCATTGGCAGTAAATCTAGGGCAGATGCTATTTGTCTGAACTACATGGCTAGAGGTTGGAAACTTTGTGAAATTTTCATGGTAAAGATGTTAAAAAGGTATTACACATGAGTGACAGATGGTGTCAAAGGCCCCACCCCTATTTAGAGATGGTAGTTATGTTTTCCGGTAGATGCCTTATTTCATGTATCTTCCAAATCACTTATCCTCTCTGTCCAAAAGTTAATCTCACCATCCTCAAAAGAGTGCTCTATTTCCCATTTTTAGAACATTGGTTCATTTGGATTTAATGATTCATGGGGACCAGTTAGTCCCAATTTGGCTGGGGTAAAACATTTGTGTAGAACATAGATGATGTTATGAATTATCAAATGTGTCCTGTGGTATGGAATTAATTACTATATGTTGATGTTTGTGAGTGAATATTCATACATTCTGAAGGGCAAACCAATGTTATTTGGAGGTATTTTAAACTAAATTTCTAGGTGAAGGCTGTGTCTAGATTTTGATTATTTGTAAAGACTTTTCAATAAAAATACGTATCTACAATTAACAGTACAATTCATAGTGTGGGCCTGTTTTCTTATGGGATCTGTATTATACCTAACTACTCTTGGTATCAGGCCAGCACGCAGTGTTGACACTGTTCTGTTTGGTAAAATTTAAAGAATATCTAATTTTCTTGGGGATTAGGATAAATGCTGACTCCAGACCTGCATACTATGGCCTTCTATGTTGAGCCATACATTAGATAAGCATACTGGATGTTCGTGACCTGGAACAGAAAATAGTACAGGTTTCAGTATAAGCTTTAAGAGCAATTTTTACATGCAGGAAAACATTCCTAAGTGCAAGTGTGAATGGGTTCTAAATGCATATTTCAAAGGCTTTTAGTTATTTGTGCTCTCAGAAATGAAGATTATTGGAATAAAGTTACTGTAAGTCATATGAAAGGCAATTTTCTTTAATACAGTTAGATCTCATCTATAATTATGGTTACTTTAAAACATAAAGGTCACATAATGCATATTAATGTCTAAACTAAAGTTCTAAGCTGGTTATCAGTTTAGTGGAATCTCGTGGTAAAAAGCCCACATATGAGGGATAAACATTGGCAAGTGCAATTGATGGAAAAGCATAGTGTGTTTTTAGGGAGCATTTATTTGAGAATCATTGTAACGCTTACGCTATAGTAATATTCTGTATTACTTTCACCTTTTTACGTAAGAGCTGTGGCATATCACCATTATTATTTTAAAAACATGTCTGCATTTTACTCAGATGATTCACTCTTCTTGGTTAGCAACTGCTGGACTTGAGAGCAGGAACTGATGTGAATGTGCACTATGTAAGGCGCTGCGTAAGTTGTCGGTGCTATATAAATACCTGTAATAAATAAATTAAGTCATAAACCAGATTTTTTTTAAATATGTACAAAGTTGGGAGGTTGTTGGTTGAAATGTAATGCACTCTGTGGATCTGTTGGGGAGGTTTCCAATAATTTCCCATCTGAATACCAACATTATTATTAAAACAGGACATGAGAGAAAATCTGCTACGGAAACAGGCAGTGGCTTTTGATTTTAGTCACATAAGGTGCCATGTTTTTATTGAGTCAGATGGAAAAGGGTTAAAGGAGGGGGGGGGGGGGGGGGGCGCGGGAAGGGAAGATAATGAGGAGGAGAAGGCGAGGAGGAGTGTGGGAAGAAGAAATGAGAAAGAGTGAAATGGAAGAGAGGAGGAGGAGTGAGAAGGAGAAGATGAGCAAGGGATGAGGAGTAGGGAGCAGTGAATCAGGCAGGAATTGTTTCTTCACCTTTTTGTACGCCTAATAGGCAAGCTATTGTTGAAAAAAAGATATTCTGCTAAGCAAGAAATATTTTTTTAAATACTTCTCAGCAGGGAGAGTGTCTTTTGATTTGACTTAAAATGTAACATTGGAAATGTGCATGTCATTTAAATAACATGCTTAGGGGATGCCGTAAAGGTGCATGTGGTGTTACAGAAGAGTATAAAGTAGTCCTTTGAAAGTTACATTTAAAGAAAAAAAGTGAAAAAAAACACCATGGGATTCTACTTGTTATTCCAACCAGAGCCGTATCAAGGCATGCAGCCCTAATGGCCAGGTAAGGAAGGACAGTGAGTGAGCAGTCCCCCTTCTGTACCAGACTAGGCTATGTGTCATTTTTCAACATTGGGGGGTACCTTAAAAAGGGGGATGGTAAAGCCTTTTCACCTTGCAAGGCACCTTAACCCAAAGTTGAGGGACACGTCTCTACCCCACATCATGTACCCCAAAAAGGATGTGGGGAGAATTATAGGAATGTGAAAGGCCCATTTAGAATAAGCCCCTAGATGTCTGCCCCCTCTTTGGGGAAAAGTACAGGAAAACATTAGTAGCTATTGCTCCTCAGTCTAAAAATAAGTCAAATGTAAATAAACTCACAGACACTATGAAAAAGACCTTTAATAAAATACAATAAAAAGATGTAAACAAGATGTAAAAAGATGTAAACAATGTTCCCCCAATGTAAATCCCACAAAATGTTTCCCCGCCACCACAATGGCCAGTCACCTGGCAATTTTTCTCCACTGCACTTCCATTACTAAAGGACAGATCCCTCACTGCTAGCATGTAAACAAACAGCCAGGGATCCTGGGTGACATCATTGACCACATATAACCTCTTTTTAACATCACCACAGCACTGGAGTCATGAAGCAATGTGTGCCTGACAGAGAAGCATCACTGTCTGGGGGTCATCATAGCAGCAGAGAACATCAGGCAGTAGATCGATATAATTGACTTTAGATTTGTATCACTGGATAGTGTTATTAATGATAGATTTACATCAGGGTCAGTTTTTTTATTAACCCCTTTACCGCCAACCTTTTAAAAGTACCTTAACAACAGGGAGCAGGGCCTGGCCACCCCACAAGCTTCCCTGCCACACTCCCATCACAAATGACAGAATCCCCTGCACTGTGGTAATGTAAACACAGCACCTTCTCCCTGGGCCCTCCTTTACAGCGCCCCTCAGTGGCCACACCCCTCAGCGGCCACACCCTTCAGTGACCACCCCCCCGGTAACCACACCCATTTTCCCCAATATCCACACCATTTAAAGACTCCTATTTTGTTAAGCTGCAAAGAAACATATTAAAAAGTATGATAAAAATAAAACTTTTATTCAAAGGTATTAAACTTATAAAACTGTCAAATAAACAACAGAAGGCAAACAATAAATGTCAAACTAAAATAGATTCTATAAAAATAAAGTGTCAGGATGTCATACCGACCCCTTTTTTCAAGTAAGTGCATCTAGATAAGTAAAAATTGAAAACAGAACACAAAACCTAGACTACATGTAAAATGAATGAATTACTATAGGGTCTATTCACGAAGCTGCCGAAGGATCTAGGCGTAACTTCGGCCGATCCTTCGGCTAGCTTCGGCCTCAGGACCACTTCGGTTCAGTAGAACCAAAGAGGTGCTGTACGGGCTATTCACTAACGCATATGCATCGGCTCGGCTGAGCCGATGCTAAAAGCCGAAGTTGGCCGGCCGACAGCCTGCTTCTGACAGCTGGGCGGAGCCAGCCGTGATCTTACGGCTGGCTCCGGCCACTTGCAGAGAGATCAGTGTCCCTGGCAGGGCTGTTATATGATGTCATGAGCCCTGCCTCCACAACACGCCAGTGGCTGAATCCAAAATAGCATAAAACTTTGTTTTTTTTGATGAAACAAAGGAAAAAGTTTTTAGTTTTTGTTCATTTCATCTGAAATAAATTTTTAGTAAATATCAATGATATTTGCCGATCCCCGCTCTGCCACGCACAGAGCCGCTGTCATCCTGAAACTGACAGGGTGACAGCGGCTCCGATCTCCTCCCCGCTTGGCCATCCTGACAGCAGGCAGCGCTCCCTCCTGCGCCCCCCCCCCGCAGTTTCTCCTTTGGAACCCCGCTTCCTCAGCCCATACAGTCAGCGAGGATCCAAGAACAATGGAACAGCACTTGAGTGGAGGGAGATGAGGGAGCGCTGTCATGTCGGATGGCCATCGGTGAGAAGGAGAGAAGCCGCCCCGAGGGTGAGCTGTGTCGACCGCCTGGCGCTTTTGTTGCCATGACGCCCTGTGTGGCCGCACAGCTTGCACACCCCTAAGGCCGGCCCTGCCTCCTCCTTTTCTCTAAGGATAAAATTTGGGTTCAGGTTGAACGTGAGTTCAAGCTGAACGCAGCTTGTTTGGGGTTTGGCAAACAACCAAACTGGCTGTTTTCCAAACCACCAACAGGCTGGGTTGAACTTGAACTCACGTTCGACCTGAATCCAAATTTTATTCCTAGAGTGGAGGAGGAGAAGAGGCGAGAAGGAGAAGATGGTTGAGGAAAACTAGAGGAGGAAAGAGAAGGAGAGAGGAAGAGAGGAGATAAGGGAAACGAGGCGTGAAGAACAGAAGCGTAGGAGAGAAGAGGTGAGGAGAAGAGGAGGGAAAAGGGGAGAGGGGGACAGAAGAGAGGAAAGGATAGGGAAGGTGACTGTGTTTATCATTAAGACAACAACATAACTGAACAGTAGAGAGAACTATATAAAAGCTAACCAGGTTATACCATATATTTAAAACTCATTCTTTCCCTAAAGGTATGAGCAATGCCATTGCAATTCTACTTATTTTAAAAGAGGGATGAGTTCATGAAATCTTACAACTGCACCTTACATGCATAAACATAAAACACTTTCATCTGTAGTCACCTATTTTATAGTCTGAAAAAAATAATCACAGTGTGTTTGTCAGCTGGGATTAAATATACATAAATAACATGTGAGAGTGACAACTGTTCTCTATCCTATCAACATTTGTTTCATGTGGCATTTGTCTCCTGTGATCACTACATGATCAACAGTGTTCAGGCTTCATATACCAAGATAAAATAAGCTGAAAAGTTGCAAAGCACTAAATAATTCATATGAAAAAATATTGTAAGATACTCCTGGATGTAGCACTTTTTAAAATCTTCATGTCAAAATGTTCCATCAGTGGTTTAGAAGAAACTCTTTTTCTTTTTCTTTTCCTTATAATACACACTACATATACTTCTGAGTGCCAATGTTTAAGTACCTGATACTGAAAAAAAGGTAAATATGTAAAGGAATGAGTGCTCAATTTTACTGGATTTTGTGCTTGGCCAGTTTTGTGCTCAGTTTCTGATGAGCTTTGAACTCAATAAGGTGTATAAGATTCAGCTGGCTCTACATTTAAAATCATTAAAATGCAGAAACCGACAGCACCTAATCAGATGAAATCAAAACAATTTAAGCCCAACTGAACTGTCAGTTTAAATCAGCTAAATACTTTCCAGGTGCATCAAAACAAAAGGTGTTTAATGTCTTAAGGTGCCCATACACCTTACAACTAGGGATGTCCCGATGCCACTTTTTCAGGCCCAAGTACAAGTACAAGTACATCCCCTCATGTACTTGCCGATACCAATTACCAATACTTTTTCTTAAAGGGACAGGTGACTTTAAATGATCCATAGTACAACTACATGTTATGTACTATGGATCATGGTTTAACCTATTCATGTTAGCAGTGGAGAATTGTAACTCTATTGCTGGAGTGTAGTGGAGGTGTGTGCTGTATATATGCACTACATATACATTACACACGTCCAGTACACTATAGCAATAGATTTACAATCGGGCCCGATTCCGATGCTAGCATCGGTATCGGGACATCCCTACTTACAACCATCGCAAGACTTTTGTCTTGCGATGGTTGTAAGCTAATTAAAAGCTTGTACGATCTGCCCATCTTGGACAGGCAGATTGTACTTGCGATCATCGAAAGCCGATGACCGCAATGCTGAACGGGCAGTGTGCACGTGCGCACACCGGTCCATCCCGCAGTTGTAGAATGAGCAGGCTAGAAACCCACAGAGAATCGTATGATTCTGGGCGGGTTTTCTAGCATGCTGGTTGGACAAAAGACGTGCGACCGTACAGTAAAAATGGTTGCACGCCTTCCATACACCTTGCGATTATCGTACGATTATCATATGGGCACCTTTACAGTTTATTTTCTTTCTAAAGGTGCACATACACCTGATGATTATCGTACGATAACTGCGGGTGATCCCACGATCATACGATAATCGTAAGGTGTATGGGCAGTGTGTGACCGCATTTACTGTAAGGTCGCACAATTTTCATATTACGAGCACGCTAGAAAACCGGTTGCAATCATCTGTAAGCCCTCTGCTCAGCGAGGAGGACTTGCGATGATCACAAGTATGATCTGCCTGTCCAAGATGGGCAGGTCGCACAAACTTTTAATCACCTTACAAGCATCGCACAATGAAAGTCGTGCAAAGGTTGTAAGGTGTATGGCCACCTTAAAGCAGTCACAGCCTGAGTAAAAAAGCATGTTCCCAGCCAGCTTCTTACAGAGAAGGGCTCTGTGTGGAAGCAGTTGTATCTATGTTGTAATCCCACATGCCCCCTGTTGCTGAGTCAGAGCTAGAGCTCTCCAATCAGTGAAAACAAGGATACAGTGACCACCAATCACTAGATAATTTCTGGCATGGAAAGCAGAACAATCGTTATAGTCCAGATATTTTACAATAACTGGCCACAGCATTTTACAGTCTGGATTCGGGAGCCCGACACAGTGAGCCCTTTTGAATTTACACAGCACCAGCAGCCCCCAGCAGGGATGTTATGTGAACAGATAGAAGATAGCAACGAATGGGAAAAGCTCTCCAGATCCTGAGGTTATTTCAGCAAGAACAGTTTTCTAGATCCTCCACTTGAACATCCATAACCTGTATCTTCTGCAAAGTAGATTCCAATTGAGATTTAGCAGCAGTGCTATCATCCTCCAGTTTCACCACACAGTTCTCTGTCTCAGAGATCTGCTGGGCCAGGTTAAGAAGATCATGTCAAAGTGACTGCATGCCTTTGAAAACTGCTTTGTTGACTGCATACTGTAGGTCTGAGAAGTTTTGCTACTTCAGCAACAATTTTAGTTTGCTCAGTGGGAAAATTGGATTTTTTGTGTGAAGATGCGCTATTGCATGGTGGGTCTAGTTCAGCAGCCATGTTTGTGTTATCTTGCTGCCTTTTGCTACGAGATCACAGCTTCACCAGCAGCCATGATCTTGGTATAAGAACTTCAAGATCAGGATCTAAAGATATGTCCTATGGTCCTGAATTGGTTAAAGATGACTGGTGCATAAACTAAACTTTCTTCTTAAAATACAGAGTCTGGTTTTCCTGATGTAATTTCAGACATGTTTGTGCTAATTGCTCTATCTTTGGCCATTTTCCAGGGACATGTTAATAAAAGGTCAATGAACCCAAAAGTTATATTTTAGTCTAATAGTCAGACCCCTGACTATTCTACATCTTAGATACTCGTTAGATCTCCTTGCCACAGCTCCTGATTCTGTTCCTTTCTACCTGGGAGTTTCAAAAATGTTCATGCACCTCATTGGTATTGTTATAATATAAAATATATGAAAAATCTAACAATTTCTAGTTTTGCAGAATATCAAATGCAGAACTCTCCCCAATAGAGTCCCTGAGAGATATAAGTTGTCAGGTGGCTTAATTCACCAGTAGCTGCTAAAAATTCAAATATCTGTTTTGGGTAGCGATTAGGGTTGCACAGATACCAAGTACAGTACTCGGTACAAGTACGAATACATGTACCGATACTTTTGAGCTCCAAGACTACACTAGAGAAAAATTAAAAAATTAGGAGGCAACTGTCATGTGTAAGGAGCACACGGAGCTCCTGGGATTTGTACATCTCTGTTTTAATGTATGATTTTGTTTTTATAAATATAAATAAAGGGATGCACAGATACCAGTTTTGCGAGTACGAGTACTGGTACTTGCCGAGTACTTACAAGTACGAGTACTGATACATTTTTGTTTATTGTCATGTGACAGTTTTTCTAAAACAATACAGACTAATGATTTCAGGACAGTGGTGGAGCGCCAGAGCTAGGGCCCAGCTGCAATTGCTGCAACCCTGGTAGATCTCATGAAAATGCCAAGTATCTGCACTGGTACTCAAAAAGTATCTGTGCATCCCTAGTAGCGATACTCTTCAGAGGAAACCTTTCTAGAGAAAAAGATGGAGGCCATGGCTGTCTTCTCTTTCTACAAATGCTACTTATCTGGTTAACATCATGGCCCTCTGGTTCAACGCCATCAGTGACTGACCAAGAACAAGTACGCAGATAAAGACTTCTGATTCTCCTCTGACCTCCTGATTTGCATACTTATTCCAGATAAGGGACATAGAGGGTATGGAAGTCACTCAGTCAACTATCGTTTTAAGATGGTCAGCAATGATCTCCTCATTTTTAATCTGATGTTTCCCTACTGGAGTTAAGAAATAAAAGCTAGTCACCTCCCTTCTCCCTGCCTGTAGTTGGGCAATAAAGGCACAACAGCATACTGATGAGCTATTCTTCTATCCTGTTCACTTTGCTTTATCTTCCTTTCAGAAAATCTCTTACCAGCTCTTATGCACTGCTGCACAACCGTTTACCAGAGCACTTGTTACCCAAATTACTATTTTAAGCTATGAACTGCTATATAAGCGTTCAATCTTACAAGTATATGGTTCTGAGGATTAAATCATTAGATTTTTTTTAGCTCAACATAATAACATAAATGGATTGGTATATAGTATCAAGACTTAAATACAGTGAACCAACAATCTATTTAACTAAAAAATATGAAGAAAAGATTTAAACATGCAAAATACACAGACATTGATATATAAGAGACAAACGATAGACATCCATTTAAGTGGGGAAAGAGTATAGGCATATTTACCCATAAATCGTCACATAAAGGCCCATTCTGGTGGTCTAAAAGACTAACTTTTCTCTTTCTGCCCCTTGATTGATATACCTTTTGGTGTTCCTAAAGATGCATTGCGAGCCTTCGGTTGGTGGCCTCCCAATCCTTAATGTAATCAGATTATAATTATTTAATGGGGATTGGATGCTTTCAAATACCCTTTGTTAGAACTCCAAACCCCTTTTTATGCAAATCTTTTAAAATGAGCGGGAAATTTCAGATGGGCAGGTGTCCTTAGGCTAACCCCAGGCCAAGACTGCATCTAAACAGGGCGGACACTCTGGTTGTTTACCGGCTACAAGGAGACCTATGAAGATATTGGCCAGGGACAAAAGAGAGTATGTACCTATTGTTAGAATCAAGGGCCTCAGCTCTGAAAAGACTGAGGATGGTATTGTGTTCAGCCATACTCTATGTAATAACCTGGATAGTGATAACCCACAACAAAGAACAGATTTAATTATAAGCTCTCATCACCTCATGTGGAATATTTAAAAACAAAAATAAAATTATATACATGTCTTATGACGATTTGACAAACTTTGTATGGTAACACACTGCCCCGGCCTCTCCAAGTCTATGTGTAGCTGTATATGTATTCCAAAAGAGTGTTATCAAGTCAAAATGTTGTATTTACAGTAGTTTGAAAATACATGTAATAAATCTTTAATGAACACATAACTGCACTAACTGGTATTTTCAATATCTGCCTGGAGTTCATCTTTAACTAAATTGGTTTATAAACTTTCATCTGGCTTTGTTGTACAGATTATGACAAACTTTACATTTGTAAACCTAATGAATAACAATTAAAGGTCTGTAATTTTGCTCTTATTTGCTCACCCGCTTTCGTCACTGAGATTTTTTAATAAATGTTTTAAAAAAACTAGAAAGTTTTATCCGCCAAAGTAAAAATGAATACTTAGCCCATCTAAACATCTAAGTTTGGATGGACAAAGTAAGTTTTGACAATGTATTGCCAATAAAATAATGTAATTATTTACATGTCATCGTCATCTAAACTGGATGTTAACTTTACAGAAGATGAAGAAAAATTAAAGAATGATTTATGAAGCCTAGCTATGCATGGCCAGATAAGAAAGCTTTAACTGATGCTTGCAGAATTCGATTTAATGAAGTACAAGTTGCCAAGATAAGTTTAGGTAAATGAAGACTCTGTCACAATATGTTATAGATCCAGAAATGACAGACAGTGCATAGCAGATGGAGGTTATTACAGAACTGTATGTCAAGCAACCCAGTCTCCGTAGCTGCACAAAGACTGAGCAGATGCATTAGTGTTATTCTTCTAAACAATTTCATAATGCCAACACACACTTATGAAATCAACTCAAATTAAGCATACCAGCTTCTTTGTTTTTCTTGTCACCAAGCCTTCAATGAAATATTTTGTTGCCACTAGCTTCTGCAAAACAAATGCCATTTTTAAGTTAAAAGCTAACATTTTGCAGTGGTTGAAACTCTAAAACCCAACTTCATATTGTTTTGATTATATTGGCTATGATTATGTTAGTATTAAAATGTAAGTTAGGGACAGGGAGAAATATAGAACTGGTATATTTTAACAGCCAGTATTTCACTACCACTGTCAGACTTTCTACTAAATATCTTTAACCTCCACAATCTATCCACAATACTGCATTTAGTGACTGAGCAGCCAATGACCAGGCCAAAGCACTGTCACTTTAAGGCCAGAGTGTCTGGGGTTGGGGCACAGGGGGTGTGCACAGCCTTTTTTGTTTAGAAAGACAAAACTTACATAGGACTTTATTGTGGTCTGGAAGTAGATCAAGAAGAAAGGGGAGCACGAACAAGGTAAGCACCTATTTACAGAGCAGGAATGTGGGTCAAGTGAGTTTTTGCTTAGTGAGCAACTCATTATATATAGCTGCCAACACTTTCAGCTCTGCTATCACTATTTGTGCGTGATCATCAGCATTGGGTTCTTCTGCCATAATGCCCACCAGCAATACTTCTCCCACCACTATATTCACCATCTACACCCTTTTCTAGGTGCATTTGAAAAAAGTGAACCTATGCTGGATGCTGGGAAAATCAAAGGAGCCTTACATAGTACACCTCGGACACAAAAAAATATTATCTGTAAAAAATAAGTCAAAGCAACTGGACGTGCTGTATTTTTCTTGAAGACGTTTCACTGGTCATCCAACCAGCTTTCTCAATTCGGAATAGCTTGTACACAAATTATCTGGGAATAAAGATGGTGAATGTTGCTCCAATCCACAGAATCTGTTAATCACAACCAGGTGTTGATTGCATTTGCATAATTGGAGCTAGGAGGTGTTATTAACCTGCCCAGAGAGAGGTGTTAAAACAGCATTGTATGTGGCAGACAATAAATGTCTCACCCGCATTTCTAATCAAGGGTTTGGCTCTTCTATGCTGTGCCATCAGGGATAGGCACGGACCATGGCTGTGGCGGACATTTTCTAAAGTACAGACCTTGGTAAAGGACACCAAGATACATTTCAAATTAAAACCATCAAAAAACACTCTGTCTAGTCCCTGGCCTAGTTCCACGAGTACAAATAAGTTATATACTATAGAGCATTACAAATCCCAGCAAAACAATATATAGTAATGCAAAAAAATATGAAGCTATATACTTTGTGTTGCTTCAGGATTATGGCCTCATGTCTCCAGGGTCTCAGGAGGGCTCTCAGGTGGCCAGTGCAGGCTCTCAGTCAGTCAGTGTGGGGCTCTCTGGGGGTCAGTGTGGGGCTCTGTGGGGGTCAGTGTGGGGCTCCCTGGTGGTCAGTGCGGGGCTCCCTGGTGGACAGTGGCTCCCTGGTGGTCAGTGTGGGGCTCCCTGGTGGTCAGTGTGGGGCTCCCTGGTGGTCAGTGTAGGGCTTCCTGGTGGTCAGGGCGGGGCTATTCCTGCAGAGCAAGGTAAGCCTGCAATGACCACCAGGAAACCACTGACCCCTAGGGAGACATGTACTGACCATAAGTGAGCCACTGGCCCCCAGAGACCCCCGCATTGACTATCAAGGAGCCAGTGGCCCAAGGGGAGTCCCACACTGACCAACAGGGAGCCACTGGCCCCCAGGGAGCCTGCAATAACCACCGTTGGAGCCACTGGCTGCCAGGTAGCTCCACACTGACCACCAGGAAACCACTAGCCCCCAGGGGCCCCCACACTGATCACCAGGGAGCCACTGACCACCAGGGAGACCGCACTGACCACCTTAGAGCCCCCTACAGAGAGCCCCACACTGACCACTGGAGAGCCCTGCATAGAGAGCCTGTACTAGCCCCCTGAGAGCCCTCCTGTGGCCCTGAGATGTGAGGCCATGATCCTGAAGCAACACAATGTATGTAGCTTCATATTTTTCTGCATTACTGTATATTGTTTTGCTGGGATTTGTAGTCCTCTATAGTTAGTGGTATTCTGCACTGCTGTATAATGCTGGCACTTTGCCCTGCATGTTTTCTGCATTTCAGAAGTACTAAAGTGGCAACCCTTATTTCTCCCACAACAGATTTATTTTATATGGCATCTTTTACATTTTTTTTCTTTCCACCTTTTAACCACTTGCTGACCGCGGTGTTACACTCCCTTCCTGGCCAGGCCATATTTCAGTGTTCAGCGCTGCGCCACTTTGACTGACATTTATTCCGTCATGTAACGCTGTACTGAAATTAATTTTATACGCTTTTTTAGGGACAGATAGAGCTTTCTTTTGGTGGTATTTAATCACCACTGGGGGGTTTTATTTTTTACTATATAACGAAAAAAGTACAGTACATTTTTTTTTTAAAACTGTTTTCCCATTACGTTATGTTATAAAACATTTATTATTACCCAATTTTTTGGTAAAATATAAAAGACGGGGTCACGTCGGGTAAAAAGACACCAAACATGTCAAGCCTTAAAATTGCGTGCGCGCGCGAAACCTCAAAAAACAATAATACCCAAATTGGCCATAGGCGACGCTTTAAAAGCTGTTACCGCTCATCAGTTTAGTGTTATCAGTGATTGATGGGCCTAATATTATTGCTCTCATTGCGACGTTTGCGGTATTTGGGTATTATTGTTTTTTGAGGTTTCGCGCGCGCACGCAATTTTAAGGCTTGACATGTTTGGTGTCTTTTTACCCGACGTGACCCCGTCTTTTATATTTTACCAAAAAATTGGGTAATAATAAATGTTTTATCATTCAATATAGGGGAAACTGTTTTTAATTAATGTATAAAATTCATTTCGGTACAGCGTTGCATGACGGAATAAATGTCAGTCAAAGTACCGCAGCGCTGAATACTGAAAAATGGCCTGCATGGGAGGGGGGTTTAACACCGCGGATGTCAACTGGTTAAACAACTTTTTTTTTTTACACTTAAAGAAGAACTATGAGGTGAGTGCTTTTCACTCACCTCATAGTTCTAGCCGACCTGTGACAATTAGACTGCGGTGTGAAATGCTGATCTCTCCTCCTTCTCTCTTTGAGGAGCCGCTGTGCTGGTCCTGTCAGTCCCGGGCACCGCAGGGGGGACAGCGGTGCACGGGATAACCAGCAGCGGCTATGGAGGGGGAGGGGAGCTTCAGCAGGGAGGGGGGCGCCGCACATATCAGGGTTATACAAGCGATCAGCCGGCTATGGAGCCGACCAAACGCTTGTATGAGACAGCCGATAACGGCTGTTATTAGGGATGCACTGATACCAATACTAGTATCGATATCGGTGCCGCTACCGAGTACCTGGGCGAGTACTCGTACTCGCCCAAATGCTCCTATCCCTAGCATGAGTACTTCCTGTATCAATACTAGTATCGATATCGGTGCCGATACTGAGTACTTGGGTGAGTACTCGTACTCGCCCAAATGCCCCTATGCCTAGCATGAGTACTTCCTCTATCAGGAAGCCGGGCAGCGCGTCATTACACGCTGCCCGGTTTCCTGATTGGTCGGGAAGCAGCTCCATGCTCTCTCATCACTTGTAATCAGGAAGCCGGGTGCCGTGTAATGACGCAGCGCCCGGCATTCTGATTGGCCGGTAAGCAGGCGTCATGCTCCCTCGTTATCTCATGACGAGGGAGCATGGAGCCGGCCTCCCAGCCAATCAGAAAGCAGGGTGTTGCGTCATTACACAGCACCCAGCTTCCTGATTGGCCGGCCAGACGGCTCCAGCTGGGTACCGGAGGAAGGTTGCGTTCTGGTTGGAGAGGCCCCGGGGGTGACAGGCTGGACATACCAAGGTAGGAAGGGACAGACTTTCTTGTTAATCGGGAAGCCGGGTGGCAAGTCATTACACACCACCTGGCTTCCTGAATGGGACTTCCGTTACTTAGTAATTGGTATCGGGGTGTACTGATAAAAATGTATTGGTACTCGTACTCAGTACCAAAATACCGGTATCGGTGCATCCCTAGCTGTTATCCTTCCCAAAGGGTTTCTGCTTGCACGCGCCCGCTAGCAAAAACAAAAAAGACATACATTTACGTGACCCCACCGGGAAGGATCCGCCGCCTGCCGTAATTTTACGATGGGCGGACGGCAAGGGGTTAAATATGGCTCAGTATACAAGTTTTAAAGTGTATACAAGTGTATAGTGTTTTGTACTTCCTATCTATAATGGTGTTGTGCTTCTTTTTTAATGGGTAATATATAAAATATTGTGCAGGTCATATTTACCATTTGTAGGTGGTGTGCTATGCTCTTAAATGCTACATTTACTTTTCTGACCATGTGTCATGTAACACCCATCTTTTGGGTCAGAATAGATTAAAAAAAAAAAAATTCCATTGAAAAGCATTGGGACATTACTATTGGCTATTTCAATTTAGTACACCACGGCTGCGGACCCAGCAAGGGCCACTCACGGACACCTTGCCGATCCCTGTGTGCCATACACTGGTGTTGCTGCTGTTTTGTTTCACCGACATACAATTCTGATCACTCCTCACTGCACTGGACTGCATACACAATGTTGTTCATCTTGTGTTTTGGCGTTGGGTCTTTTGGGTGAACCAGTTGGGTGCCTCAGTGTATTGCTGCGTTTAAAGCAGACAGGGATGTGATGTTTTTTTAAAAACCCTTCTGAGTTTCTCAGACACCCCAGCTACATATGGGATAACCAAATTCTTCAGTTTGTCATGCATTTCACCCTCACTGGTACTCTTGGCATTCTTTCCTCTTCTACTTTCTGTTTTGACAAAAGCCCAGTCTGGATACCCGCAAGTTTTAAGGGGTGTTTGAATTCCTTCGTCTTCGCCTCTGTGCTGGTGGGAATTTTCTCTGCCCGGTGGTGTAGAGTCCAGATGACTCCCAGTTTGTGGTCTAGAGGGTGGTGGGAGTCAAATAGCAGGTACTGGTCCGTGTGTGTTGGTTTTCGGTAGACCTCTATTTCCAGCTTCCTTCCCTCTTCTACTGTTACTAAACAATCCAAGAAAGCCAGTTTGTTGTTTTGCATATCTTCCCACATAAACTTGATGTTATTATTCACTGAGTTGATATAGTCAATGAAAGCCTGTAACTCTTGTTTGTGAATCTTAACCCAAGTGTTATCCACATATCTGAACCAATGACTGGGTGTAATTCCCTTGAAGGTGGTCAGTGCCTTGCTTTCTACTTCCTGCATGTACAGATTCGCCACAGTAGGTGAAACTGGCGATCCTATGGCACAGCCATGTTTCTGCCTGTAGAACTTGTCCTTGTACTTGAAATAGGTGGTACTCAGGCAAAGGTCCATGAAGGCACACACTTGGTGTGGGTTAAGTTCTGTTCTGCTGTCTAGGGTGTTGTCAAGCACCAACCATATGAGAATCACAGACAAAAAAAAAATATTAGTTCATCCTTAATCCAATTATAAGGATTTTCTAAATGCAGTTTGCTGAAATTAATACGCTTACATTAACTATGTAGTTTTCCGTTCTCAGAGAATAATCCCAAAAGGCTTTCTACTTTCTTGCTTATCACAAAATAATGTTCTTGTAGGTGGCAGTGAAAATATAGACTCATAGGTTGTTGTTTGCACACCAGCTAATACTAAGTGGTTGGTAAACAGAATTTCTACATTGCTTCTAAGTTTCAATATTTAACCTGTAGTGACATATCAGCTAACAAGCCTGAACCTTTGTAAAAGGTTGCTAAAAAATGTTCTATATTACACATGTGGCACTAATTATTCTCAATACGCTGTTTTGAAAACTGCACAATTCATTTTTGTTAGTGCACCTCAATAAAATTGTAATATGCCATAAATCATTTATTCTATAGGTTATCTTTGGCTTCCTGCTTGGGATATCCATTTCAGAGTGAAAAATTAAGAGATCCACAGTTTAATGTTGGAAAGTTTTCTAAAGGCTCCTGCAAATATACAAAATCCTTTCATCAAATTTTATATTCCATTAAGACTATCTTTGCAGATTAGTTAACATACATTATGTGATCATTGTCCTATGTAGGCAGAATGATCTTGACTTACAGTTTACTGTGATTATCTATCACTATGAATGGTGGCATTTTGTCAGACATATTCATTAGGCATCAAGATGGCTAATTTTGAACCAGGGCTTAAATAGGCAGACAACGGACATTGTTACTGATTGTTTGATTTAATTAAGACAAACAATGGCCTTGAATAAAAGTCCATATGGCAATGTACAATTTATTAAGCATTTTAGAAAGCCAACAGGAATAAATGTCACATTTCTATCAATCAAGATAAAACAAATTATCTACAATAAAATATGGGCATTAAGTCCAATTTGTACCATTTGCTTAAAACACAGGACAGTTACTGATTATATACACACATATGAGCCTTTTACAAATTTGCAAACGTATTTGATAAAGTCAAATTTAAAATGGACAGTTTTCTAGGTCTAATTTCTCTCTGGTTGCAAAATGGATAATTAGTTCTCTAAACAATACAATAATAATATTAAAAATAATAGCAATAATAATAATGATTTACCTCTTCAAAATTATCATCTACTGCAACTAAATCTAAGCAGGTGACTCAGACCTGGAGCCATACTATGCAAAATGCAAAAGGAGTGTGTTAACAGCAGAACATTGATGTAAAGATCTGCCCAGGTATAAATCTTGTCTCTTGTTTCAGTCTTTTTGTTTTTCTTCTCTGCCCTGAATGAAATAGGCTCACTCTGTGTTGCTAATTTACTAAAGAAGTATTGTTTCTCAGGTAAACTAATCTCCGCTTCAAAAACCCAATAATTTGCAGTATAAGTTATTATTTTATTTTTAAAAAGTCTACTGGACGTGATTGTGTTTTTCAAGTGTACACAGGTCAATTTACCCAGTTTGAAAATGATTCTTGTAGTAAATCATCCCCCATGATAGACATGATAAATCAGCTATTCTATCGGCATATGATTTAGTCTCCTGAATATTTACTTGGAGATTTTTTTAATGTACACTTGATGTACACCTGATGCATATCTAGACATTCTTATATTTTTAAGTTTAAGAAAATGAAAATAATAATAAAAAAAAAGTTTACAATTCAAGCCATTTAAAGGCCATTATACCATTAAAACTACCCAAAAATTCCTAATTGTGAAGAAATGTCCTGATTTTGCACATCAGTACTACCATTATCTTGACAAGTCTACTAATTCCCTACCAATATCTGATCTGCATTTGCTTGTGTGACCCCTGATCTGTGCTTGGAAGTCAGTGCCCAACAATTTACTGTTGGATTTATGTTTTTTTTTACTTGCTGGTTTCTTCTGTGAAACGTGTCTTTAATCTTTGGCTTTAGCCTTCTAGTATTTCCTATTTCCAGTATTAGTCCATTTAGTTTTGTCCTGATATCTATGTTTGACCTCAGCTTTCAAATCCTGTGACTTTGCCCTGTTCCTGACTTGCACTCCCTATTAGACATGTGTGATTCGTTTTGGAAAGATTTGTTTTGCAGATGAATTTTCGGAAATTTGTACATTCAGATGCATCCAAATTTCCGTATGACAGAAATAATGAATGCAAATACGAATTTCTGAGAACGTGTGGGTGCATCGGAATTTCTTTCCCGAATAAAGTTTTATTCTGTAAAGCATCAACTTAAAAAAAAAATTGTTAGCAGTAGTATGTACGAATTTTCGTTATGAATACATTTTCGTTGCGGCAAAGTGACATTAGACAAAAGAAAAAAATTAAATTTTGTTTATAGTCCGCAGAAGAAAAAAAAAAAGCATGAGGTTCCCCCCAAAAGTCCTACCAGGCCCTTTAGGTCTGGTAGAAACTTTAAGGGGGAACACCACCCCCCAAAAATGGGGCAAAAACATGGGGTCCCCCTTAAAACTCCTACCAGACCCTTGATCTGAGCACAGGCCTGGCAGGGCAGGAAAGGGAGGGGCAATTAAGCGCCCTCCTCTCTACGCCATACCAGGCCACGTGCCCTCACCATTGGGAGGGTGTCCCCATGCCGATGGATGCTGATGGGGACAAGAGCCCCTTCCCAGCAACCCTGACCCCGGTGGTTGCGGGGTCTGCAGGCAGGGGAGCTTATTTGCATCAGGGTACCCCTTTAATTAGGGGGCACCCAGGTGCCGATGCCCACCCTTTTGAATGAGTAAGGGGTACTTGTACACCTACACATAACTAAAAGGTTAAAAGCAAATAAAGAAAACACACATTTTGAAAAAGTAATTTAATTTTAAAAAAGTCAGTTTTTGACAATTCCTTTGCAAATAATCCCCTCTGCCCACAGACCCCCACAACCACCGGGTCAGGGTTGTGGGGAAGAGGCCCTTGTCTCCATTGGCATAGGGACACCCTCTCAATGCTGATGGCACGAGTGCCTTGTATGGCGCAGGAAGGGGGGGTGCTCTTAAAATTCCTAACAGACCCAAAGCGCCTGGTATGACTTTTGGGGGGAACCCCACACACTTTTTTTTAACTTGGGGGTCCCTTCTAACATTCCTACCTGAGCTAAGGGGTCTGGTATCAATTGGGGGAACCTCATGCGTTTTTTTTCTTCTGGAAACTGCAAAAAAAAGTAATTTTTTTCTTTTGTCACTTTGCTGCAACGGAAATTTGCTCATAATGAAAAATGGTACTTACTACCGCTAACGAGAATTTGGAATTTGTCCTAATCCAAATCCCGAAACGAATTGACTTTGGGACCCGAATCCCAAAAACAAAATAACGAAAAATCAGAATGAAAACGAAATTAAACTAATTATTTGCCGGCGCATATGTCTACTCTCAATATTTTAATTATTATCTTGTTAAATGTGCTTAAAGCCCTATAGCTGTGTCCAGCCCTATCACCTCCAGCACAGCTCTGCTGTGTTCTTGACATGTGCGATTTGTTTCGTTACGAATCGAAATTCGTACGAATTTTCCTGAAATTCGTAGATTCGTAAGCATACGAAATCCGAATTGCAGTTTCCGAATTCCGTTAACGAATTTCGGATCCGAATTTCTTTGAAACAGGAACTAATATTACCCCTGTAAATGAGGTTGAACAAAAAAGTACATTTATATTGGAGTTGATGGTAGTTTTTTTTAAAGTCCGAAATACGAAATTCGGATACGGAATCCGTTAACGGAATTCGTATTTCGTTTTGGTTGACCAATCAGAGGTTCTCTTCTGCTGCTGAGAGTTGCATTACAAATACAGGCAGGAAATACGAAATTCCGTTGACGTATTTTCGTTCCGTTACGAACATTCGTTATATTGAAGGTAAAAAGCAAAGTACATTTATATTGGAGTTGATGGTAGTTTTTTTTAAGTCCAAAATACGAAATTCGGATACGGAATCCGTTAACGGAATTCGTATTTCGGATAAAAAAACAACTACCACATCGACTCCAATATTAACAGAGGTATTTTTGCTTTTTAACTTCATCATAACGAATGTTCGTAAAGTTACGAAAATGTGCCGAAATTAACGAAAATCCGTATTTCGTACGAATCCGAATTGAGTTTCGGATACGAATTACGAAATAATGGATATTACGAAACGGAACAATTTTTTTGACGGCGCACAAGTCTACTGTGCTCCTTTCTTTGTGTTTATCCATTTGTAGCTGACCATTTTGCCTTCTTCCTAATTTTGGTAAGCATGCTTGCAGAAGGATAGACTACTGGTTTCATTATGCTGTTAATCCAGCATAGATGGGTACATTCTGCCTGAAAAGGAGGATGCAAAAGGCTTAATTTTAATACAATGGAACAACTACTAGACCTGTACTCAGGTGGCTGGACCTATGCCTGACCCTCTTTTCTTGTGCTTCATGTCTTTTAAGATTATATGATTCTGTTCCCTAACTTGTCTTCCTTCCTGTTCTTGCTATAAAGCTTCAGAATTATCCAGCATGTTTCTTTTCTCAGATTTCTTTGATGTAGCCATAGGAATCTCTGAAACCCCTGACTGCACCCTTCTGGTCATGGAAACTGGCCCCATTGAAATAACTCGCACACACATGGCTCATAATAGCCAACAGCTGCTGAATATTGTGGTTGCATAATTTAACAATCTGGGAAAACGTATGCAGGGTTGAAGGCAACAAAAGGGAGAAGAGTAAGTAAACTTTTTCTGAGAGAACAATAGAAGCTACTTCTGAAAATGCTAGTTGACTTGCTGCCATGCTGACCCTTTCTCTTCAAAACATTCTCCCATTGAGCAGGAACAAGCATGCATATAGGAACTGCTGATCTGCATATTTTTTCCAAGTCATTAGGGTTGATTTTCTATAGCCATTGTTTCTTCGCCACTGTGGCACAAATTCACTTGTGCCCAAATCACTATATGCTGGCATTTATGAAAGTAGCAGGCTGTTGCTAAACCTTTAAAGCTTGATCAGGCATAAGAACCTGATTCATTACAGCAGTTCCACGTATGTGAGAGAAAACCCCTCTTAGACAGTTGTCATCAAAACAGGTGTCTCTATTGGAAGGTTTCCCTTCTATTCTTGAACAGATGACACATCCAATATCAGGATTTGGCCTCACTGCCATTCATGGTGACATTGCAGATGGACACAGAATGATCTCCCTAAAGAAGACACAACAGCATTTGATAACTTATTATTTCCAAATTTTAAAAAGGTTTAATAAAAATGGCCCTTTCATCCTTGGTACACATGTAGTATATACAGTATGTACATTGGTGTTCATAGGATGTGCTGGTCACATGCCTTTTTATTTTAAACAAATGACAACAGAGATTTGTGATGTGGATTCACCAGAAAAAAAATTTCCGGTGTCACTGTACACAGTCTCCGGCTCTCAGAGCCAGGACAAGAAGGTGGGAAAGCAGATCTCGGCTTCCTCAGCTTTGGGGTCTCCAGGTGACATTAGGGCTCTAAAAGACCCCTGATGCCTCCATAAAGAGGACCTATCACACCCTATCTGCTATTACAAAGGGTGCTTGTTAGCCCCCCATGTAATACCAATAGGGTTAGTGTACAAAAAAAGTGTTTAAAAATGAAAGTAACATAAAAAAAATAAAAAAATGGGAAAAAAATGTTTAAGTCCCCCTAGATACAAACGCGTCAGAGCACCTACGTGCAAAAAAAGACATTTGTGCTGCACATATTACATATCGCCTCGAACATTGCAATAATGCAATTTTTCTGCCGATACAGCAACGCATCCCTGCTTTCTTTCCTCTCCGCCGGGTGTCCCAGCGGTGAGGATAGAAAGTGAAAACCGGCAGAGCGCTGCGGGAGGAGAGCGCTGTGTTTGTGGGGTTTTATTTTGGGGGGGGGAAAAAAATCTTGCACCAGGGCCATTTGTTCCTTTGGTCCGCCACTGATTGGATGACCTCCTCTGCTCCATTTATCTCTCAGTGTGGCCAGCCAGACTTTAACTTACATCTAAAATTTAGCTGCAAACACTTTGGTAAACAGACCCAACTGCCTCCAATGTGGGATAAAGGGTAAAGAAAGATAATTGCTATTAAATATTGTTTTTGAGACAAGTCGACAGAATGTTTGGGTGCTTACATAAAATACTAGAGCATGTTCACTTTACAAGGCTATTTTCACTTATCTTAAACATGTTGAAATGTATGAAAGAATATACAATCACATAATAGGAAAGAAAAAAAACAAATCCCTTTAGCATCTTGCATATGATTCTTTTATTGAGGTCAACACTAGGTAAAAGCTCAGGTATAGACCAAACCAGGTCTGAACCTGAGCTCATCGGCATTCAGAAGGGACATAGGGCCACTCACTCAATCAGCTGCAGCTCAGGGGAATACACTCCACCCCTCAGCATCCCATAAACAAAAGAGCAGGATGCTTGTGATGACATTATTGACCTTATATGGCCACATGACCATATTAGGTCACTGTTATTGACTAAATATACCCATGAGGCAAGAAGCTTGTGATTACTTCATTAACCGTATACCTGAGCTCATCCCTAGTCAGCACATGTTCACTAAGTTCAGTAAAAAATGACCTAGCAAAGTAAAAAAACACTGTGCTAGATGGAAATACTATACCGTTTTAAGAAATCAACCCTATTAGGATGATTAAAAATAAAGGTAGGTCAAAACACTTATTAATTGTTACTGTAGCCCCGATCACGTTTTGTGAGGTGACTATTAGAAATGTAGTGATTGCAAGAGCTGTATTTTAGTATGGCTGAATTATAGTTGCCATTTATCTGTTTAATTCCAGGTGTTCTGGCATTGATTGTACCTGCCTGGGTGGAGTGTAACTCTGCATCAGTGTGGGACATCCAATGAGGGACACTGTAAGTGTGTGTGCAATTCACCAGCCAATCACTGGGTCTCTCTCAACCAGTGTTGCATGCTGGGTAAATGCTTATACTCTTGAGGGAAATGCCATGTGTTCAGTCTTGTGCCAGCCATGGATTAGTCTGGGTTGTGGTGCTGTCCGGCCTGCCCCCAGGGGAAGTGTTTCACAAGGCCTCAAGTCTGGAGGAGGCCTCTGCTGTTATCAGAGGAGGAGAACCAGGGAAGAGTATGGCTGCGGGGGAGGTGCTTGGAACATAATGGACCTCAGGAGCAAGTCTGGTGTCTCTTGCTGAGGATCTGTGCTCATCCCTGCTCATCTGCAGCTCAAATATCTATTTCCTTCTGCTACAGATGGATCTACACTGAATTACTGAGTTGGACTGCTGAGTTTAGAGTCTATGTCGGTACTACCCTGGATGTCTAGGATTCCTATACCCTCTCTCCCAGAGTACATATGTTTAATAAAAGTTCTTCAGCATTATACTTTTGGCCTGGTTGTCAGTTCTGTGAGCACTAGATAATGGCAGGTAATGCTAATGACGCAGCTGAATACCAAAATCCCTAGACCATCTAGTGATGACCCGGGCTATTCTGGCGGCTCCTTCGGGGGTGAACGATGAATTACTTAATGCCAAACTTTTATAGTTTAGTTTGGAAAGGAGTGGGGAAGGGTAATAACCCCAAACATGCTTTACTGCTAACCTGGGCAGGACATTTCACCTCAATTCCTATTTTGGTCATACAGTTTTCCCAGAAAGGTATTGATGGTAAATATGCAACAGGGAAACAGACAGTACAAGAAAGCTATCAGAGGTTCTAGCATTCTCAAACTTAAAACAAAAAGGGTTTTTGTATTTTTTTCTGTGTTATCATTGGCAAGTTTAAATCATGTCCTGTCTAGGTAAAACATTGTCACCAGAACAGGAAGTGAGGGAGAAATCTCTGGACAGTAGTAAAACCTATCATTGGGTGTAATTCTTCCCTACTCCATCCCAATCAAGAAAAACAAATATTGGTTAGAGATACATATTGGTAAAAGGGTAAAGCATGTTCACTTTGCAATGGAATTTGTTATTTAAAAATGAAATTCCAGTTTAGGCCATATAGTGAAAAATCAATTTTCAAAGAATACCCAATCACATGCAAGGAAAATGAAAAAAAAATAAACAAACAACAGAACTTTTACTTACACAACTACATATAACTACCAAATCAAACACCAGGATAAGTATGATTTGTCTTTTGATGAACTTTCCACCAATCATACAATGTGCTTTATTTTGCCAATGAGAGAGAAGTTTTTAAAATGCATGTCCAAAGCAGTCCCTTGGTAAACAAAATAAGGAATGCAAGAAATACATTATTTCACAGCAAAGGCAAGTGATCATCACACATTTGTCATGGTAAGATATTTACAAATGTTTTATCGCTGCACAGATGTATTTTTGAAAAATGTCAGCATTACTAATGGATTATATTTTGCAAGTGTCAGTTCTGCACACATATTACTTCTTGCACTGTGGCAAATTAATTATCACAATTTGCATTTGTATACCATTGTGATGGTGAATTAAGCTGCGGGCCCCAATAGTAAAAATACTGAAGATAGCCAGGCAATTATCTTCAGAAGGAGGACTGCCATTCCTGTTACATCTCTCTAAAGTTTACTTTACGGCTCCCTCTAAGTTTGAACCTAAAGGAGACCAGCAGGAGGAAAATAGTTTTAAAATAGAAAAGATGCAGTAAAACCTATATTTATTTATTAAAATGCATAATGGGAATATATACTGATAATAATAAAATGTGCAGCCAACAGTGTTTTTATGGATTTTCATAACTGAAGAAAAGCTTGTAAAATGTAAACTCTAATTTGCTTCTTGTTTATACTTTTGTGCCTATCAGAGTAATTAGCTCCATTGCCAGTTTCCACATTTGTAAAGTAAACAAAAAAATTAAAACTTTTCAGTAATGATAAAAAAAACCTAAACATATTATTTAAATAGACCTATTTATTTCTTCCTTGTTTCTGAACTGCTGAGACTGAGGGTCCACACTTAACCTGCAGGGCAGAAAGACTTACATATTTTTTGAAGATTGTGCATTTTGTAGTTAAACAAAATACTGCATTTTTCTGAAGAGGGTTACAATGATTAAAAGACATAAAAGAACAATTTACTCCTGTGTGTTTAGACATAGTTACATAGTATTTGAGGTTGAAAAAAGACATAAGTCCGTCAACTCCAACCTATTGCGTGTATGCATTTATGTTTGACCATGACCTTTACTTTTTTTTTTTAAACTGACTACGCTGACTAAATATACTGCTTTCTCTTGCTTTTTCTCTACCATACATCCCTAATACTGTTTTCATCAAAAGATGTGGTATCTGGTTGTCTAATCAGGTAGTTTGGGATTTTTTTCATTAAAGGTGAACTTCAGGAACCAACAGATGCAGATAATCATTTAAAAGGGATATACAGGTACCAGGTACCGTAATTGGTACAAGTACATGCACTGATACTTTTCCAGCACCATTGAAAGACTAGACTAGAGAAAAACTCAAATGTTTGGAGGCAGCTGTCATTTTTAAGGAGCATTGGCTACGAGGCTCCTGGAACTTGTGCATCCCTGTTTTAATGTATGATTTGTTATATATATTTTAGGTATGCACCAATACAATTTTTTCCAGACCAAGTTCAAGTACCAATACTTGCCCAGTACTCACAGATACCAATTACTGATACCTTTTTTTGTGTGTCATGTGACAATTTTTCTAAAACAATACAGAATAATTATTTCAGGACATTGGTGGAGAACCAGGGCCAAGTCGCAGCTGCAACTGCTGGTATTTCTCATGATAGTATCAGTACGGTGCAGATACTGATATCTGAACATCCCTAGTATTTAACATTATGGGGGTTATTCACTTTGGAGCCGAAGGATAAAGCCCTAGCTTCGGCTGATCCTTCGGCTCTCTTCGGCCGCCTCTGTGCTTCGCTTTAGCCGAACCACAGGGCTGCTGTATGGACTATTCACAATAGCCCATACAGCAGCCGAAGACTGCCGAGTGGCCCAGCCGAGCCGAAGGCATATGCTTCAGCTCAACTGAGCCAAAGTGACAGCCGAAGTGTGGAGAAAGGTCGGACAAAGCTCTCCACACAAATGACAGCTGGGCGGAGCCAGCGCTGATCTCACGGCTCGCTCCGCCCAGTTGTAATGACAGATCAGCGTTCCCAAATGACCTCGGAGGTACCGAGCAGAATAACCAAGCTGAATGCCGAAAGTCGAACATGTTGACAGGAGGGATAAGATAAGCTGATTTTTAAAGACTGATTATTGTGCTGCTGCTCTTTTTTTGTTCAATCATCAAGATAAGGATCTGTTTTTGACCAAGTTTAGGGGCTAGGGAGGTGGACTGGGGGAATTAGTTGAAGGTGAATGTGACCTATAAAGTAAAACCTGTACTCAGATTTTAACTTTGGAAAGTACAAGTTATTTCTAAAAGCAGACACTACAACCCAGATAGCAAGCAATTGAGCTGCAAGTTTGAAAATGATTTGCTAAACTATTGCAGACTTGCCAAGCTTCACAATTTTGTTGCACAATTACAGCAAGTCTGCATTGCAAGTCTCCTGATCAACGTGCTTTGCAAAAGTGCTGTACACTTGCAAAGCTCTTGCTAAGACCTGCAGGACTCTTGCTGTAGACTTGCCAAGCAAATTTGCTACAAATTCAAAAAGTGTCAACTAGAACTTGTGCTGCAAGTGTTCTGCAAGTCTACAACTTGCCAGGAATGTGTGCAGCAAGTTAACAAGAATTACAATTTATCCCTGCCACAAGTTTGTGGCAAGTTATCCTTGCTATCTGGGAAGATGCCTGCTATTACCTTTATTAGCTAGAAAAGCTTCTATTGTGCTTATCCTGATTTAGTTTCCATTTGTTACTGGGCCCTAATTTTCTATGACTTCATTACTAAGGGGTCTATTCACAAAGCAGCCAAAGGATCTAGCCGTAGCTTCAGCTGATCCTTCGGTCCCAGGACCCCTTCGGTTCACTAGAACCGAAGGGCTGCTGTACGGGCTCCCTATAGCCCATAAAGCTCCTGAAGTTGGCCGAGCGGCTCAGTCGTGCCGAAGGCATATGCCTCGGCTCGACTGAGCTGCACTAAAAGCCGAAGCTGGCTGAATGGCCGGCCTTTGTCCGGCCGACAGCCTGCTTCTGACAGCTGGGCGGAGCCAGCCATCATCTCATGGCTGGGTCCGGCCACTTGCAGAGAAATCAGTGTCCCTGGTTACCAGCTAACCAGGGACACTGGTCTCCAGACAGCAAACTCTCCCGGGCGCTCCGGGAGTCTCCCGCTCCCGCCTAGGAGAGAAACACTTTTTCCAAGAAATGTTTTACTCTGCTCTTCGCTTCAGGTCGGTCATTCACTCGGCTGCCTACGGCAGCTTAGTGAATAGACCCCTAAGTCTTCACAGAGGGAGCTTTTATAAAGATAATAAAGAAGTGTATCTTTTGGCTTCTTTTCAAGATGCCAAAAGATACGCATCTTCAATTTGAGTTGCTTTTTTTAATCTGTGTATCTACAAAATCTGAAAGGCGTATGGCAATCCCAGGTCTTCAAGTTTTTGGCATAAAGGAAAAGTTGCTGCGGGTTATATTTTTAAAAAGAATAACGTTTATTAAGGTTTACACATATACACACAGGAAAACATATCTGTGTGAGAGGCATGCCCATTCCCCACACAAGAGTAATTAAAAATCATGATCTCAATAGTACAAAGCACGCTGAATAACGCATTCAGCTGAGTATGCAAAAATGTTAGTCAATTGTTAGTCAATCAGAGGAAGACACAGGGCAGAGAGAAAGAAGAGGACTAGAAGGGGGGAACCTGCCTGGTGTCTGGTGCTGATTCAACATCTCAGTACCATCGTAATGGTAGTGATATGTAAGTTATAAGAAAGACTGAAGCTGTGGGGAAAAAGAAAAATCTATTCAAGTACTCCACATTGTCACAAAATCTGAGTAGCAGTCATATAAGCAGGTTTTAGGGTATTAGTTCCCCCATCTGCATTATGTGTTTGCACTCACATGCCCACTCCTGAACCTGCGGGACCAATGGCAATTTCCAGTACCTAGGGATTAAGGCCCTCCCTTAAAGAGGAGGGTTTTTTAGTAAAGGACCAAGAAAAAATGGAGAGTAAGGCCACTTCCAAAGTCTCTGGCCAATACCAGTAATTTGAATAATCTGAAAATGGCATGCTAATTGGGGTGGACACATTGGCAGGATCACCAGACATGGAGCATAGTTCCCTATCCTATTGCACATCTCCAGCTGCAGTCAGATAGTGACGCTTTATGCAAAACAGTGGGGCATCTGTACCACCTGATAAAGATCTTAATATTCCATTCCTGCATTTGGCTTGGGATGCTCGATTTAAAATTCAGAAGAAAAGATTCTACAGTCTACATCTGATATAGGGTATCCTAATTCCCTTTCCCATTCCCTGGTATAGAAAATAGGGTTTTGGAAAGCGTGAGTCAAAAGAATGTTACAGAGCTGAGATATGATGTGATTAAACACAGATTTTTTAAATGTAATCCAAGTGTCACTGCGCTGAAATACACAAATATTTAAATGCATTTGGATCTCTTAATACTTGTCCCATAAAGAACAAGCCCAGAGATAGCAGATTAGGGACTCTGATTATAAAAAAAAGCTATAAGGGATCCTGACAGGCAGCCTATGGTAGCGGTAAAGAAAATTAGGTTGTATGTCCATTTTGTAGAGGGCCATCCTACTCAAACAGGAATGCTTCCTAGTAACATACAGCCTACATTGGGTGAACACTGGCACAGGTCTTGTATTAGTATCTTTATTGTATATTTACACTCTTTGTTTTCCAATAAATATTTAATAAAATGTGTTTCAATGGAAGTTTGCTTGCAGAACATCCTAGACTAAGAAAGCCCAGCACTAGCGCTGCACCTAATTACTATTTCTGCAAAATTAAAATGACTATGTTTTCATAAATGCTGAGGGTGGAGTTGTCTTCCTTGGTCCTTCAGCTTTGTGTGTAATCTGATATCCTGCATTTAAAGCATAATTAATCCCCGTCTCTGCACCTCCACTACATGGGGAGCATTGCTTTGTAGTTCAAAGAAGATAGCTGAGAATGCTTGTAGCATTGTTTTATATTTTGGTTTAGTTCACAGGTTGTTAAAAGGGACAGAATATTTCTGACAGAATCAACAGGTATTTTTCTGTACTTGCAGTAAATGTACTTTGCCTACAAAAGTAAAAATCATAAGCTACTTGGGTTTAGATATACTTTAAGGTCTAGCCACAGCACAGCCTATTCAACTGGAAATAAATTAACCTGGTGACCTGGTAGCTCTATTGCCTTTGTGCCAGCCACTTGTGGATGTTAGTGGTAAATATGAAATATTACTTTGCAATATTTTATATTTATCTGACTAAAAAGGCATTAAAAAGTGTTTTTAAATGACAGCTGGGCGGAGCCAGCGCTGATCTCACGGCTCGCTCCGCCCAGTTGTAATGACAGATCAGCGTTCCCAAATGACCTCGGAGGTACCGAGCAGAATAACCAAGCTGAATGCCGAAAGTCGAACATGTTGACAGGAGGGATAAGATAAGCTGATTTTTAAAGAC
Source organism: Nanorana parkeri (assembly GCF_000935625.1). Taxonomy (NCBI): domain Eukaryota; kingdom Metazoa; phylum Chordata; class Amphibia; order Anura; family Dicroglossidae; genus Nanorana; species Nanorana parkeri. Next base: position 1,703,777 of record NW_017306430.1, read on the forward strand.
TGATTATTGTGCTGCTGCTCTTTTTTTGTTCAATCATCAAGATAAGGATCTGTTTTTGACCAAGTTTAGGGGCTAGGGAGGTGGACTGGGGGAATTAGTTGAAGGTGAATGTGACCTATAAAGTAAAACCTGTACTCAGATTTTAACTTTGGAAAGTACAAGTTATTTCTAAAAGCAGACACTACAACCCAGATAGCAAGCAATTGAGCTGCAAGTTTGAAAATGATTTGCTAAACTATTGCAGACTTGCCAAGCTTCACAATTTTGTTGCACAATTACAGCAAGTCTGCATTGCAAGTCTCCTGATCAACGTGCTTTGCAAAAGTGCTGTACACTTGCAAAGCTCTTGCTAAGACCTGCAGGACTCTTGCTGTAGACTTGCCAAGCAAATTTGCTACAAATTCAAAAAGTGTCAACTAGAACTTGTGCTGCAATGTTCTGCAAGTCTACAACTTGCCAGGAATGTGTGCAGCAAGTTAACAAGAATTACAATTTATCCCTGCCACAAGTTTGTGGCAAGTTATCCTTGCTATCTGGGAAGATGCCTGCTATTACCTTTATTAGCTAGAAAAGCTTCTATTGTGCTTATCCTGATTTAGTTTCCATTTGTTACTGGGCCCTAATTTTCTATGACTTCATTACTAAGGGGTCTATTCACAAAGCAGCCAAAGGATCTAGCCGTAGCTTCAGCTGATCCTTCGGTCCCAGGACCCCTTCGGTTCACTAGAACCGAAGGGCTGCTGTACGGGCTCCCTATAGCCCATAAAGCTCCTGAAGTTGGCCGAGCGGCTCAGTCGTGCCGAAGGCATATGCCTCGGCTCGACTGAGCTGCACTAAAAGCCGAAGCTGGCTGAATGGCCGGCCTTTGTCCGGCCGACAGCCTGCTTCTGACAGCTGGGCGGAGCCAGCCATCATCTCATGGCTGGGTCCGGCCACTTGCAGAGAAATCAGTGTCCCTGGTTACCAGCTAACCAGGGACACTGGTCTCCAGACAGCAAACTCTCCCGGGCGCTCCGGGAGTCTCCCGCTCCCGCCTAGGAGAGAAACACTTTTTCCAAGAAATGTTTTACTCTGCTCTTCGCTTCAGGTCGGTCATTCACTCGGCTGCCTACGGCAGCTTAGTGAATAGACCCCTAAGTCTTCACAGAGGGAGCTTTTATAAAGATAATAAAGAAGTGTATCTTTTGGCTTCTTTTCAAGATGCCAAAAGATACGCATCTTCAATTTGAGTTGCTTTTTTTAATCTGTGTATCTACAAAATCTGAAAGGCGTATGGCAATCCCAGGTCTTCAAGTTTTTGGCATAAAGGAAAAGTTGCTGCGGGTTATATTTTTAAAAAGAATAACGTTTATTAAGGTTTACACATATACACACAGGAAAACATATCTGTGTGAGAGGCATGCCCATTCCCCACACAAGAGTAATTAAAAATCATGATCTCAATAGTACAAAGCACGCTGAATAACGCATTCAGCTGAGTATGCAAAAATGTTAGTCAATTGTTAGTCAATCAGAGGAAGACACAGGGCAGAGAGAAAGAAGAGGACTAGAAGGGGGGAACCTGCCTGGTGTCTGGTGCTGATTCAACATCTCAGTACCATCGTAATGGTAGTGATATGTAAGTTATAAGAAAGACTGAAGCTGTGGGGAAAAAGAAAAATCTATTCAAGTACTCCACATTGTCACAAAATCTGAGTAGCAGTCATATAAGCAGGTTTTAGGGTATTAGTTCCCCCATCTGCATTATGTGTTTGCACTCACATGCCCACTCCTGAACCTGCGGGACCAATGGCAATTTCCAGTACCTAGGGATTAAGGCCCTCCCTTAAAGAGGAGGGTTTTTTAGTAAAGGACCAAGAAAAAATGGAGAGTAAGGCCACTTCCAAAGTCTCTGGCCAATACCAGTAATTTGAATAATCTGAAAATGGCATGCTAATTGGGGTGGACACATTGGCAGGATCACCAGACATGGAGCATAGTTCCCTATCCTATTGCACATCTCCAGCTGCAGTCAGATAGTGACGCTTTATGCAAAACAGTGGGGCATCTGTACCACCTGATAAAGATCTTAATATTCCATTCCTGCATTTGGCTTGGGATGCTCGATTTAAAATTCAGAAGAAAAGATTCTACAGTCTACATCTGATATAGGGTATCCTAATTCCCTTTCCCATTCCCTGGTATAGAAAATAGGGTTTTGGAAAGCGTGAGTCAAAAGAATGTTACAGAGCTGAGATATGATGTGATTAAACACAGATTTTTTAAATGTAATCCAAGTGTCACTGCGCTGAAATACACAAATATTTAAATGCATTTGGATCTCTTAATACTTGTCCCATAAAGAACAAGCCCAGAGATAGCAGATTAGGGACTCTGATTATAAAAAAAAGCTATAAGGGATCCTGACAGGCAGCCTATGGTAGCGGTAAAGAAAATTAGGTTGTATGTCCATTTTGTAGAGGGCCATCCTACTCAAACAGGAATGCTTCCTAGTAACATACAGCCTACATTGGGTGAACACTGGCACAGGTCTTGTATTAGTATCTTTATTGTATATTTACACTCTTTGTTTTCCAATAAATATTTAATAAAATGTGTTTCAATGGAAGTTTGCTTGCAGAACATCCTAGACTAAGAAAGCCCAGCACTAGCGCTGCACCTAATTACTATTTCTGCAAAATTAAAATGACTATGTTTTCATAAATGCTGAGGGTGGAGTTGTCTTCCTTGGTCCTTCAGCTTTGTGTGTAATCTGATATCCTGCATTTAAAGCATAATTAATCCCCGTCTCTGCACCTCCACTACATGGGGAGCATTGCTTTGTAGTTCAAAGAAGATAGCTGAGAATGCTTGTAGCATTGTTTTATATTTTGGTTTAGTTCACAGGTTGTTAAAAGGGACAGAATATTTCTGACAGAATCAACAGGTATTTTTCTGTACTTGCAGTAAATGTACTTTGCCTACAAAAGTAAAAATCATAAGCTACTTGGGTTTAGATATACTTTAAGGTCTAGCCACAGCACAGCCTATTCAACTGGAAATAAATTAACCTGGTGACCTGGTAGCTCTATTGCCTTTGTGCCAGCCACTTGTGGATGTTAGTGGTAAATATGAAATATTACTTTGCAATATTTTATATTTATCTGACTAAAAAGGCATTAAAAAGTGTTTTTAAATGTTAGGCCTGAACATAGTGAACATAATAAATAAAGAAAGAAAATATATGCAAAACATTATAGGTTTACTTTAATGAGAAATCCACTAGTCCTCAGACACTCTTAGGGGTTGATTTACTAACCTTATAAACACACCACGAACATGTATATACCTCTGTAGTGTGTTCCCTCCCAGCATGATCTATGGGTGGAATCTAAACACCTTTGTAGTGTGTACACACCCAGCAGGTGTGTTGTGCAAAGCCAAGCATGAATTGCAAGGTGATGTTGTGTAAATTAGCTCTATGTTGTGTTGCTTTTGTTGATGAATGCAGGAATGTAAATGCATGAGCTAACCATTTTTGTCTAAACTGTGAAGCAGCATTATATATGCATCATGTGCATGATTTTTCCATATATGGCATTAGTGGAAATATGCTTTTAGAGACTTTTTGGTTGATAAATACGTTTTGCTGTGTGAAAATCACACGCACCTGGTGCGTGCGTGTGTTTAGGTTAGTAAATCACCCCCTTAGTCTCACTGACAAAATTTGACAGTTCCTGAGATATTTGCATATTTATGAGCTATATATGTATCACCTTGTATATTCTCGTAAAAAAAAAGAAACTGCTTAAAATAGTTGCAAAAAGAAAAAAAGAACTCAGCTTCCTACTAGATAATCTCTGTTTTTCTGTTTTAGCGTAAAGTTGTCCTTAGACATAGGAAGGCGGTCAGATTTGCACATACAGCCTAACCAAACGCAGGAACATCTATTTCATAAATGTATACACTTGACTTAGCTGAGTGTCTACGCAGAAGGGAAGATAAGGAAAAGGAGGAAGGCACTGTCAGACAGCTTTAATGCAGGTTTACATGCAGGAAAATAGTAGAGATTAAAACATTTTGTAACAGGTCTAATTGATTGTATCCCTGATCAGCATTGCCTGTCAAGAGTTTCCATAGACATTAAATTGTTGACCAAACCACCTGGGTTAGAAGAAGCTCATCTTATACGTATAGGAGCATAAAAAATACTTTCAGATTAAGTTTTATTTGCCTCAGTGTGATAAGATCAAGCTAAATATGAATCTTTCATTTAATAAATCAGTTGTCACCTGTGTCACTTAACCAGTGCCAGATTGGCAGATGCTGACATGTTTTCCCAGATGGCAAATTCAATTTCTAAGGGGTAGCTGATGAAATAAAACAGTAAACATTTTGTTAAAGTAGAAATTACCATAGAACGTTCACACTAACAAAATCAATCTAACCATTGTTGAGCACAATTTGATTAAGCATTTTAATGTAAATCAAATTTTAGCAGACCTTTCAAGTCAAGTGCTGGTGTGCTTGTGTGTTAACAAACCATTGCAGACAATTCCTAGTTTAGTAATGTAAGGATAAGGGGCCACAAATCTTGTAGTCCTCAAAAGAGAGCCTTCTGCAAATTACACCTGAAGCCAAAAATTTGGAAATGCAAATTTTCTACAGGAAAAAACAACAAAGCCTCATCGGTATGAAAAAGAAGAAACTGGCAAACCTTGCACAGAATAAAGACGTCCCAAAAACAAGATTAACCAATTTCACCTCATCCTCTGTAACTACCTATGTCCCTATCCAAGCTGAAATGATCAACCACAGTGAAAGCAGCTCAGAGAATACTCAGATTGTCAACCTCTCAAATCATCACCTCAAATTGCTATGGGGACAAAAATGTCACCACAAAAGACAGAGCGGGTTTCTCTCCTTGGCGGCCGGGAGCAGGAGGCTCCCGGGGCGCCAGGCAAAGTCAGCTGTTTGGAGATCAGTGTCCCTGGTTAAGCCAAAGGATCGGCCGAAGCTACGGCCAGATCCTTCGGCAGCTTCGTGAATAGACCCCTAAGTTATAATCGCTCAACCATTAGTGTAAGGTATACTCCATTATTAATGATAAGCTTTTCTAACTAATGCTATCAATCATAGATAGATAGGAATTGAAAATCCAGTTGATTTTATCAACCAATAAAACGGTTGTCATTACTCACATGTCCACAGTTAATATTCAATGATAAAAGGCCTTATATTATACTCATTGTTTATCATTTTATGCACCACATAGGTCAATAAAGATATAATTTATGAATTATTATTTTTTATGTTCATTCACTAAACACTGGCTTCCTTAGGGAAAACCAGTTGCAATAGTCCAGGAAAATCCAATTGATATTATATTTTTTTTTCCTTAAATAGAACCAATCACAATCGGGCTTCTTCAGGAATCTGAAAATTCAGTTTTAAATTATATAACTGTGAAGATCACTTAGGAAAGATTTATACTTGCACCTTTTTAGCTTTATTTACTTTATTAGATTCTGATACTTTCGATTGTGTCAGGGAGCCAGAAGTCATCTGATATCTGGCATTTGCTGCCCTGTCAAAATGCCTGATCTTACACTTTGGGGTTGATTTGCTAAAGGCAAATAAGCTGTTCACTTTGCAAGGCAATTTTCATCTTGCAAGGGAGTTTTCCCTTAGCTCAGTGAATGTGGGGAAAGTCACTTTGCAAAGAATACAAGGAACATAAAAAAAATCAGTATTTTTGCTTGTGTGTGTTTGGATGATGGAAGTCAGCAGAGCTTCGCTTTATTTGACGATTTCAAATTAAAGCCTGTGGACAAAAATATTGCAGGCAAAGAACAATTCGGAAATATGCTCTGTGCATAAAAAAACATGCAGCCTGTTATCAATGTAGTGCATGTGCCTGGGTAATATACATTAGCACAGAAGCTTATAGTTTCATTTGGGAGAGCCCATTACAGGGTGATTTACAAGCAGAGGATTGTGGGAGACAGGGAGTGTTGTCACCCCATAACATAAACTGCCCAAACAAGGACATTTATATCAGTATCACCAGCTGTCATTTTCATGGAAATAGCATTAGAAAAGATAAAACAGGAAACACTGCGCTGGGATTGTGTGTCTAACTATCTAAATAGACCAGCCGCAACACTGTGTATTGGATAAATATTGAATTGCAAGTGTGTTGCGCTCGGTCTAAGTGAGCAAATCAACCTTCTAGGTGTATAAATCAATCATGAATTTAATCTGTGTGCCAATCAACCAATACTTGGGTATGTGTATAGTTTGTGTGGTGAAAGTACAAGTGTTCAATCAATCGAAACAAAATGATATTAGACGTGATAAACCATAAAATATTTAGACATGCTCGGTCTGTGAAATAATCCAAACGTTGACTTAATCCATAAATACTTAATGAATCAACATCAAAAATTATTGGCAATAATTGTGAAAAGTAAAATTAACTTATTATGGGCGTGTTTCAGCCGTGATATTAATTTTTAAGTACGAAATAATAAAAATGTGAGACAAAAAAGGGGCTTGGCAGTGGATGACCACACAAATCGTCCTAAAATGATATAAACGAATTACTTATCTAAATTGGTGGCAAAAATAAAACAAACAGTCATTTCAAAAGGTCTCAATCTGTTCGTGCATATCCCGCAAGCGGAATTAAATGGTTACTTTCGTTCTTTCAACGGTATTGGGTTTAGTCTGTCCAATAATCCCCAAGATGTCCACTGGATCGTTTCCAGGTTGATCTTTGTATGGGAAAGACAGCCTTCCAAGGAAAAAAAATAAAACAATTAAAATAAAATAAAATTGAAGAGCATATTGAAGAGCATAAAGATATGTACTGTATATCAGAAATAATGTTTAACTACCAATAAATACCTAAAAAATAGTATTGGCAGGTTAAACTTATTATATCTATAAAAACCATAAAGCATTAATTTTTGTAAATATATTAGAAAAATAAACGGTATATATTTGTAACATATGTTACTCTACACAGAAAAAATTATGAGTAATAATAATTCATAATTTAAAATTGTTACTATGTTTCTATAGACTGATATTTTAAAGACAAAAACCTTGGAACACATACCTGTATATATAATTTGTACTTATAAAGTCTTTTGTATAGTTATTCAATATGCAGTGCAAAATCGCAATACCTTGCAGTTGCAGAATAAAATACTAAGTAGCACACTGGACCAGGATGAAAAGAATTGGCGAGAGGAGAGCAGGATGTTATCAATGGGGGGTATGAATAGAATGTATTAGAACCATATACAGAGGTACTAGGAAAAGTGGTTCCTGTTAACATACAAAATAACAAAGCTGTGTGCTGTGATCACATGTCTGAACCGGGGTGGCTTTATAATGCCAAGTATGTGTCATTAACAGGGGGCTTCAATCTTATTAAGGCCTGATGGTGAAGTAACTCCACTTAGAGCTACCAACCCAACATACAGTACCTTCTTAGGACTGGAAAGTACTATCCAAGTTGAGTCCTCCCCTGTGGCGCAATGTGGTGGGTGTAATATGGTGCATGTAGCAATGTTACGGGTGTAGTAACCACTGGGCCTTCAACCATAAGGTTCCAATGTTATCACATGGCTAGTCCCCAGTATTTAGGCCTAGCACTCTCAGACAATCCATAGCAGCCTGCCCACAGGCAGGGCACGGGGGAGGAAGAGAAAGTTTACATGGTCCACCCCAAGGATTTATCTCCTCCCCAGAATGCACCACTGGCCATTGTCTAACAGTGATTGGCTAGAGAGGGATACCTACTTATAGCAATCTCTCATTGCTTGATCTGTTCTGTGGTCAGGGTACACATCAGCAGACAGATGCAACAATGACAGATTGTTTAGGGGAAACCAAATTAACATAGTCTACAAATCAGCATCAGACTGTATACAATCAGAAAATACGAACAAGGTTATTCACTAAAGGCAGGAGAAGTGAACAATTTAGGACAACTTAGCTGAACTGGAAAGTGATCTGAATTGGAGAATTGTTCACTAATCCCTACAGGGTGCTACACAACCTTTTTTGTAATGAAAGCAGAATGCTCTTTATATAAGCAATTAAATTAATTTGAGTATCATTTGTCAAAACCAGATGAAGACAAGTCCTCATAACAGAGCAGCATACTACAAAATATATGTCTACAGAGCACACAATCGTTTTGTAAAGAAAATAATTATCATCCTGAAACCCATGGCATGTGTTTACCAATCATTTTGAGAATCAGCAGTTTTCCATCTTGCATCACAGCAGACAAAAGATCTTACTGCATATTACTCTGCAATAGAGATGAGTGTGACAACCCTCTAAGTTCTAAAATCAGGCTGATTCACAGATAGCAGATACTGGGGGTGATTTACTAACCTAAACACACGCACGCACCAGGTGCGTGTGATTTTTACACAGCAAAACGTATTTATCAACCAAAAAGTCTCTAAAAGCATATTTCCACTAATGCCATATATGGAAAAATCATGCACATGATGCATATATAATGCTGCTTCACAGTTTAGACAAAAATTGTTAGCTCATGCATTTACATTCCTGCATTCATCAACGCAAGCAACACAACATAGAGCTAATTTACACAACATCACCTTGCAATTCATGCTTGGCTTTGCACAACACACCTGCTGGGTGTGTACACAATACAAAGGTGTTTAGATTCCACCCATAGATCATGCTGGGAGGGAACACACTACAGAGGTGTATACATGTTCGTGGTGTGTTTATAAGGTTAGTAAATCAACCCCACTGTATCTATAAAATGTTTTCAGAAATTTTCAGATGGATGTTTCAGCGAAAGGAAGGGGGAAGGAGGGAGAACCCAGTGCTGAATCAGCCCCTTCACTTCTCTGGGACACCAAGAAGGAGCCCTGGGTAGTTGAGTTCATAGGAGCAAATTAATTTTTCATTGAGGCTACTACTAACATTGTGACACATGACATCACTGAAGCTGAGTTTCTTCTTTTGAAATATTTCTTTTAATATCAGTGCCCATTTTGTAACACTTTTTTAACCAAAAATTGGCATATGGTCCAAATAAACCATTTAACCAGTTGCCGTCCGCCCGTAGTAGAAAAACGGACGGACGGCACTGTCGCATTGGCGGGTTGCCGTCGCCAGACGGCATTTTTTTTCTGCTCGCGCGCGCCCCCTAGCGGGCACGCACGGGCAGAAAAGACCCGTCCAATGCGAACACCCGGTACCGGGTGTTTCACATATAGGCGATCAGCGGGTCCATAGCCCGCCATAAATGTCAGTCAAAGTACCGCAGCGCTGAATACTGAAAAATGGCCTGGATGGGAAGGGGGTTTAACACCGCGGATGTCAACTGGTTAAAGTAGCATAGGGCTTCAGTGGGTAAGGTAAAAGCTGTGGGGTAGAGAAGCAATTCAAATAAAAAAAAATGAGCTTTATAAGCTCATTTGCCCCAGATAATTGAAACTGTAAGTGCATACAAAACAATGTCACTTCTTAGAATTTGCTTCCATACCACAAAAGATACCATGCCTTGGTAAATGCCCTGATCATAGACCAATCATGTGTCCAAAATTAAAGTAGTCAGATATTGCTACTGGAAACATACCCATAAGAAGCTATTGCAATCTCTCCTGGGAAATTATGGCAAAGTTGTGGCAAGACAGTGTAGAAGGTACCTCTGGTTGTATATTGGGGAGTTCCCCTTTGAAGGCTGCTTTGAAAGCTGAGCTGGCAGAAGTTTCTTTAAACTTAAAAGACAGGGAAGACATGTTTTTTGTGAGAAGCAATATAGGTCCTGTAGTGGGCTTATGGGTACATTTAGTAGGTTTATGTTGGTTCCCAGGATACGAAATATGTAGACCATAGAAAGATTCTAAAAGTCGGGACAATGGTCATTGGTTGGAGGAGTCATGTGTTTTGTCCCACAGGTCAAACAGAGCAGGGGGGTGGTATGTGTAAAAAGATGTGGTTTGGTAGTGAAAGGGTACATGATATGCCTTAAGATGACGTGAATGCCTGCTTTAGTAGTGAAAGGTGCTTAATCAGATGTAAGACTCAGTGGAGTCTGGTGGGTGTTGCTGCACAACTGGGAGCCAATCTGTGTAGTCAGAACTCCTCCCTCCTCAGGAGAGTGTCTGTTATAGCCGATCACAAGATACACTGGCCAGACTGCCATCTAGTAGAGATTCTGCACTAAGAGTCAGGCTTTCTGACTAGGCTGAGAAATAGTGGGTGTCTGTGATGAAACAGACTGTTAGACTGGGCAGACCTAGCATAGCCAGGTGGCTGAATGATTTTTATTGTATTACTGCGATGCTGGAAGTCCCTGCATGGGCTAACCTTTTTTATACCTTTAAGTCACTGACAGCTGGCAGTTACAGCACCTGGACCCCTCACACGTGCACTCAAACAATTTAAATATGTTTTACAAAAGCACTATGGTTAACAAAAGGAATTAGATTCAAATTCAACTTAAACTTCCTGTTCATGGTTTGGTAAACCACCACACAAATAGTGGCCAGTTCATCAAACTCCTGGCTGCTAAAATCTAAACAAAACAGCCAGGGATCTGGGGATATTGTCATTGACAATATCTAGTCATGACCATATTTGGTCAATCACATTACCCAGGATCCCCATGACTGCATGACTGTTGTTTACATTGGGATTCTGTCATTTAGCAGTAGTAATGTAGATGGGGCAACATCATCTAGTGGTGGATCATGATGGCAGAAGGAAAACATGGTTGGGTGGTGTGAAAACCTCATCAAGCAGCAGATTGTCATTATTGATAATGAATCAACATCACTGAATGGTCTGATTGATGATGGATTTACATTGAGGACAATATTATATACATTTTTTTGGTAACAAGACTTTTCATGATGTGAGTATCTATTTACTTTTAACGGTTTATGGGAATAGGTAAGGGATCCTAATGTACTTCTGTACTCATTCCCATGGGGTCAAAAGTGACGACCAGATTCCTATAAGTTTCCTTGCATAAAACCCTCACATCCGCTTGGGGCATCGAATAAAGAAAAGAAGCCCTTGTCCCTCAGCATTAGTACAAGGTACCCCCCATGTTAAAAGACATGTGTCCTGGCATGGTATAGGAAGGGGGAAGGGTGCAAGATTACTTTCCTGCCTGTCCTGGCTATCCTGACTATATGTATGGATTTTTTAAAAAAGGATTCTATGCCATTGTTTAACCTTTTTTTAATATCTACCGTCCCCTTAAAAAGCAACAGAACAAAAAGACAAAAATAATTCTTCTTAAGTTCCGCCACAAACCCCCACATCCTTTTTGGGTGACTGGATATGCGGAAGAGGCCCTTGCCCCCCATCACTGGTGAAAAGAGAGGGAATGCATGCTTTCCGCCCTCCATTTTCTGGAAAAAAACGGAATGTATGCCTGTATAAAGGTCAGGTTGGAAAGGGAACCCTTATAGATTTACATTGCTGCATGATGTAATTGATGATGAATTTACATTGAAGGGCATTGTTTAGATTTTTTGTACATTACATGTAATTTTTTTAAAGGATTATTTTCATCATGCTGGTGTGTTTATATGCATTTCCAATTTTCTAGGAAATAAGAAATAAGGTACAAATGTACCCTCTCTACAAACCCCCACATCCTTTTTGGGGGACAGGATATGGGGAAGAGGCCCATGCAGAGAGAGTGGGAAGCTTTTCTACCCCTCCTGCAAGTTACAATCTTCAGTATTGACAGGCATGTGTCATAGTATGGACATGGGTAGAAATATGGACATCGGCACTCAAATCAGATACGTCTATTTATTGACGTACATGAAGCATTGCATAATACACTCAGTGCAACATTTTGGAGTCTCACAGGATCCCCTTCATCAGGCAGAACAAGTGATGCAGATGCAAATGAAAACACATGAATATATACACATCATAATGTGAAAACAGATATATCCTACAGCCTGCTAAGACCCTGTGACATCACAATGACGTCATACTCACGCCATAATTCAAATCAGCAATTGTCTAATACTACTACCAGCAAACTACTTAGTTAATGTGTATGGGACACTAAAAAATCTTAAAAGCACTGGACTGAACTTGTGCTTTGACAAGGGTGTTAATTGTTTTAACCCCCATTTGGAACATACTGTACAGGTAGTTGCTGAAGTAACTGAATAATATATAAACTAGTATAATTCAGTTGTGTGTGTAAATTAGAGACTAAGCTATTGAGCTTTGGAAATTACAGCCCTTTTTTTTATAAAAGGCATGTAATAGTAGGCAATCAAAAGAAGCCAGGATCTGCACTTGCTTTCTGAAAACGTAAATATACGGGTCTATTCACTAAGCTGCCGAGGGCAGCCGAGTGAACAACCAACCCCAAGTGAAGTGAGCCGAACACTGTTCGGCTATTCACTTCAGGCTGGTACGGCTGATTTCAGCCGTACATCGGCTGAAATCAGCCAGACATCAGGTGAAATCAGCCGTACATCGGCTTGCTTCACATGGCTTCGGGTCGGCCGAACATGCTCAGCATGTTCGGCTGACCCGAAGTGCAGAAGGAGTTCG
>NW_017306430.1:1716638-1821687 GCF_000935625.1 Nanorana parkeri
CCGCCCAGCCGTAAGATCACGGCTGGCTCCGCCCAGCTGTCAGAAGCAGGCTTCGGCTTTCAGCACGGCTCAGCTAAGCCGATGCATATACGTTCGGCTCGACTGAGCCGCTCGGCCATGTTCGGAAACTGTACGGGCTATAGTGAATAGCCCGTGCAGCACCCCTTCGTTCTACTGAACCGAAGGGGTCCTGGGGCCGAAGCTAGCCGAAGGATCGGCCAAAGCTATGGCTAGATCCTTCGGCAGCTTCGTGAATAGACCCCATAAAGTGATCATATTTATATCTATTTAACTAAAAAAGTAAAATATATATATTTTAAAGTATTATGGGTTGTAAACATTGTGAATAAAAAAATTTAATAAATATTAACATAAGATACATTCCTTGTCTCTTTTTTCACATGTTTGTTATACAGAATTTTTTAAAAATGAAAACATGATGCAAAAGCATTGCACACAATTAATAAATATACATCTTCAATTTCTCTTGTGTCATAAAAAATATCATTTTATTTAGAATATACAAATATGCTTTTAGTACAAATCTGCAGCTTGACAAAGTAAAATAAAATTCATTAAAAAAAAGATAGCTCAGAAGATATGCACAGTTGTATTTTTAACTAAACAAACTAATTATTTTTTCAAGCTTTTTGTATCCCAGAGCTTGAACATAGTTTTTCTCACTGATTTGTTATGCTCCTTGTAGTAACTTAGCATGTACATAAATAAGTGGTGAATCTGTTCATACGGTAGACTCTGCTCTCAGCGTCTTGTGGTTTTTAATAATAGCTTTGGCAGCAATGACTTTTTGTTCCCACATGGCTTCTTCCTGTACTGCTGTGTTTTCTAAAAACATGTTTAAAATTCACTTTAAGCCTCAAATTAGGCTTGACAAAATCCTCTTACCCATAGTTATGCATCATTCTTTTATTTTACTTTGTACAGTAGATCATTTTATTTTGTTAACAACAATGATATACTAAATCTAAAAGATTTTCTTAAAGAAATTCCACATCTGATAGAAAAGCAATGACTTTAATTGTACATATAGGAAGAGTGCCAATGAGTATAAATTGATAATTATAATCCATATGCTCTATTTATCTACTGTTTCCTTCTAAGAAATAGTGAAGACAAAATACATAAACTTACTGTCACAGATCAACAGCAAAGAAGATCTGTTACTTGAAGTTCTTGTTTTTTTCTCCTACCTTGCTCCAACATCTCTCAGTTTCAGTGGCCCTATTTCTCCTTTATCCACTTTGGCCCTGTATCTGACTACACTTGTTTGCTGCCCATCCTGACCTTCGGCCTGTCCCCATTTCTGAGATTGCCTGCTGACTTTCAACCAGACTCTGGTTTCTTCCTTGGTCAGATGCCATCTGCATGGCTGTTCGATGACTGCAACCTAGAAATCATTGTGCAGCAAAGTCCATCACTTCTTGTGGGGTGTGCTGGGTAATTCCTGGCAGCTCTTAAGACTCTGCAGCTTGGCCCTCACCAAATGAGCAGAAAGCACAGGGGGTCCACAATCCTATTAACAGTTTGCTCAGGCCATTGACCCTGCTTTTAGATCTGTAATGTTTGCTAGTTCCACTGTTCAGTTTAGGCCTATTGGACCAAGATTCATAGCCAAGACTACTTTAAAAATACTTTTTCTTTTCAAGTTGAAATCAGATTGGGGTGCTGCTGCTGTATTTAAGCCATGCTAAAAAAATAAGAAATATATTATCACATGTATGAGATGTTTTGGATGTGCAATTGATCACCACATGCTGCATAAAGACATATCTTCAGCATGTAATTTAAATGATTGGCGCTTTTCTTATGTCACCTTCAAGGTGACATTAAAATGACTCTCCCTGATGTACTGTTTTTTGGGCTTTTTTCTTTTCTTTGTTACATGTGCCCCATGGCAGTGTCCAAATCCCATGCACTTTTTTGACATTTGCTTGCCTATTAACTTTGAAAATGGCCAGAATTTAATAACATAATTCAAACCACATAGACTTCATTCAATAGGTTTTACTGCTAAGGTTGGGTTTCATGGATTTTAAGCAGGCCTCAGTGAACCTCCCACAAACCAAGGCAGATTGGCTCATCCATAGGCATGTGTTACTTTGGGACATATTGGTTCCATAAGCAACAGGAGTTAGCACTTGTGGAACTACGGGCAGGTTGTGGTACTATATGACACCCAAGTGAACCGGCTTCATAGTGCAAATGCAGCTAATGTCAAGGCGCTAGGGTAAGGCCTGGTAAGATGGGAGGTGTGTTCCATCATATCTTGGTGGTTGGCTAACATCAGCCAAGGCAGGTGCATAATTTCCCTCCAAGTCAAGGTGCAAGTGACTGATTTCAGTGTCAGAGGAGAGACCCTATCATTCCAGTGTTTTAGAGATTGACCTACAGTCGTCAGCAAATGCCATATTTCCATTCCAGGAGATGTACCAACTCTTAAAAGGTACTGTAATTTGTTTTATTTTGATACGTAATTTATGCTAGACCACTCATTTTCAATCAAGATGATTCATATCTAAAAGTAAATTTTTAGTAAAATGTGTTACTGGGTCTTAAGGTCTACCCATACCAATGGGCCTTTCAATGTAAGCTAAAATTATAGCTTTCTCTTTTTGAAATGAATGTGGTTGAGAATTCATGTGGCAACATAAGCTGCATACAAATGATGTCAACATCAGCTCAAAGGTCACTTAACAAATGATCTCTTGATTATTAAATATATAAATCATTTATCAGAATTTGCCTTTTTTTGGAAATTTTGTTTGGTCACCAATCCACAGAAAGGATGTCCTTGACCTGGAGAGAGTCCAGAGAAGGGTGATGAAACTAATAAAGGGATTAGAAGGCCAAAGCTATGCGGCCGCACAGTAAGATGTAATGTGATGGAATCCCCACAGCGGTGTGTCCGAGGCTCGGTGAATCAGAAAGCTGTGTGTGTGCTAAAGCTTCCCAGGTTACCCGCTATTGACTTTTACTGTTTATCTATATGGCTGGGTGAGAGCGAACATCCTATTGTTTCCTAAGCAAAGGGACGGAGCAAAGCCAGTCTGGACATTGTCCTATTACAGCAGCAGCAAAGCCTGTATGAATCGAGCTGAGACCGAGGAAAGCGAGTGGGCTGTTGTCACTCTGATTTTATACAGCTTTCTGATTCACCGAGCCTCGGACACACCGCCGTGGGGATTCCATCACATTACATCTTACTGTGCGGCCGGAAATTGGAAATTGAATCCCGCGGGTTAGTGTGAGTCCTAAGAAGCTGGTGGAGAGGCGTCCACAGAGCCTCCGGATCTATAAAGGAATCTTACTTTCTGGAATCAAATTGTTACACACGGATATGCTTCATTGAAAAATGTCATTTATGCACCATTACGGGATCCAACCAGGACTGTCCCCCATGTTGAGCCACACACGATGTGAGTAAGCTCCGATCCTTTGTATCCACCTTTGAAATACAGCAATTGTGTCTGCAACAGGGACTCTCTGCCACTTAGGTGGTTTGCAGATTAACACCTGAATAATTACATCTGGGTTATCCAAGGGAAGTCATTTTAATTGTTTTTAGATGTCTTGTTAGAGGTGTTTTTTATGTGTTATTTTTCTATCATTAAACATTGTCATATAATACCACATATGTGTTACCTGTTTACTAGACCAACTCCATTTAGGGATTTCTATGTTTAGGGGATTGTCAGTTTTTTAATAGTTTATTGAAACCCTGGAGATTGGTAAAATACCACTGTCTTATGAAGCGTAACTCCTTTTCCCCCTATTTTTTGATACATTTTCACGAGTACTCATATATGTGAAGATGCCCCAATACTAAGCGCTGATACCTGTGCTTTTAATTTTTAGACACAAGGGTCTGCCGTAAGGTCCCACTCTTGCTGGGGCCTAACGGCAGGTTTCTGGGGACCTCGTGGTGCTGCTTGCAGCACTGGCCGCACATCTCCTTCTTCCTGTAAAAACATGCCCCTGCACTCATCCACAAGACCATCCAGACCTCTGGTGAGACCCCCCACAGCCCTCCTAAGACCCTATACAGCCCTCCTAAGACCCTCCACAGTCACCTGAGACCCCGAACAGCCCACCTGAGAGCCCGCACAGCCCACCTGAGACCCCACATAGCACACCTGAGACCCAGTACAGCCTCGTTAGACCCCACACATTGCACCTGAGAGCCTGCACAGCCTCCTGAGACCCCACACAGCCTATCTGAGATACCACACAGCCACCTAAGAGCCTGCACAGCCCACCTGAGACCCTGGAGACATCAGTCCACCACCCCGGAGCAACACAGAGTGTGCAGCTTCATATTATTCTGCATTGCTGTATAATGTATTGCTGGGATTTGTAGTTCTCTATAGCTGATGATATTCTTCATTGCTAATAGCGCAACCTGTCAGTCCCTGGATACAGCATGCATACTATATCCAGTGACTGACAGGTTACGCAAAATGTCTTAAACAGGAAGAGCTCTGACAAATTTAGATTGGGGGAGGCCCATGTTTAGTCTTGTCTAGGGCAGCACAAAACCAAAATACACCACTGGGTACTGGTACACTTAGTAACCCACACACACACCCCCTTAACATAGGTTGTACCCAATGGACCTGTGTGTTTATTCAACCTCAACAACTATGTAACTATTTAACTAAGTCATATTTAGCATTAAAATGTTGCATGCTAAAATATGTTTTATTCCAATATATTTTCAAACACCATTGAGTTAGAGTACTGTAAGTACACTTAAGGTAAGCATAGGGGTTTTATACATTTAGTAAGTTGGTCTAAACTGAAAAAGTTGGTTTAACTAACAGTTTTCATTATAACATCAGCAGAATTGTTCTTTTGGCAGAAAAAGTTTGAGTGCATTTGATGATTTCTGATACCTGCTGTATGTAAGTTCAGTGTGTGACATTTCTTTGAATGGGTTTAGTCTGCCTGTTATGAAAGGAACATAGCTGATAAGAGGGATTTTCAAACTTTTTCCATTTCACATTTTAAGGCTCTTTAATTTTTTTATCCCAAAACACTAAAGACACACATTTTAATGAGCATGGATGATAGGTGACACCTCTGCATGGCCTTTACCATTGTCATGAGTACAAATTTGTTATAAGTATTTTCTGGGAAAAAATCTAGTATGTGCACAGGGGGTTCATGGCATTGTGAAAGTATATTTCTACCATGAACAACTCATTACTCTATATAGTAAGTTCATAGGGTGAACAGTAAAATGCATCAATTGTTGAAACAACTATTAATTTTTATGATTTTGTGTGAGAAGGATTCTCTATCTGTGCTTGAAGTTACATTTTACATATTCTGTATGGAATATATTATGAACCTGTTTTGCCTTCATGCACAGTTGAAATGTCAGTCAACCCAGCAATTTAAAAACAGTAGGGGGTTTCACTTGACATGGAAAGTACCGTGTAAAATATTCACACTTATTCCAGTTATTTGTGTTTACTTTAACCATTTGCTGTTTGCCCACTTTATCAGAATACACAGATGGTGCACCTCCCAGGGTAAGCAGACATTTTAAAATGTAATTACCAATGTCCTCCATTGCCAGCCAAAACTAGTGTCATCCATTACCATTGTCAGACAGTACCAAAACCAGTGTCAGCCAATGCCAATCAAAACCAGTATCCTCCAGTATTAGTAGTAGTACCATCCATTACCAGTGCCAACCTGTACCAGTGTCAATAAGTGCCGGAGCTTGTACAGCCAGCGCCAGTGATAGCCAGTCCCAATACCAGTGTTATCTAGTACCACTGTTATCCAGTATAAGAGCCATCCAGTACCAGTGCCAGCTAGATCAAATTACCAGTGTCACCCAGTACCAGCATCATACATTGTCAGGGCCATCCAAAAGCAGTCCCACCCAGTACCAGTGTTATCGAGTACAAATGCCAGCCAGAATCAATGGCATCCAATGCCAGTGTCATTCAGTGCCAGTGTCTTCCAGTGTCATCCACTGCCAGTTTCTGCCAGTACCAGAACCAGTGTCATTCTGTGCCAGTCAGAACCAGTGTCACCCAGTACCAGCACCATCCATTACCAGTGCCAGCTGGTTACAAGTGTCTTCCAGTACTAATGCCATCCAGCACAAGTGAGTGTACAAACAGTACCAGTACCATCTTCTCAGAAGCTGCACACAGCGCGCCGGTTTAAATAGTAACCAGCACACGCTCTGTATGCATATTCTGACAGCGTGAGAGACGGGAGTCTGCGCTTGTTGGTCGTTCCAGGGATCAGGTGAGTATTAAAGGGTTATTAAACACTCCGGATATTTTTGCATATATATAAGGCTAGCAAACAGTAGATATATGCAAAAAGTTTTTTTTTTTTTAAACAAAATGTTTTAACAGCGGTTTGAACTCACCCCGTCTTCGCCGCGCGCTCCTGTCTGAAAACCCGAAACTGCTCGGGCGGCCACAAAGCATCTTGGGGCGGGCGCATGCGCAGTTCGGATTGCAGCCCTAATATGCTGTAAATATTAGGCCTGCACCATATATTGGCCGCCAAAACATATTGGCCGAAAATGGCACTTTTGGCATAATGCCGAAAGTGCCATTGTTCTGCTGATACAGTGGTGCATCCGTGCTTTCTTTTTTCCCCGCTGGACGCTGCTCCGTCTCCCAGCGGGGAGGAGAGAAAGTGACAGCTGGCCAAGCGCTGCGGAAGGAGAGCGCTGTGTTTGTGGGGTTTTTTTTGGGGGGGAGGGGGGCTCAAAAAAAAAATCTTGCACCAGGGCCCTTTGTTCCTTAGCTCCGCCACTGACTCTTTGTTAGAGGTGTGCGCTCTGTGGATGGCTTGGACCAATGGCAATCAAAAAAAGAAAAAAAAACCCACTGAGGCCAACGATCTTGATGCCTCAGCAGTGACGAGCAAGCGAGGGACATC
This sequence comes from Nanorana parkeri, assembly GCF_000935625.1. Classification (NCBI taxonomy): domain Eukaryota; kingdom Metazoa; phylum Chordata; class Amphibia; order Anura; family Dicroglossidae; genus Nanorana; species Nanorana parkeri. Next base: position 1,723,575 of record NW_017306430.1, read on the forward strand.
GAGGGAACATCGAGCTCATCAAGCCCACAAGTAGTTCTAAATCTAATGGCAGAACACATAAGACTTCACAAGCAAAATGGCTGCACTAGATCTCGGAAATGGCTCAGACATTTCTCAGCCATTGGATGTAAGCTTGGGCTGTGACAGGTAAAAGCTGTTCTGACAGGATCCCTTTAAGATCTGGACTATTTTAAAATCTCAGGTTGAAGCCTCGTGGTTTAAATGTCCTTTCAAAATCTTGAAATTAATGATATGTCTGTATGACTAATTCAGTTGTATCTGCTTATTAAATACTGAATACCAACAGCACACTATCACCTGGATTTTTACAACATCAATACATTACAGAACACAGATAAGCTTTTTCTATTGTGCTATGCCTTCAGTTATTCTACAGACTGCTTGTGTCTGTGCAGCATAGAACACTGATTGGAAAAACATAGCTATTAATCAGTTTTATAGTACTGTGCAACACAGCTCTTCATATGCATCTAACACTACTGAAATAGTATATTATCATTATTACTATTGATTTTCATATCACAGTGTGACAAATGTCTCAGTGTATCATTTGTCCATTTTATACTCAGGTTAGAAAATCTCGTACACACAAAAAAGGTTTCCATTTCTCATTCTTTTGATTATGCTTAGATGCCAGGCAAGTCTACCCATGGCTGACATTAGGTTAAAAGCATTCCAAATAACAATGTACACCTGCATGGATGTATACGTTAGTTAAGGCTAAGAATAAGCTGAAATGCAATTTGTGGTAATATATACATATAGATATATATCTATATATATCAATAGATATATAGATATATATCTGTAGATATACTGTATATATATCTGTAGATATACTGTATATCTATAGATATATATAGAGAGTGGCAACTTTGGCACCCAGGGCTGAGAGGGTCTAGAATGTAAACCATTTTATAAGTAAGAACCAGGCTTTTCAGATTCGCCTGTTTTTTCTGGATTGTAGCTGGGATCTGGAAATCTGGAGATTTCTTAAGCTGGCCATACACTTTACAACCATCGCACGACTTGAGAATTAAAATCTTGTACGATCTGCCCATCTTGGACAGGCAGATCGTACTTGCGATCATCAAAAGCCCGCCCCTCTGAGGGGCGGGCTTCTGATGACTCCAATGCCATACGGGCAGTGTGAGCTTGCGCACACCGGCCCGTGCGGCATTTGTCTCTCAAGAATGCCACTAACCCACCGACAATCGTATGATTCTCGGCGGGTTTTCAAGCCTGCTCGGGAGACAAAAGACGTGCGACCGTACAGTAGAAACGGTCGCACGCCTTCCATACACCTGCCGATTATCGTACGATCGCGGGATTTCCCATGATTATCGTACGATAATCAGCAGGTGTATGGGCACCTTTAGAGTTCTGGGTGGAATGAAATCTCAAGTCCTGGGGCCGGGTGTTGCTAATGACTAGGTGGGAGCATATTAATGCAGTCCATAAATTAGATGCAGGTGTACCAGGAGGCCGCCCACTCCTCCTCAGAAGGTGCAGGGACACACTGGAGGCCCAGCAATCAAAAATTCACGCTGGGACTCCCAGTGCATCCCACACCCAAAACAGTCAAACTGGAAAAAGATGGTAACTGCATAAAATGTATAACCAGCCTATGTAGCAGGGTGCACATGGGAAGGCTGACAACAATACAAAACACAAAAAGATCCCCAGCACACCTGCCAGCTAGCCAGCAACAAAATACATTGCCCTGTCTAACAGTATGCGTTAAAAGCAGAGGTTTTAGTTGCACAAACATTTGCCCAAAAATATGTGGAAGCCACACTGCCACCGTCAAGGCAAAGTGTGGTCCTAACTCTATTAGTATGAGTCTCCAAGTGGGAGCATATTAATGCAGTCGATAAATTAGATGCAGGTGTACCAGGAGGCCTTAGAAGGTGCAGGGACACACTTAGCTCAATTAGCTCAATGGCTCAATTAGCCATTTTCCCTCCCTGATGCCATGTGACTCGTTAGTGTTACAAGGTCTCAGGTGTGAATGGGGAGCAGGTGTGTTAAATTTGGTGTTATCGCTCTCACTCTCTCATACTGGTCACTGGAAGTTCAACATGAAACCTCATGGCAAAGAACTCTCTGAGGATCTGAAAAAAAGAATTGTTGCTCTACATAATGATGGCCTAGGCTGTAAGAAGATTGCCAAGACCCTGAAACTGAGCTGCAGCACGGTGACCAAGACCATACAGCGGTTTAACAGGACAGGTTCCACTCAGGCCTCGCCATGGTCGACCAAAGAAGTTGAGTGCACGTGCTCAGCGTCATATCCAGAGGTTGTCTTTGGGAAATAGACGTATGAGTGCTGCCAGCATTGCTGCAGAGGTTGAAGGGGTGGGGGGTCAGTCTGTCAGTGCTCAGACCATATGCCACACACTGCATCAAATTGGTCTGCATGGCTGTAGTCCCAGAAGGAAGCCTCTTGTAAAGATGATGCACAAGAAAGCCCGCAAACAGTTTGCTGAAGACCAGCAGACTAAGGACATGGATTACTGGAACCATGTCCTGCGGTCTGATGAGACCAAGATAAACCTATTTGGTTCAGATGGTGTCAAGCATGTGTGGCGGCAACCAGGTGAGGAGTACAAAGACAAGTGTGTCTTACCTACAGTCAAGTATGGTGGTGGGAGTGTCATAGTCTGGGGCTGCATGAGTGCTGCCTGCACTGGGGAGCTACAGTTCATTGAGGGAACAATGAATGCCAACATGTACTGTGACATAATGAAGCATGATCCCCTCCCTTCAGAGAATGGGCCGCAGGTCAGTATTCCAACATGATAACAACCCCAAACACAGCTCCAAGACGACCACTGCCTTGCTAAAGAAGCTGAGGGTAAAGGTGATGGACTGACCAAGCATGTCTCCAGACCTAAACCCTAATGAGCATCTGTGGGGAATCCTCAAACGGAAGGTGGAGGAGTGCAAGGTCTCGAACATCCACCAGCTCTGTGATGTCTTCACGGAGGAGTGGAAGAGGACTCCAGTGGCAACCTGTGAAGCTCTGGTGAACTCCATGCCCAAAAGGGTTAAGGCAGTGCTGGAAAATAATGGTAGCCACACAAAATATTGACACTTTGGGCCCAATTTGGACATTTTCACTTAGGGGTCTACTCATGTTTGTTGCCAGCGGTTTAGACATTAATGGCTGTGTGTTGAGTTATTTTGAGGGGACAGCAAATGTACACTGATATACAAGCTGTACACTCACTACTTTACATTGTAGCAAAGTGTAATTTCTTCTGTGTCGTCACTTGAAATTATATAATAAAATATTTACAAAAATGTGAGGGGTGTACTCACTCCTGTGAGATACTGTATATATCTCCCAAAGGTATAGAATGCAGGAGCACCCACCTTTAGAGAACTCTGTCATTTGCATATTGACTTCCAGGAGCCTACTCACAGCTCACATACTGTAGAAGAAATCTATGTTGTCTGTAGAAATTACCTGTAGTATATTATTTTTTGGATCATGATTATTGACCATAACCATAAGATAAATGTTGGTGAAGTTTTATCCTTTTAAAAGCAAAGTCCTTTAATTTTTTGGATGTTGATTGAGAATTCTGAACCATGAATGCGAGCATGCGAGCACTTGGTGCTATTTCTGAGTATGCATTCATTATTCCTTTTTTTTTGTAATGATCAGGATTTGTTGTGTAAAACTTGACCTTAAATCATTTCATTTACAATTCATGTTTCTCTGGCATTGTTCCGTGATGACAATTTTTTGCACATAACTGGTCCTCAGCATTTTTCTTGAAAATGGGCAGAGATGCATGAAACTGTTGCTGTATGCCTACTGTAACCAAAGAGTTATCAAAATAAGCTTATTCTTGCCGTGTCTCTACATGTTAATTGAAAACTGTGAAATGTATTGTTTCACAGTTTGTATACTGGTTTATCCTTATTAAAGCAAATAGTCATGAAGTGCAAATTGTTTAAACTTTTGGAATGTCTTTACAGATTTACAAGTGTCACTTTTACTGTTAACACAGAGTCAGCAAAATCAATACCTTGATCCAATAATAAGAATTCATGTTCTGTTATATGGCAGCTGAAAATGTGAATAAAAAGATAAATGTGAATAAAAATCATTAGCTTTGCTTGATGGATTAAATAGTTTTACTTTCTTCTGTAGGAATTATATCTGGAGAGCTTTAATAGTTCATCAGGCATAAAAGCATGTCAAAAACAAAAAGAGAATAGAAGAATTATTATGGCATTTGTCTATAATGTGTCTGATCTTTAGAGGATGTACAGATGGATATGCAGATGTGTGAAAATAGAAAATTGTCTTCCATTCATCTGCAGAATTCTCCAGAGTAACTAGTAATTTCTGAGGGCGAGAGGAGTGGCAGGAGACAATCCTGAACCATCTTGTCTTTTCCAGCCCACTGGTGATGGAACAGTAAAAAGTATTCAAGAGTCTGATATTGCTGTCTACTCACCTGCACAGAAATACGATAACAATGCATTTGTAATTATTTGATGAGTGCTCTGTATTGAAACATTCAGTATAGTTTAAATCAGCAACATAAAATGTTATACTTTCATAAACTAAAAAGAAATATATTGGTGTAATGAAGTGTACAGCGCTAAATGCCCTTCAGGAAATTAGATAACGGTAGGGATCATATGGTGTCACCTCCGTGTCAAGCAATCGTGAAACAGTGTATATATAATAAATATTTGTGTAAAAACTTATAGTACGTTATAAAATGTGTCAGCAGGTGTCATAAAAGGCGTGTCATACATGAACCTTATTAAATAAATAAACAAAAATCTTCAAAGAACATGTGTCATATATGTGAAAAAAATATTATTGTGAAAAAAATATTAAATAAATAAATAAACATGTGTCATATATGTGAAAAATAAAAATATCACAATATAAAACAGTCTGTGTTGTTTTCTTTCGAAAATAAGTAGAAGTATGCACTTATAATATAAAAAATGCACCCAAAGTTCTTAAAGCTCTCCGATCTTCAAAACAAAAAAAGCCCAGAAGAATGAGAATAAAAATCAAAATCAAAAGAAATGTCCAATATTATGAAGTGTCCAACGAAAAAACGATAAGAAAAAAAAAAAAAGGCAGGCAGGTCCCCTATAGGGAATGCACTCACCAGATCCCTGATGGTCGAAAGCCTTTATTCTTATCCAATGGAGGCCGAAGATGTATGTCCTCTTCTCCCTTTTGGTGAAAGCCTCAGGCTACAGAACCCGCTTGCTTCTCCGAGGTGAAGGGATTACAATCTTTGTTGTTAGGTCTCCTCTATTGGGTATCCATCCGGACAAAGAACACAAGAAATGCGCTCATAGCGTAGTAAGTTCAACTTTAATGGGTCCAAAATAATAAATACAGACAAACAAGCGCTCTATAAAAATTCCATAAAAATCAATGTGGAAAGCCGGCTAGTCACTCAATCTGAGTGCAAAAAGGACTGGAACAATGACGTAAAGGTAGGCCCGCCCCCTAATGTTATACTTTCATAAACTAAAATGAAATATATTGCCTTACAAAAAAAAAGCTGAACATATAGGATGAAAAAAACATCCATACAGCCATTTGAAATATAAAATCATTTCAATTATACCACCATTTGAAATATAAAAAGCCTGGTCCTCCTTGCAAACCCATATTTGACATCAAGAGGAATCAAAAGGTAGGGCGTTAGAAACATACATGAAGCAGGACATAACTGTGTTTGTGCATCTTATAAACCACCTCATCTAACCTGAATATCAAATGCAACTATGATTTATTCTATACAGACATCAACTGGGACATTTAAGTTAGTGGTTTTAATAGACAATGCAGGTGGATCTTCTCTACAAGACAGTTATCTTACAGAGGTGGTGATAGGACCAACAAGACGGAAATAATTTCCTGGTTGGGTAATTTCTAACATACCACAAATCCATAAATGTGCAAATCTAGTAATGTTTATGCTATTTTGATAGCTTTTTTTGGGAACAGAGTTATTGTTATATGACAGCTGGACCCGGATGCCAACAAATGAGCGGAACAAGTCCTGTGACACCACGGCCCGGTCCGCCCATTTGTTGCAAATGGGCCCGAAGCTGTTATTTTGTGGCGGTGTTCATCGAATCAGCCGGGTTGGTGGGTGGCGGGCCTTTTTATATTTTGGTGAGTTGGCGGGCATCGTTCATCGTGATTGACGTGGACCTACATTGCTGGACAACATGATTGACGTGTGGATTACATCATTGGACACATTTTTTATGATAATAAGGAATTGTCAAAAACTGGCTTTGTGTTTTTTGTTCAATTATAGCATTTGTTTAAAGTGTGTAATGTTTATTTACTTTTGACTTAACTCTTCGGTAAATAAGAAGGGGTAGCAACTACCCCTTACTTATTCACAAGGGGGGAGTGGCATTGGGGTGCCCCCTTTATAAGATTCCTTAAAATTCCTACCAGACCTAAAGGGTCTGATACAACTCTGCAGGGGAACCCCACGTTTTTTGTTTTACATCGAGGATCCCTCCAAACATTCCTACCAGACGTAAAGGGTCTGGTATGAATTGGGGGGAACCCCATGTTTTTGCGGACTGTAAAAAAAACCTCACATTTTTCTTTTTTCTTTTCTGCAATGAAAATATGTTCGTACTACCGCATCCGAAATTAACAAAAATTTGGGAATCTTCTGAATGCAAATCCCAAACTGAATTGACTTTCAATCCGGAATGCTGAAAAACAAAATAATCAAAAAAATGTGCAGCGAACCGAAATGAAACAAGCTGAATTTTTTGCCAGCTTACATGTCTAGTGTTCACCCAACACATGCATGTACATTTCGATTAGAAATGTAGATCTCAGTAACATTCAATTGTAAAAATGTCTTCAACAGACAGTGTTATGTTTGCCTGCATTAACTGACAATTCATTGATTCTACTTCCACATCTAAATTCACATTCGTTGTACTATAAATAATTATTTAAAAATTTACCATTTGCACTTTGAACATGCTAACATGTTGTTCAAGCATGTGCATGTTCAATTGATTGTCAATTTGGCTGAAAAGGCGAAAGATTTACAAAAACTTGAACCTGAACATTATTGATGGAAATTGGTTGGGCTGTGGGCCCCGATATGGGGGGCGTCTATGGGGTCTGCCATGATCCAAAGGATCACAGTCCTTCTTGTCCAGAGCTTTCATTTTGGTCAAGGCCATAATGGTGTTTTTTTATAATGTTTCACCCTAGGACTGGTCCTTCTAAGGTAAACAAAGGCTCTAATTGGCTACCTTGTTGGCAGATAAGCCACTGATTAGCCAAGATGTGAGAAATTAGGTGAATTAGAAACCTGGCTTACTTCTGAAGGCCCATCCTAGAGTTAGAAGCATATAAAATGAGTCTAATGGCTCCATTATGGCCACTGCCCTAATGGCAGTTGGAGAAAGAGACTTCTGCGAAACTTTCTGATCACAACAGTTCCTATTGCAGTGCAATTACACATCATTCAGGTGTCCTTAGAACCATCTAGTGATATATATTAATAGTGTCACAAAATGTTTAATATATTTTGTGCCATTTATCAGTGAAAGGGCTCCTTCAAAATTAAGATTTTATAAATATCACTAAAGGGGTCCAGGGACCGCTACAGTGATTAATATTTATTTAAACTTGGGACACAGTTAAGATAGAGAGGTCTGAGGTACCCAAAACTGTGGAGAGAATAGGGGAGTAGCACTGAACAGAAAAAAGGGGGTTGTGTTCCTTCCTGGAGATCCGACTGATTATGTCTGCCCTAATTAGATTTACACATAATTGCTTGTTACGTCCGATCCGTGGCCCAATTGAACTAGTACAAAAAAACGAGGGTTAACCCGTTAGAAGATAACGGGTTAGTAGCGGGCAACTTAAGGATCCGGACACGTCAACCAATTGTAGAAAATATATAATTTTATTGAAAAACCACACACTATTGCACATTAGATTCACCGACTACCATTAAAAACATTGTAGAACACATACAGTCATGATTAATATGTGGATCGATCCTCATTAACATGAACATTAACCTTGTATCCCCACCATGGGGGGGGAGGAAAAAGTAACCGATGTAGCTGTTGCTTCGGTTCCTTTTCTTTTATCCTTTACACACTTATGTCCATTTTCGTGAGTTGTATTAATCAAGGAGAAGGAACCCAAACTGGAAGGGTGAGAGGGGAGGGAGACAACGAAAAAGGAAAACGTTCTTCTGATTTTCCTATTCAAATGTGATCAAGAGTTCTATGTATATCTCTAGTTCGCAACACCCCCTCTCTCTGTTTTCGACTGAATTATCTCAGGTGTTTTTAGATGTTACTTGTTTATTTATTTAATATTTCCTGTATGGATGTCTTCTTTGTTCATAGAGATATTATTCTTATTTTTACTCCCAAGTTATTTCATCTTTTGTTTTCAGTTTGTTATTGAAATTTCAAATTCTCAGTTATTAGGTAATGGGTACCACTGATTCGAATTTAACCGTGTGTGCTATTAACTCCTTTCTGCTCGTCTGCAACGTGTTACTCTAATTGGAGTGGTGGGGTGTATCAAGTCCTTTTGTTTTGAGGGAAAGGGAGTTTTCTCACGGACAGACTATCACTGGGTCATCATTAATAAACCAACCGCCTGACTCATTCCTTTTCTTTCTTCTTTTATTTAGTTTTGAGTGTAGATGTTAGAAGTATCTATCTCAGAGTGTTATATAGCTGATGTCCTTAACGGATATATGTAACATTTTTATCACTCACGATACTGTAGTCTTACCTTACTTATTCACAAGGGGGGAGTGGCATTGGGGTGCCCCCTTTATAAGATTCCTTAAAATTCCTACCAGACCTAAAGGGTCTGATACAACTCTGCAGGGGAACCCCACGTTTTTTGTTTTACATCGAGGATCCCTCCAAACATTCCTACCAGACGTAAAGGGTCTGGTATGAATTGGGGGGAACCCCATGTTTTTGCGGACTGTAAAAAAAACCTCACATTTTTCTTTTTTCTTTTCTGCAATGAAAATATGTTCGTACTACCGCATCCGAAATTAACAAAAATTTGGGAATCTTCTGAATGCAAATCCCAAACTGAATTGACTTTCAATCCGGAATGCTGAAAAACAAAATAATCAAAAAAATGTGCAGCGAACCGAAATGAAACAAGCTGAATTTTTTGCCAGCTTACATGTCTAGTGTTCACCCAACACATGCATGTACATTTCGATTAGAAATGTAGATCTCAGTAACATTCAATTGTAAAAATGTCTTCAACAGACAGTGTTATGTTTGCCTGCATTAACTGACAATTCATTGATTCTACTTCCACATCTAAATTCACATTCGTTGTACTATAAATAATTATTTAAAAATTTACCATTTGCACTTTGAACATGCTAACATGTTGTTCAAGCATGTGCATGTTCAATTGATTGTCAATTTGGCTGAAAAGGCGAAAGATTTACAAAAACTTGAACCTGAACATTATTGATGGAAATTGGTTGGGCTGTGGGCCCCGATATGGGGGGCGTCTATGGGGTCTGCCATGATCCAAAGGATCACAGTCCTTCTTGTCCAGAGCTTTCATTTTGGTCAAGGCCATAATGGTGTTTTTTTATAATGTTTCACCCTAGGACTGGTCCTTCTAAGGTAAACAAAGGCTCTAATTGGCTACCTTGTTGGCAGATAAGCCACTGATTAGCCAAGATGTGAGAAATTAGGTGAATTAGAAACCTGGCTTACTTCTGAAGGCCCATCCTAGAGTTAGAAGCATATAAAATGAGTCTAATGGCTCCATTATGGCCACTGCCCTAATGGCAGTTGGAGAAAGAGACTTCTGCGAAACTTTCTGATCACAACAGTTCCTATTGCAGTGCAATTACACATCATTCAGGTGTCCTTAGAACCATCTAGTGATATATATTAATAGTGTCACAAAATGTTTAATATATTTTGTGCCATTTATCAGTGAAAGGGCTCCTTCAAAATTAAGATTTTATAAATATCACTAAAGGGGTCCAGGGACCGCTACAGTGATTAATATTTATTTAAACTTGGGACACAGTTAAGATAGAGAGGTCTGAGGTACCCAAAACTGTGGAGAGAATAGGGGAGTAGCACTGAACAGAAAAAAGGGGGTTGTGTTCCTTCCTGGAGATCCGACTGATTATGTCTGCCCTAATTAGATTTACACATAATTGCTTGTTACGTCCGATCCGTGGCCCAATTGAACTAGTACAAAAAAACGAGGGTTAACCCGTTAGAAGATAACGGGTTAGTAGCGGGCAACTTAAGGATCCGGACACGTCAACCAATTGTAGAAAATATATAATTTTATTGAAAAACCACACACTATTGCACATTAGATTCACCGACTACCATTAAAAACATTGTAGAACACATACAGTCATGATTAATATGTGGATCGATCCTCATTAACATGAACATTAACCTTGTATCCCCACCATGGGGGGGGAGGAAAAAGTAACCGATGTAGCTGTTGCTTCGGTTCCTTTTCTTTTATCCTTTACACACTTATGTCCATTTTCGTGAGTTGTATTAATCAAGGAGAAGGAACCCAAACTGGAAGGGTGAGAGGGGAGGGAGACAACGAAAAAGGAAAACGTTCTTCTGATTTTCCTATTCAAATGTGATCAAGAGTTCTATGTATATCTCTAGTTCGCAACACCCCCTCTCTCTGTTTTCGACTGAATTATCTCAGGTGTTTTTAGATGTTACTTGTTTATTTATTTAATATTTCCTGTATGGATGTCTTCTTTGTTCATAGAGATATTATTCTTATTTTTACTCCCAAGTTATTTCATCTTTTGTTTTCCGTTTGTTATTGAAATTTCAAATTCTCAGTTATTAGGTAATGGGTACCACTGATTCGAATTTAACCGTGTGTGCTATTAACTCCTTTCTGCTCGTCTGCAACATGTTACTCTAATTGGAGTGGTGGGGTATATCACTTTAGGTAAAGTTTTCAGAATCGTATGTCCACTTGTGATATGTGACTGCAGGCTTGATTGCTGTCTAGTTGTCGACACGTTTCACCCCTCCCATTGTACGGGCTTGTCCTGACGAAGCCCCGTACAATGGGAGGGGCGAAACGCGTCGACAAATAGACAGCAATCAAGCCTGCAGTCACATATCACAAGTGGACATACGATTCTGAAAACTTTACCTAAAAGATTTACCAACCTTGGTAAGAACCTGCTATTTGGGGCTGGAGGCTCTCACAGATGGACAGACTATATCCCGAACATCCAGGAGACTTCAAAGGAGACCCACGAGGTAGAAACACCGCTCGTGTCTGCTATCGGAGAGTGTGTAACAGCGGACATTGCACTGAGGAGGTGGCGAGTCGTACCTATATTGGAGTGGATATTTGATTTGCACTGGGAAATCCCCAAGCCGCCAGGACTCTGATAAGACTACAGTATCGTGAGTGATAAAAATGTTACATATATCCGTTAAGGACATCAGCTATATAACACTCTGAGATAGATACTTCTAACATCTACACTCAAAACTAAATAAAAGAAGAAAGAAAAGGAATAAGTCAGGCGGTTGGTTTATTAATGATGACCCAGTGATAGTCTGTCCATGAGAAAACTCCCTTTCCCTCAAAACAAAAGGACTTGATACACCCCACCACTCCAATTAGAGTAACACGTTGCAGACGAGCAGAAAGGAGTTAATAGCACACACGGTTAAATTCGAATCAGTGGTACCCATTACCTAATAACTGAGAATTTGAAATTTCAATAACAAACTGAAAACAAAAGATGAAATAACTTGGGAGTAAAAATAAGAATAATATCTCTATGAACAAAGAAGACATCCATACAGGAAATATTAAATAAATAAACAAGTAACATCTAAAAACACCTGAGATAATTCAGTCGAAAACAGAGAGAGGGGGTGTTGCGAACTAGAGATATACATAGAACTCTTGATCACATTTGAATAGGAAAATCAGAAGAATGTTTTCCTTTTTCGTTGTCTCCCTCCCCTCTCACCCTTCCAGTTTGGGTTCCTTCTCCTTGATTAATACAACTCACGAAAATGGACATAAGTGTGTAAAGGATAAAAGAAAAAGAACCGAAGCAACAGCTACATCGGTTACTTTCCCCCCCCCCATGGTGGGGATACAAGGTTAATGTTCATGTTAATGAGGATCGATCCACATATCAATCATGACTGTATGTGTTCTACAATGTTTTTAATGGTAGTCGGTGAATCTAATGTGCAATAGTGTGTGGTTTTTCAATAAAATTATATATTTTCTACAATTGGTTGACGTGTCCGGATCCTTAAGTTGCCCGCTACTAACCCGTTATCTTCTAACGGGTTAACCCTCGTTTTTTTGGAGTAGCACTGAACACCATGACACCCTACTTTTCTCCAGAATGCACAAATCAGTAACAAAAATAACCAGTTTTAAAATTGTAAGTATATGGAAGGAAGCCAGAGAAGTTGAAACATGATATCCACAGTACCACTAAACACACATTTAACAGACAGGAGAAGTGTGATGGAATGCAAAAGTATCATAAACCTCTACAAGCCAGGGTCTTCAAGATATTGCTAAGGAGGTCTTTTCATAAATGGTCAGGTCATAAACAGTCTAGAGTGCAATATACTGTACATCTGTGAGCCTGGTTGTTATCTAAAACTAAACGTTCAAACATGTACCTCAATTAATATTACAATATTGAACTTAATTTAATTATCCATAGCTCCTACTGTAATGGAGTTACCTTCATACAAAGGGGTTACAACAATGGATAAGAAGATACCAGTCAGTTAGATACCAAACATTTATAGGATTCAGAAGGCTAATAAGGCACATTAGGCCTCCTAAGAGAGATTTGTAGATCTACGGTAGATCATATTGGGTATCTAACAAATCATAATTTCATTCTGCTAAATAATATTCTGGGTATTGGATTGTGGAACCTTGTCATATGGAAACATAGATGTGCACAGGATATTTGACCTTGAGTGGGTGTCCATTGTCCATAATCAAATACTCCAGCACACTTTCAACACTTCCTTTGATTAGGTGGAAATTAGTAATTCTGTGACACCATCGTAAAGCTAATTTTTACCATCAGAACTGCTAAGGTTATTGAGAGTCACATTAGAAGAGCCAGTGACTTAACTTAAGTATCAACTTAAACCGGGAGGAATAAGCATCATTAAAGAGACAAACAAGACCCTCATACAACTGCATTGTAGAAGCATGACAAGTTTGAAGTCTCAAAGATAGGGGAGCAGGGGAAGAAAACAGGGAGGGGGACAGGGAAAGAAAACTGGGGGGAAGAGGGAAAAATAAAGGGGGAAAGAAGGAGGATGTAACAAAGCAGAGAAGTGTAAGAAAAGAAAAGGAGAAGGCGAGGAAATGTGGGAGCTGGAAACCAGAAAAGAACATTATGAACTAAGAGAGCCAGTCAGGGCAAAACTAGAGGCTGCACAGTAGTAATGACAAAGAGAAATCCAATTATCTCTGGTTAAGCATCCATCACTCGAGCATAAGTAGCAGTTGTCACAAAGTGCCACCAGGATGCTCAGGTGAAGTTATATTGAGACAGCCTATCATGGGCTATATGTATCAATTGTTCCATTTCAGCTATATGTGCAAGTATCAAGAACCAATCCTTCAGGGAAGGCATGGAAGAGGAGTTCCATTTAACAAGAATAAGCAGCTTCACTGCATTCAGCACATGGAAGATCAGCGTTTTCTTGTATTTGTGAAGTGTGGACCCAGTATGATGTAACAGGGCCAGAGCAGGGGTAAGCAAAGGGGACTCCCCAGTAAAATTTGGAAGCAGGTATTCCATTGACCTACAAAAGGGTTGAATTTGGGGACAGGACCACCAAAATTTGGAGAAATGTTCTGACCTCCTGCCTGCAGTGCCAGCATACATAACTACAAGAAGGAAACATTGCCCTGAGCATCTGGTGGATCCGGTACCATTGGGGGTTTTCTTGCGTGTCAACATTGATGGAACCTTTGAAGGTGAGTATGTTGATTCTTGGTCTGTAAAAATAATTTGTAAGTCAGATTCCCATTTAATTTTGAACCGATCCTTTTCCCCAGAAATTGGGGTCATAAGTAGTCGGCATACTGTGGAAGTCAAATGTCTGCATGTGAGTGCAATACACAAAGGGATTCCAAGGGAGTAAGGCCCCTACTGAATGCCTAACAGTAATGCTGGTGATTTAGAAAGCATCTAATTTGGAAATAAAACCAAAAATGAAAGTCCCAAGCATCCAGTGATGCCATAGGTATGAGAGTTTGCCTCGATTTAAAGAGGCCATCAGTGAAAAAATGTTGGGCTGTAAGATTACTATCCAGGACACCAGGTAGAGAGAAAAGAAGGAGAAAGACCCAGATTGTGCTTAATAGGAGTAAGCAGGCCTGAAACAGAGGTTAGGCCATGTGCAGAGAATGCCAATTTGCAAACATGAAGAGTAGGGCCAATGAGGGGGTGGTTGGCATGAGACAGAGAGGGGATCTTTGAGGAAATCCATAGGATGGAAGACAGTGAGGACAAGGACATTGCTTGCTCTATGTTCACCCATTCCTTTTGTGTGTCATGGATATTCCAGTCGAGAAGTCGAGTATGATGGCATGCACAGAAATACTTCTCAATTTCAGGAAGGCATAATCCACCCTGATATTTTAAGGCAGTAAGATTGCTCAAGGCTATTCTAGGGGGTTTATTAACCCACAAGAATGAGTGAAAGAGCGAGTGAAAGGAGTGAAAGAAGGTAGTAGGCCCTAAGATTGGGAGAGCTTGAAGAAAATATAGTATCCTGGGTGCAACACTTCCAAACCACAAGAAGTTTGGTTTCTGCCATCTAGCAAGATCAGATTTAATAGCTTGTAGCAAAGGAGGAAAATCTAGCTGGTATATATCAGAAGCCTGGGCCAACAATTGTATGCCCAGAATTTGTATTATTAATATGTAATACATTAAAATTGAAATAGTAAATAGACCCCCACTGAAATTAAATCACCTAATTAAATGTGCATAATTACTGCTATACACATGCAATTATGTACACTGTGCAACTTTTAGCAAACTAGTGGCACCAAATTATTTCCACTCAAACAATACAGTTGTTGAGTTCTAGTCTTTCAGAATGGAATCTGTGATGTTCAGGATGAATTTATCATTTTCTCAACAACAAACCGCAATCCTAGCTGACAGACTGTTGATACATAAGGGCAAATTCAGAAATGTGAATTTGACTAGATTCACCTGCTTTTTATAATTGTGCCCACAATCCTCTGATCTTATGTATTATAAAGCTGTTCACAGAAGAGAACAAAAATGAATATTTTTATATAATTATGAATGAGATTGGGTCATGAGAATGATTTATGAAGAGTGATTTGTCCTTGTGTAAACTAGCTCATACAGTGTGCAAAAAGCAAATATTGAACCAATAAGTGAAAAGGTACTTCCTTTACATTTCTGTTAATGTTCCTATTCACATAACAGGAGAAGTGTAGTTAACGTCCTAAATGTCACCAGAGGCAGCCTTTTCTTTTTATCGTGTAACATAAAACTGTCATGGGAATACACTCTGGTTAAACAGCACATCGCATGCTTGAAACAAAAAGCATAACATGAACTTTTGTAACATTCTCATGAAGGACAAACATTCCCAAAATGAGTTATATTCTGTCATTTTCATGGAGCACCCAGTAATCTCATCCTTGACTGCATAGTCTATTTTTGTACAAAACAATAACTCATGTGCAGTTTAATAACAGCTTTGTTTCAGGGGCATTAAATGTGTCAAGCTTTACAGACACAAACACAAATATATTACTACAGAAAGGGTTTAGGTATTTATTTATCACAAACATGGCTAATGGACATGCTGTTATTTAACAATGGACCACTTTTCTTGTATAAAATAAGATGAGGGTAAACGCTGACAAACAATATGGATACAGATTAGCAATATGCTGGTATTTGTTTTTCAAAGAAACAGTATAAAGAGAGCTTAATAAAAATAAGTGTTATAATGTGGAATTACTGCGGCAGTTAATAATGCTGATGATAAAGTGGAAATCCTGGAAAACTGCTAAATAGATTATTTAAATACATACAGTATATGTAAAATGCAAAAGGTTTCACAATTCTGTTCAACATGTATTGTGATTCGCACACTTTTTCCACACTGCAAAGCAAGTTAAGTGACACACTTTTTGATGATTTTGCAATCTAGATTCATATGTCGCTTCTCCGCCTTAAAGCCTGTTCATTGGAAAATGGGGTTTACTAAAAATTGCAGACAAGCAGGTTTTTATTTACAATTTCAATACAAATTAGTAAACTAAACATGAGATTGTAGTGCATCACGAGAGTAAGCTTGTAACGGTGGTTACTGTGCAACACACACAGGGACCTTGGGGAACAAAAGTAGCCACCCTCCAGAAGGAAGGACAGTGTCAATACCAATTCAGAGATGGTTTGATGATCTACAGCTGAGCGATACACAAATAAGATACATTTTTGTTCATATTTAAGATACTTGAATGTATTTTTAAGATTTGACGCCAAAGAGTTTAGTGTCACTTTAACAAACACATTTATTGAGAGTGATCATAATCAGAGCTTAGATAATACCAAAATACCAATAAACCAAAAAATTGCTCTATTGGTATTTCATCCAAATTACCCTTTTATTGCATTTGAAAACTGCGACAATGTTTCCTTTACGAGCTCTTTTTACAGTTACGGCTTCAGCACTGAAGAAGTTAGTATATTTTTTTCTTTAGAGAACAGCAGAATTGTGATGATCCAAGAGCAAGAGTGAAAATTAGCTCAGTGTAATAGAACCAATAAGAGCACCAAAACCATGGGGTCTATTCACTAAGCTGCCGAGGGCAGCCGAGTGAATGACCGATCTGAAGTGAAGTGAGCCGAACACTGTTCGGCTATTGACTTCAGGCTGGTACGGCTGATTTCAGCCGTACATCGGCTGAAATCAGCCGTACATCGGCTTGCTTCGCGTGGCTTCGGGTCGGCCGAACATGCTCAGCATGTTTGGCCGACCCGGATCGGCTGAGCCGAACCTCCGGCAGGCTTCTCACTGCTGTTCGGGCTATTCTTAAAGATGCCGAACAGCAGTGAGTGAATAGCCGAATGCCTCTACTCGGAAAAAGAAAAACTCTCCCGGGTGCTCTGGGAGCCTCCCGCTCCCGGCTGCCCAGGAGAGAAACACTGCTTTGTCTTTTTTTCTTGATTCTGAGACACGAGGCATGTCAGCATAGAAAAAAAAACCACAGAATTTTCCCATTGAAAAGCATTGGGACATTACTATTGTCTATTTCAATTTGCAATAGCCAATAGTAATGTCCCAATGCTTTTCAATGGGAATTATTTTAATTTTTTTCTATTCTGACATCGCGTGTCAGAATAAAGTAAAAAAACGGCCAGATCCTTCAGTAGCTTTGTGAATAGACCCCAATGTGTCAAAATGTTTAATGAACTGAAAAAAAGACTTCTACACACAGTAGACATGCACCACGCAGAATAGTAGGCTGTTGAAGAGACCTGCCACCCAATGCGGAGACAACTGGGTGAAGTGAATGGTCACCTCAACATAAAATGCTGCCACAAGAACAGTTAGGAGGCAGCATTTGCTGATAAGTTTGGGGAAATAATGAGACAGGAGTAATTTTAAAAGAAAGCCCAATAGTAAAGCTGGAGTACTTAGTTCATATAAAAAGTAGTAAATGGGCCCAAAGAATAGCTTTAACCACTTGAAGTCTGGGGTGTTAAACCCCCTTCTCATCCAGGCCATTTTTCAGTATTTAGCGCTGCGGTACTTTAACTGACATTTATTCCGTCATGCAACGCTTTACTGAAATTAATTTTATACCCTTTTTTGGTAACAGATAGAGCTTTCTTTTGGTGGTATTTAGTCACCACTGGGGTTTTTATTTTCAATATATTAAGGAAAAATTACAGATTTAAAAAAAAAAACTGTTTCCCCTAATATTAAATTCTAAAACATTTATTATTACCCAATATAAAAGACGCGGTCACGTCGGGTAAAAAGACACCAAACATGTCAAGCCTTAAAATTGCGCACGGGCGCGAAACCTCAAAAAACTACATTACCCAAAATCGGCCAGAGGCGACACTTTAAAAGCTGTTCCCGCTCATCATTTTAGTGTTATCAGTGAATGTTGGCCCTAAAATGATTGCTCTCACTTCGACGTTTGCGGCGATATGTAAGGCCCGGTTCCCACCTGGGCGTTTTTCCGCGCGTTCGTACTCGCGGAAGAACACTCAAACAGGGAAATGCCATTATTTTCAATGTGCATGGTTTCCATCTGGGCGTTTTTCAGCGAGTACGAACGCGTGGGAAACCGCCCTACACCCAAAGAAGTACAGGAGCTTCTCCGCTGCAACCTTCAGGATACAGCCGTATACCCACTCGGAAACTCACGTTTCTTTTAACGCAAATCGCGGTAAAACTGCGCGGCAAACGCGAGTTTCCAATAAGCTGAGGTGTGAACCCAGCCTAACATGTATAGCGCAATTGTCGTTTTTGCGCGCTGCTGCACCGGACACTTGTTTACGTTTATATGTGCGTAAACGAAGGGGGGGCTTAAACATTAAAAAAAAATACCGTCTGGAGACGACAACCCGCTGATGCAAGTCAGCCGTCCGTCCGTTTTTTTTCTACGGGCGGACGGCAACTGGTTAAGGTGAATGAAGTTTAGTACATGGTCACTGTGGCATAGTTCAGTCCTCCATGTGGTGTTTATAATTTCTCATTACTGCATTAGGTGATTTTTTTGAATGCTGGTTCATCTGACATGTAGTAAACTCTACATAGTAATAAGCAATGACAACTATATGTTAGCTAAAAAAGATCTAGATCAATGTCAGTCACCGCAAGGAAACATGGAAAACAGTTGTTTTCTATGTGCCCTGTTTACACTGTAACACTGCATCAGTTGGGTTGCACTGTTTTGCAGAAAAAATGCAACACACAGGAGCTCACTGAAGTCGCTTTAAAGGGGATTTCTCCAAACCGCAGCAGACAAGATCTGCGGCAGCTGTGCATGGCAACCAATCAGCTTCTACCTTTCATTTTCAAAGCTTAACTGAACAAACTGAAGAGAGAAGCTGATTGGTTGCCAAGGGCAACTGTTACAGATTCCGTCTTCTCCAGTTCAGTTTTGAAAATCCCCCCTCCCCTTATGTTTTTAAACCGCATCTCTGAATGTTTGACATTTGACATTTCAATAAAGTTAAAAAATAAAAAGGTAAACGGTATCTTGCATTGTAATAACACAAAGCACTGTCCCACCATCATCACACAGTGCACACTAGTCTGCATGCTAACACTAACCTTTAACTTTAACTAAACTTTAACTAAAAGTTTAACTAAACATTATACATGTGTTCTTCCCATATAATGCATTACTTTTACCCTAGACACATTTTCTTTCCAGGAGGATTGCCCTGGCCTCTACTAAAAGGTGAGCTTTGGAGTTTTTACTATCAATGGATAACAAAAAATATTCTTAGTAATGATTACCCATCATGCTGGTAATTTTGGAGGTTGCTGAGAAAAGTACAATAAAAAACACAGAATGCAGAACTCATTTTAGAAAACACTAGCAGCACAGTGGCCCAATGGTTAGCACTTCTGCCTTCTAGCATTGCGGGCCACTAGTTAAAATCCCAGTCAGTACACTATCTGCTTAGAGTTTGCATGCTTTTTCGGTGCTTATGTGGGGTTACTCAAGGTTCCTCTCACACTCCTAAGACACACTGGTAGAATAATTGTCTACTGTCTAATTCAGCCCTAGTGTGTGTGTGCGTATGTGTGTGTGTGGTGCAGGTGTTTTAAATGACAATGATTCACAATGGTGAAAGTCACATTTACTGCTTTATAAATATGCCCCTTGGTAATCTGACAATGGTATCAAACAGTTACTGCATAAAAAAATCATACTGCTGCTGTTGTAGACCATATGTACATTTCTGAGTATAAGTTCACATTAATATGCTGTACCAGAGCAACTTTTGTCTTTTTCACTGTTTTCCCATTTTTTGATCCTATTAGAGCTGACTTCAAAAAATATACCCTGTATATTCAAACATTGTTTTTACTCTTCAGTGAGCACCTCTAGTTATCGTGTTTCTTTCTCAAAACAAAACAAGGGTAGCTCAGGGGAGAATGTAAAAAAAAAGGAGAAATACAAATAAATCTGTTGAAAACATTTCTCCTTTCAGAGCAAATATATAAACACGCATTAGCCTTTAAAATGTTAACTACAAAGTCCAAAAGATAAGCAGTTTTATAGATGCAACCCCCTGGGATATACTTTCAGCTGACATCTTTGGAGATAATGAGAAAATATGACCAAATTTTCTGAACATTTAAATCAAATTGCATATTGTTTTCTCTACATACTATGGATGGACAGGCTGAATGTGTAGCATTTTCTTTTTAATATCATGGTTAACTTTTTATACTATAGTCTTGGAATACAAAATATTTAATTGCACTTTTATACTAGCTATAATAAAACAGAGAACATAATCAGATTTCACAGTGTTAGAAGAGGTATAGGGTAAATAGGTGGACATCTTTATATCTACCTCCAGTTCTTTAGTGTAGTTGATGAAATACATTTTTAATGTAGAGGCATGTTTGTTTTTTATTTTCAAGTAAGATGGTAATTAGGTTCACTTTGGATAGATTTCCTTACATTTCCTGTTAAGTCCCTAGGGCATATAGTGAAGACAAACCTGCCTAGTGATTTAGGGGCAGCTAAAATAAATGTATAAGGGTTTTAACCCTTCTATATTGAAAACAAAAAAATGGCTCTAAATAAACTTTAAATATGATGGTTTTGGTTAGTGACATCACCAAGTATCTGTAGCCAGTTTGTTGACAAATGTAATTTTTGACCCCTGGAATATGTGATTTATGAGACCATTATACAAAGGGGGTTTCCAGATTTGTATAAGTCCCCCCAGGAGAGCATCACATCCTTTTTGGGGACAGGATAAAGAGATGAGGTTCTTTACTTGTGGTCACTGCCGCCCCCCCCATTTTCCTCTCCACCAAGGCTGCATAACTGGACCTCTGAATCTTAACACTCTTTTTGTTTGTTTGTTTTTTTTTTAATGGTACTGGCCCTTGAAAAAATTAGAAAAGTGCCATAGGGTCATAAGAGACCCTTATACAGACTTTCTGCCTGGGCAATCAGGAAAGGGAGGGCAGCAAACATGCTTTCCCCCGAACCATACCAGGACACATGCCTTTAACTTTGGGAGGGCGCCTTGCAAAAAGGTGGTCTGTGAAAAAAGACTAGAAACCACCTTTACAATAAGGGGGCTCCCAAATAAGTAAATAAAAACACCCACACCATGAAAAGCCCTTTATAAGAAAAAAAAAATGAACAATGATCCCTGATGTAAGTCCAACATCAGTCACAATTTCAATGTCAATCACAATGACCTGCTGACATAAAGACCCACTGCTTACAAAATCATGTCCAACAGTTATCACCCAACGCTACTCCCATCACAAATGACAAATCCCTGCCTGTTTCTGTAAGTAAATAAACAGGCCAGGATCCCAGATGACGTCATTGACCAAATATGGTCATGTCCCTATTTGGTCAATAACGTCACCCGGCATCACAGGCTCATTTGTTGACATACAGAAGCCATCTGGGGAACTCTTATTTGCAACAGGAGTAATGCCAGGTCAACATTGCCAGGCACAGGGAGTCATCGTGTTGGTGGGTTAACGTAAATGATGTGGACCTACATCACTGGATGACATGATTGATGCTGGATTTTTTTTATCAAAGGACTTTTTTCCCAATGTGGGTGTTTTTAGTTATAGAAGAACTCCGGACAGAACTTTTATTAACCCTTACAGTGGGGTTACCCCCCCAACTATAGACAATATGTTTGGGTCCAATAATAACTTGAAAACCATGGCACACCAAGGATCTGTAGCTGCATTAATAAGCACTGTGGCCAACTGCAGCAGCAACTGTGTAGCCAGCTACCAATACAGAGAAAATATCTGTAACTGCTGCAAATCAGTGCTACATTGTTGCAAGTGTGACAAGGCTCTAATGGTGTACAGCACACCTTCAGGATTCTCTTTTGCAAGGTAAGAATTTTTAAATAAAGTTAGAAAATTACAGCAATTCAAAAAAACATTTTATCATGAACCACCTTGCGTAACAAGCAAATACAGTACACTGCAAAAGTTTAGATATGCTGTAAAGCAGGAATGCATTAACAATAGGGCTGGTAATGATTAAAATTTTCGTGTTCGATTAATCAAAATTTTTTAAATTGATTAATCGATTAATTTTGATTCATTATAACGCACATACAGATCCAACTACATTGGCCGATACACATACAGCACAGCAATTAAGTAATAAAATGAACTAGGATCACACTAATCCAGCACGTTATTAATCTCACGTGCCCCACTCAATATGGCCGCCGGTTGAGTGGGGCAACTCAGAATAATAACGTGCTGGATTAGTGTGATCCTAGTTCATTTTATTACTTCATTGCTGTGCTGTATGTGTATAGGCCAATGCCTTGGCTGGCGCTTGTGCAGAAAGTTTCAAAAAAATTTTAATCGATCAAAAAGATTAACGATTAATCGAGAAATTAATTGTTAATTTGCACAGCCCTAATTAAAAATAGTGCCATTAATAGTTTTATAATTCAATAAACTTCTTAGGAAGTACTGTAAATAGAAGAAAACAGTAAATTAATTTTTGACTTACTAAAGGACCCCAGAAGGTGCCTCCTGGAGAACTTGCCACAGTTATGATGAAGATTTTACCTGTGTTACTTCCTTCTGTCTCTGCAACTCTTCTATGAAGACCACTTCTGGCTGCAACTCTTTCACTAAGACTACTTCTGATAAGTTGTCTTTAGACTGTAAATGCGTGTTCCTGGGTCCCAGTGATTTCTGCCAGTTCCAAGCTGATAGTGCTGATAGACGCTGTCCAATTTCTAAGAAAAGTAAACTTGATGTTTTTCTTATCTGCTTTTTATGCCAATGTGTATGTACTTTTGCATTAGAGCTAGAGCAATACATCTGGAAACACCTGTCTGCCATGAAATTTCAGCTTGGAATAGACCCTGATGATGCAGAATTACCACTTTATGTTTTGTTGCTATGCTGCCTTTTGCCACAGTGTCAGATTTAATGACTAAACTAACAGGTCTTCGATGACCTCACCTTTTTATTATGGTTGTCCCTTGCTTAGTTTTATTCTCGCTACACATTTGTTCCTGTTTCGGTAATCTGTTTTGGTCAACTTACACACTATGTAATTGATCATTACTACCTCTTTGTTATATTTGCTTAATTAAACTTCATACAAACCCTTAGAATGAACTTCCCTTTGTCTCCTTTTGCTCTGTAAAATACATGACTGAGAGTGTTCTGTTATATCTGTTTGATATGTTTAAAAATACCAGTGCTGAAAATACTGCTCATAACTTCCTGTGTTCCTAGAATGTTGGATGCCTTAATGCTGCCTCCTGCTGCCTCGAGCCCTGCTGAAGGTGTCCGACACTCTATTACCTATATTGTAATATCTCATGTTCAATGTGCTGGTCAGTAGTTTCATGTCCTGATCCCAGATACACACATTGCCAGAATCAACGTCATATAATTATTTGTCAAACAGCACAGAGGTTTCCCTATGCAGTTTGATAATCGTGGTTACATTGTACCATTTTTTCCAACACCTCAGTGATTGCAACATTGTCATTTTCTACTCCCAGTAACATCCTCTCCCATTGTACTAGGCTGTGGTGCTTGTTTGTGTATATTTGTTCTTGTTTTCTGTTTGTTTGTCAAAAAAGCTATTGCTCTCCATTCCTGATCTCATGTCTTTGCTAGAACATTTAAAAAAATGTTTCCCTTATCAGTCTGCATAATAAGAGTTGAAGTTAATTTTAATGCAATTTCAGTGAAAGCAAAATCAGTCATTTTAGATCAAATGTATTTTAGTGAGATCGCGTATATATTCCTAGTCAGAAATTGTGATGTTACAGATATAATCGTAACATATCATCGTCTATCATGGAAGAGGTAGACTGTGATCTATGATAGAAGAATGACTTTTCTGCACAGTGTGATTTCTCCGAAACAAAGTCTCTTATGAATCACAAGTTTTGAAGCTAAAAAACTGGAAGAGTATGTTTTACTGCAGGTTATGCTCACTTCAAATACCCAGCCAGAATCAGGGAAAACTTAAAATAACCTGATTGGTATTTGAGTTGAATACAGGCCTAGGGTAAAATGACTCCTTATGTAAATTAACTTCTTCTGTATCAGATTTATTTTCTTCTGACATTTTGAGAAACATATTTGTAAAATGTTATCAGTAGCTATAAAACTAAGCTATGATTTTATTTCCTGACCCTTTACATAGTTTTTTTTGCTCTTTATTATGCTACTTCTATGTGTGTATTTAACTGTGTGCAAAACACCTTTTGTTCTTCCTTTGCTGCTAACATAAATGATTCAGAAACTTGAAACAAAAGCCAAATGATAATACACTGTACACAACATGAATTATTCAATCAAATACACACCTTTTATATTTAGTGGCAGAGTATAAAGGCTTAGTTATTTCTATGCCTGAATCTTTTTTATTTGTTATAAATGATTTTAATGTACTCTTTGACTGAAGCTTTTGGGGCCATTTATAATATGCAAAATTTAGCTTTATTCTGTGCCATTAGATGAAGGTCATTCTGTTTTAAGCAAAGGCATTGTGTTGAGTTTTTTGCCACTTCCATTTCAGAAATTGTGTCATAGCAATATTGTCCAACTTAATTATGTGGAGTTAAAAGTCAGCAAACGGTAAACCCTTTTTGGTGAGCTAATTTTATAAATGACTTCATCCGTGACTCTATTTACTGAGAAGTCACATGGATATACACATTTTCTTAGGGTAAGGATCAGACAAGGTTTACATCCCTTAGTTTTTACATCCTTGAAGTGCATTAAAATAGTTTGCATGAAGAGGAGTTTTGTGATGTTGTTGCATTGTGATATTTTGTTTAAAGAAAACCTGTCATGGGAGAAATATGGCTTCTATTGATAACCACCATCTGAAAATGCTATTTGCCTTGCTTCATGGTAATCCTTTTTGTGAAACCAAAATAATGCAGACTATGGTAAACCAATACTTATGCTCTGCCAGTAGACTAGTAGGTAAACTTCATCACATTACTTTATACTTCATACTTAAAGGGGCGTATTTATAAAGGATTAAATATGACATTTTCCTGCAGGTGAATAAAGGGAAACTTTTCAACAGGGACACAAACATAAAACAGGAAAATTGTTATCATACTTACTATAATTTTCCTTTTCTAACATGCTTCATGGCAGCATACAAATGGTTTAATCACTGCCCCCTCTATCCTAATAGGACCATTAACTTATACATTCTTGAGTTCCATGCTGACAAGCCATTATGTAACTAGCTACTCCTACTGGGTGGGATCATATGCTGCCATGGAGCATGTCAGGAAAGGAAAATTACGGTAAGTATGATAACAATTTTCCTGTTTTCCTGACTGTTCAATGTCAGCATACGAATGAGAAATATCTAGCAACACAGGGAGGGATGCCATACAATTTTAATCTTAACTCAATACAGAAGCAATTACTGTTTGACCAAACTCTGCTGGTGTCAGAACGACTGGCTCTATACAATAATGTGAAATGAAGGTGTGAACCGAGGACCATGTGGGTGCTTTGCAAATGGTTTCCACAGAAGCTCCCTTAGATGCGGCCTCAAGAGGTCGACATACAGCATGTAGAGTGCACTGTAATCCCTTCTGGTACTTCTGGAGGACCAGCAGCGGGGCTTCCCACACCAGCAGCCATTTAGGAAAGCACACAGGGAGAACTTTACCTAACGATGTGGTTGGCCAGACATTTAATCCAGCCAGGTAGGCAGCTCTGCACTCGATCCTATTGAGGAGAAGAAAAAAGGAGGTCTTGTCAGCGGGGACACATAACTTTGTGAGTTAATGGTCGTATTGGGATAGAGGGGGCAGGGTTTAATCCATTCGTATCCTGACATGGAGCAGTCAGGAAATATAATTCTGACAAGGGAGTCTAGTCTTCCCCTACTTTACAAAAAAAATTAAATTTTTTTTTTTTTGCTGTTCCCTTCACTTCCGGTTTAGCAAATCTTGTCAGAAGAAAAGGAAATTAAGGAAAGTCTCTCTAATGGAGCCCTGGACAGCAGTGAACAAAACTAAAACAGGTTCTAGCCCTTTCTTAATTTTTCAAGGTTTGGCTGGATATACACTTTAAACCAAGTAAATTAATAAAACCTTCCAATGGTCTTATGGAGAAGCTGAATACCGTTTTGTGCATTTTACTAAGTCCAAATAAAGACATAGTAAAGTCCATAATTGACTTCTATTGCATGATAATGCTGTGCAAATATAGAACTATACTGCTTTATTCATGTAAGTTGCACTTGCCTTTTGTCCTATTGAAGCAAAAACTGGAGGACCCCAAAAATTGTCAGGAGACTTGCACGTGAGACGAGTGCAGATGAAAGTGAGATGTGTGCTCTGTTACGGATGTTGGCTTCTAAGAGGACCAAAAGATGACACTGAGGGAATAATACATCCATGTAGATGGCAGCTCTGGATCTGCCAGAACAATCTAGCTGAATACAGTTCTTTACCCTGATGACAATTTTAAAGTATATTTATTATATTTGATGCCAAACCTTTTTTAGTGTTGGATAAATCAGGAAAGAGTTAAAACTAAAGTCACCATGTTTTTCTTTGCTGTCTATTTTGCTTTCAGTGGATTTTCCACTGGAGCTGTGATTCCCAAATAAAAGTATTTGTAATCCTAAGGGTAAAGATGCCAATGATGCAAAGCTGACTCCCCTTTGTCAATAACATTAAACCCAGACAACAGGAACAAATGGTCAGAAGGCCTCTGACTACTCCAGTTGGTCCAGCTGCAATCTCCTGATGCCCTGGACTTCCCCTTCAAGATGACATTGAGAGAAGCTGTGACATTCTTTCTCCCTGGCTCCCTCTATTGCATTCTCTCTGTTAGTCTTCAGCTATCACACTGCACAATACCTGTATTAGTGCAGTCTCTGGCAGCCACCATATAGCAACACAGTCTCTGATGGAAACAGAACAGTAACACTACTCATAGCTCAGGTGCTACTCTGTAGTTAGTAGTTTTGAGGACCTAGTTCATATTTTGGAGCTAAAGATCAAATCTTCTCCCCAGCAGCAGAGGGAGTTCCAGGGAGAGGAGGCAGCCGGCCTCTCTCCCCAGCGGCAGAGGGAGTTCCAGGGAGAGGAGGTAGCCGGTCTCTCTCCCCAGCAGCAGAGGGAGTTCCTGGAAGAGGAGGTAGCTGACCTCTCTCCCCAGCGAAACCTGCAACTACTCATCTACACAACATGGCTGCACACCTTCATCTCACAGATGTCTGGAGAGTCCGCAACCCTCTTGAACGTGAGTACACACACTTTTCTTCTGCACACAACTCCTTCGCCAGACTAGATTGCTTTCTGGTAACGGAGGCTGTAGATTCTCCGGTAAGTGACACAGCCATACTTCCTATAGTTGTGTCGGACCATGCCCCGGTCTTGATCCAGCTACAGGCCCAAGTACCAAGAGGAGACTCATACATCTGGCGCTTCCCTTCCCACTTGTACGCGGATCCCCTGTTCAAGGCCATGCTACAGGAGGCATGGCAAGAATACGAGTCCTTTAATAGAGAACATGCCAATTCCCCTAATCTATTTTGGGAAACGGCTAAAGGAGTTCTGAGAGGACGAATCATGTCCTATGTTGCAGCGAAAAAAAACAGGCTAAAACCAGATTCCTAAAGGCTAGTGCTACACTACGACAAGCACAAATCCATTACTCCACGACACCCCGAAACTCAGGGAGGCATGGTTGAAGGCGAAATTGGATTTTGACCAGTGGACCTCTCAACAATACCTCTACTACCACTCTCACACTAGACTTACCTTTCATAAATTTGGGAATAAATCCGGCAAATTGCTAGCCAACATGGCGAGACAACGGGTCCAAAGGTCACACGTTTCTTCCCTTCGCTCGGAGCAGGGAAGCGTAACTTCTGACCCAAAGACAATTAATCAAATCTTTGAAAAATTCTATCGTAAGCTATACTCAACCACGCCACTAGATATGGGGATGGGTGAAACTTTCTTGAGGTCTGTATCACTACCTATAATTGAGGCGGAAGATCTCGACCTTCTAAACGGCGATATATCAATGGAGGAAATTATACAAACCCTTAAAAGTTCCTCCAATGGTAAGTCCCCAGGACCAGACGGGTACTCCAACGAGTTCTGTAAAATGTTACAGACCCAAGTTGCACCCACCCTCCACAGGGTATTCAATACCATCTGGCAGGGGGGGGGGATATTTGAGAACGGGGACAGAGGCATACGTTAAATTACTTCCCAAAAAGGACAGAGATCCCACTCTTCCAGGCTCCTACAGGCCAATCTCCCTTATAAACGTCGATGCCAAGATCCTGTCAAAAATCATAGCGGACAGACTCGCTTCCATTCTACCGCAACTTATATCTCCAGCCCAAGTGGGCTTTATTAAAGGACGATCGGCAGTCTCGAACATCCGTAAGGTGCTGTCGGTATTAGAATATGCCAAAAATCACCCGAAATCTACTGTAGTTCTTATCTCAATCGATGCCGAAAAAGCATTCGATAGCGTCCAATTCCCCTGGCTCTTCGGAGTACTGGAAGGGATGGGATTCTCTGGTCGCTTTAAAAGCTTCTTGTCCTCGCTCTACAAATCCCCATCTGCACGTATCTGCACGTCGGGGTATATATCCACCAGCTTCCCTCTGATGAAGGGTACCAGACAAGGATGTCCCCTCTCACCGTTTTTGTTCAATTTAGCATTGGAGCCACTATCACTGTATTTCCAGGACACTCCAGACATCAAGGGGATTTCATTCCTCACTTCGCAACTGAAAATAATAGGGTTGCACAGATACCAAGTACAGTACTCGGTACAAGTACGAGTACATGTACCGATACTTTTGAGCTCCAAGACTACACTAGAGAAAAATTCAAAAATTAGGAGGCAGCTGTCATGTGTAAGGAGCACACGGAGCTCCTGGGATTTGTACGTCTCTGTTTTAATGTACGATTTTGTTTTTTTAAATATAAATAAAGGGATGCACAGATACCAGTTTTGCGAGTACTTGCAAGTACGAGTACTGATACATTTTTGTTTATTGTCATGTGACAGTTTTTCTAAAACAATATCGACTAATGATTTCAGGACAGTGGTGGAGTGCCAGAGCCCGATCCCAGCTGCAACCGCTGCAACCCTGTTAGTTCTCATGAAAATGCCAAGTATCGGCACTGGTACTCGAAAAGTATCTGTGCATCCCTAGAAAATAATGCTCTTTGCAGACGATATAATATTGTTCTCCAGTGACCCTCCTCGTGATCTACCTTTCATCCAGTCCACATTTTTGAAATACCAGCAATTCTCAGGTCTGACGATAAATGTTACTAAATCAATGGTTTTACCTCTAACCTCACAAGCGTCATTCTCTTTAGCCACATCTCCGATATTTAGCATTGCCAAAGGTCCCATTACATATCTTGGCCTGCAGATTGGCAAGACCCCGGCATCACTATATAACTTAAATTACCCTCCCCTCTTTGAAAAGATTTGCAATGAATTACATCTGTGGAAGGACCTTCCACTCTCGCTCTTTGGCAGAATACACCTCATAAAAATGATTCCCTTTGCTAGACTTTTATATCCTATGCAGACGCTACCTATCCTCCTGAAACACAAAGATGTAACACTTCTAAACAAGGCATTTCTAGCTTTCATCTGGAGGGGTAAAAAGGCTAGGATATCGTTACAAAAACCATGTCTGCCGAGGGGCGAGGGGGGAATGGCTTTCCCGAACGTAAGATTGTACAATCTGAGCTGTCTACTTAGACATTCAGCCGACTGGAACGGCTCCTCCTCCCACTACTCAAATTTTCACCTGGAAACAGAGATGGCTCATCCCTGGAAACTATCCAATCTTCTACATTGCCCTTTTTCTAAAATTCCCGCATCTCTAAGATCCAATGTTATCATTAGAGACACAGTAATGGCATGGAGGGAGACACACAAAATGGTGAAAGCTAACCCATACTTCTCCCAGCATGTAAGCCTGAAAGGAAACCCATCATTCCCTCAGGGGGAAGAATATGAAACTTTCACTAAATGGGAGACCAAGGGAATCACCAGGTTTGCTCAACTCTTATCCCATGACACAGGTACAAGGTTGACATTCCAGAAATTCAGAAGGGTATACCAGAGACCCACTCACGAGTTCTTACACTTTCTACTAGCGGTAACCCATCTAGACAAATTAGGATCCGCAGCTAGTAGGTCAATCAACCATTCCCTCATAGAAAGGATCTTAACCACTGACAGGCAGTCTATATCGACCATTTACTCCCACCTGAGACAGGCACGCATTCCCCCCCTGACGAGATCTAATCTGACAAAATGGCAAAACGATATTCCCATAGAGAACATGGTAGAGAAAATTCTGAAAGGATACCGCTCTATCTGCTAGGTAATGGTCAATGAACAATGGAGAGAGACACAATTTAAGATAGTACACAGAGCTTATTATGCATTCCAACTGCAGCGCACTTCCACCCATAACCCAGGGTACTTGAACCACTGTCCCAAATGTCAGGAGCAGGCTGCTTCACTATTTCACTGCCTGTGGCTCTGCCCCCCGATTCAGAGTTACTGGAGATCAGCGATAGACTTTATAGCCTCGGTATTTGGTCAACAGATCCCGCTAGACCCCCTTCTACTACTGTTCGGCTATTGGGATCACCCACTTGCGATGAGCAAGAATCATAGGCAGTGGATAAACATAGCCTCCCTAGCAGCCAAACGTTGTATAATGAAAGAGTGGCTTTCCCCACAACTTCCCACCGTGCAGGGTTTACGACATAATCTCCTAGATCTACTCCATCTGGAAAAATTGGATGCGGAGACCCAAAGGGAGGAGGAGAACAGGGTGACTCTCTTTCTTCATAGATGGATGTCCTTTATCGACAAGATATTTACTACTCAAGAAAGCGAGTCATTCTTGTCCCCCTTTCAATACTCAACATACATACTACAGGCCAAGTTAGGGGGAAGCTCATGACAGTCACCATACCAAAGGGTGCAATAACTAAACGCGAGGAATAGACCCTCAAATAATTTGGCATGCAAACATCGCATAGATACTAAGTTACCGCTGATCTTGCAAAGCTTGGCTGTATGACTTCGTACATATATAGGGGACCAAAAGAGCAGGAACAACCTAACAACGATGGGTAGCCAAGCGACCATTAGGCGAACGATATACGAGGAGAGCGAAGCATCATGGGTATTAACGAAACGCAAGGGAAGGGCAATTTACATGAGGTATGACACTAATTAGACTAGTAGGAAATATGCTAATGTGTTTGGAAAAAAAAAAGGATTGGTCGAGGTTTTATTGATACAGCAGATGTACCGTTCATTCTGGTAATGTTATGCATATTTAGCGTTGTATGGTACGCCTGTATATGTACTGTTTTTCCTGTCTGACAATAAAAATTGTTTTACAAAAAAAAAGAAATGGCCCAATGTTGGTGAAGTCATATATAGTATATACTTGACTAACTGGTCCAAGTAACCAACCAGCAGTGTGCAAAATAATTATCCGAGCCATTAGCCAGCACAGGGCCATTTACCTCCTAGTCATAAAGAAAGTAGCTATTTATAAAAGCTAATCATAAAGTAAATGGTACAAGTCACATTATGGCCATTTGTGGTACAAAATAATTACCTGATTGTTCACTTTGCTTTTTCTTTATACAGGTGGAACTCGAATAATTAGAATATCGTGCAAAAGTTCATTTATTTCACTAATGCAACTTAAAAGGTGAAACTAATATATGAAACAGAACAAAAAACCATAAGCGCACAACTGATACTTAGTCACTGGAAAAATCCCGGGCTGTGAATTATGGTGTGCAGGCTCTCACTGACAGGGAGAGGACCCTGCAAATTCGAATGGTAAACAGAAACAAACAAAAAAAGAGCGCTACTACCTGATATTGAATGGCATCTATTCATGAGAGAAAGACCAAATATGTGTAACTTACAGTTACAGTATAACAATAGTTTTAAAGCCATTCAAAATGTCATTAATAAAAACTGGCATATGTTAAAAAAGGATCCCAGATTAGGCCCAATCCTACCCCCCAGACCCACCATTAATTTTAGAAGGTCAAGGAACGTGAAAAATAGGATAGGACCCAGTCGTCTAACTCATGGATCGGACATTACATCAAAGAATTTTCTATTTGACGACAGGGTAGGAATCTTTCAATGTAAAAAACCGAGGTGCCTAACTTGCCAATTTATCCAACACGGTCAAACCAAATTCTTTGACCACCTCAAGAAACCATACTATATTAAACAAAACATCACACATCAGTGTGTTCATTTTAGGCATATGGAGGTTCCGAACTAGTATATGCCACTAGCATGCGAATCTTCTAGAAAATAGTTCATACCAAAATCAACATTGGTGTTACAATTAATATTAAAATGTAATTAAAATTTAATTAAAAACAACTGCCTATTTGCGCATGGGCGAACGCATCTGTGTGTGTGTATCCGGTATATGAATGCACTCTTATAAGAAGCACTGGGGATGCAACAGACAGATAGAATAATTAAGTGCCGTGGTATATGACATATGAAAAGGGTGACGCTACACAATTTATAATATAGTGTGAATCTCTATTTCCTCGTTAAGGCCAACTGGTGAAAGGGAGTTTAGTTTGTAAATCCAGAACGTCTCCCTTTTACATAGAGAGTGAAACCGTTCCGATGGTGATAAGTGATTAGAGATATGCTCAATGGCAAAAACATGGAGATCCTGGGTGTTTTTGTGATGTTTCGAGGTAAAATGTCTGGGTACAATGTGATCCAGATCCCCTTTATTCAAATAAGATTAAATACAATTAACATATTTCTTTTTGCTGAAGAACTTTGATGGATTACTGGAATGTTTAAGAGATTAGAAGAAGCATACCAAAATCTCTAATCTGAGGCATGAAGTGAAGTGCAAAACAGAAAAATAGTTAAAAAGAACAAAAAAATAAATAGAAAACAATTGTGCGGAGCTAGCAGTGACAGCTAGCTCTGCCCAACTGTTTTCTATTGGCCGGCGGTTCTGCTGCCGTCAAAAAAAAGAAAAAAATAATTTTTCGCCATAGGAATGCATTGCTAGATTCCTATTGGCTATTTCAATTTGCAATAGCCAATATCAAACTAGCTATTGCACCGGCCCTCTGCTGCTGTCAATCAGTAGTGGGGGCCTGATGAAGAACTGCAGGTCCCCTCTGCTGATTGACAGCAGCAGTGGGCGGGTGCAATAGCTAGTTTGCTATTGGCTATTGCAAATTGAAATAGCCAATAGGAATCTAGCAATGCATTCCTATGGTGACATTTTTTTTATTCTGACGACAGCCAACGGCTCCATGTCAGAATAAAATAAAAAGCAGTGTTTCCCTCCTGGGCAGCCGGGAGCGGGAGACCCCGGAGCGCCCAGGAGAGTTCTGCTGTCTGGGGATCAGTGTCCCTGGTTATCTGGTAACTAGACATGTGCACCAGCAAAAAATTTGTTTAGTTTAGTTTCGTTTTGAAAAAAAAAAAAAATTGTTTAGTTTAGTTTCGTTTTGAAAAAAAATAAAATACATTCGTTTAGTTTAGTTTTGTTTTTTGGGTCCGAAATTAAATTAGTTTCGGACGAAATTCGTTTATGAAAAAAAAAACTTTACTCTCCAATGGCTGGACTTGAACCAGCAAACTTAACAATGGCAACTACTTGCAAGCCTGTACCTCTATCCACTACTCTATAGCCTCTATACTTTAAGTATAGAAGCATTTGATATATATGACTGCAATATGTAGCAGTTGACAGCTGAGGATGTCAAATGGGCGGAGCGAGCCGTGACGTCATGGCTCGCTCCGCCCATCTGTTGACTTAAATTTCTGGAAATCGGGAATTTCGGATTCGTTTGCATTCGTCTTAGCTGTAATTCGGAATTCGGATGCATCCGAATCTCCGAATTTCCGAAAATTCATCCAAAACGAATTTCGGAACGAACCGAATCGCACATGTCTACTGGTAACCAGGGACGCTGATCTCTCTGCAAGTGGCCAGAGCCAGCCGTAAGATCACGCTCGGCCAGCTTCGACTTTCACCTCGGCTCAGTCAAACCGAAGCATATGCCTTCGGCTCGACTGACCCGCTCAGCCGACTATAGTGAATAGCCTGTACAGGAGCCCTTCTGTTCTACTGAACCGAAGGGGTCCTGGGGCCGAAGCTAGCCGAAGGATCAGCCGAAGCTTCGGCTAGATCCTTTGGCTGCTTCGTGAATAGACCCCATAGAAGCAGTAGTTAATGAGAGGGCGCTGAGAGTGTTTCTAGTCTTTCCATGGGGACAGGCAGAGTTTCCTTCTACTCTAAAATTGAGAGAGAATCTACAAAGGCCTACTACACAGATACATTTAACTGCAAAAAATATAATTCTTATATGTATTTATTGTTATTTGTTTTATTTTTATTTTATATTGTTATTTATTTTATATTTGTTACATGTTCTCATGCATATAGCATAACTTACAAAAAAATGCTGCCTAAATATAACTTGCTCTTTGTGAGACAAAAGTTTTATCTGTACTCTGGAATGCAAGGAGGGCTGGGCAGGTTGATGTTGACATAATTAACCCCGTCTGTACTGTGCTGGCAGATCTCATTATCAATGGTAAACTAGATTTGAATGTTATCTGCCCTATCAAAGGGTTAAATAACTAGAAGCATTGCATGTTAATAAGTGCAAGCAGCACAGCATCATTGGTTGGTAGGATGCCAGCCCCTGGGTTTTACAGTCTCATTGGTTGCTAAGATGCTGGCAGGCCCAAAGCATCATAGGTTGTTATGGTGCATCTTCCTGCATCCCAGCAACTAGGCATGTAAGCCGGCAAAAAAAGTGTTTTTTTTCTTTCAGGTTTCGTGTCTGAGCACCATTTAATTTCCTTATTCAGATTCGGATCATTATGAAGGAAATTCAGATGATCCAAAATTTAGTTTGGAAAATTAGCCTCATTGGAATTCGGACATTCGGATGCATTCGAATGTCTGAATTCACAAAATTTTGTCGGAATTTGCATTCAGAACAAAATGAAAACAGCATCCCACACAGGATCATTGGTTGCTAGGATGCTACCGGTCGCACAACATCATCAGTTGCTAAGACATTTCCACAGCTTGATAGGTTATGTTGTGCCCCCTTAAATCTAATGATGCTGAGCAGCTCAGCTGCCAGTCAAGCAATAATACTGTGTGAGCTGCTCATTGGTTGCCAGGACAAAGACGGAGGTTCGGCAGGTGGGAACCAAATGATTTGCCTGTTTAGTGAACTGTGAGCTTGGTAGTGTATCTAAAACAGATTATGATACCACTCTGATCACTATGTTTGGGGAATTAAAGGGTTCACTTTAAGGTCTCATGTAGAAAAGTTTATACAATACAAACAATCCAAAGCTGAAACAAATTAATTAGAAAATGTATTGTAGCATGTACCAGATCATAAGAGATGTCCTTTAAACACCAAACATTTTTTAAATGGTTTTACTTCTTCTTTGACAGTCTGTGCATGTATAAAATGCTCTCTATTAAGTAAAATTCACAGATCAAAAATGCTGGTATTTTTTAAATGGAGGGATGTTTCATGGGTGTGTATACAAAAAACAAAAAGAATGTTTGAGAAATCTACCATAAAAGTAATTTCCCAAGAAAACCAGAAATGTCCTTCTTTGCTTGGGACGCCTCTATGTTTAATTTTCAGATATCACATGCAGTACTACCAAACCTAAATGTCTGCATGCTTGTTCAAAGACAGCTTTCAAGAAGAAGATCAGCAATAGCATTCTCCAAATACTGTATCTCTCAGTACAAGGTGAAGTACTAAACCCAAATCCTTCATATTTTAGACAACACTGGAACATGCCAAGCAGATCAAATACCAGATAAATGTTGTCCTTTTCCATTATGACTGTGGAGGTTTTCAATTTCTCTTTACTAAAAAAATGGAAACAGCTTCTTTGTTCAATAGTGTATCGAATTCTCAGCTAGAAAAATGTTATGCAGAACATGCTTTTTGTAGAAGGTGAGCTTTGATATGAATGCTGTTATTCATATGTTTACCTCCCACATACTTGTAAACATAAAAACCAACACGAATCTGAAACAGTGATCTGAAACTTTTTTTTCCGAACAGATTCATTTTCTTTTGTTTTTCACATAGCCGTGTGAAGTTTATCAGATTTTTCTCCCTTTCTTTCACACCAGAAAGCAGACAACATATTTCAAAGTACTTATTTAGCTGTGGGTTTCCCCAGGCAGTAGTCAGGTCTGCACAGGGCTAGATAAGGAAACCGTATACTTCAATCAGCTGCATATTAATCAGCCAGACGGTGTGGATCCAAGATCAGCACGTTAGCAAAGAAATTCAGCAAATTGGCTAACATACATTCAATTAAATAATGCTGCCACCAAACTCCTAGTTTTGTGCAATAACATTACTGACATTTTCAGGCACAAGCAACAGAATAGTCTAAGAAATCAAAAGAACACTTTACTTTTTAAAATGCTTAAGTTTTACAAGTGAGGAAGGGGGGCTTTTTGTCTTTGTATATTTGCAATTGATAAGCCAGTATCCCATAAAAATACATTTTCTTTAACCAGTTGACATCCGCGGTGTTAAACCCCCTTATCAAGAGGTTAATGGGGTCAATAAACAAGGTGTCAGAATTAAAGCCGGGTATACACGGTTCGAATTTTGGGCGGTTCTTGATGAAGCGCCCGAAATTCGATGCGTGGGTGCCCATGTCGTCATCTTTCCAACCAGCATCCCTCGATCAGCTGATCAAAGGAGCATGTTGGAAAATTGTTGAACATAGCTAGCAGCCAATGAGCTTTGGCTCAGTTCCACGGCTGCTGTCAGAATACAATGGAAACAGGAGCACATTCCTCAATAAACACTTGTAAGCATTGATAGAGGAATCTGTTTTATTTCTTTTTCGTTCAGCCGGCAGGTTTAATGAAGAAAATAGAAGCTTGTATACCAGAATTTACTCCATTTAAACTTCTTAAGCCTGCTGAGTGTTCCCCAAAGTTAGTGGCCAATATGGAGTAGAGTACTAAGAAATGGTGCCTTCTATTTCTGGCAAGCACTGATGTTAAAGCATTTCTGCATTTCAGTGGACTCTTCCAATAGCAGCTGAATTGATCATTGGAATTTGCATAATATCATAGCTGTTCACTGTGACCCCTCCTTTAACACTATTCTATGTTTTAATTGAAAACATAAGACAATTCAGCAAATTTGACAGCACCACAGAGACAAAATTCTTAAGCAGCAAATCTCAATTGTTTTTTCAGTAACAGATAAATTAAAGATGAAGTCCAGGCACAAAAACATCCATTTAAATATATTCCTTAATAGCCACAGAGGATATAAATCCACTTTGTGTGCACCAAAATGTTTTTGCAAAGACAGATATTAATTTGTAAATGTAGTGATGACATCATCACTGAGCTGCACATAGCCTGTGAAGAGAGTAGAACTGTGGGAGGCCATCAAGTGCACCACTGAATTTCAGGTCCAAGACACATACTTTAGTTTTTATTTGTAACAGTCCTCTAATTTTAGTGATAAATTTTTCTTGTGTGTACAGCTGTTTCTGCTATTTTGGAGTATTTTCCAAAAAAGAAAGCATTTAACTCCCAGAAGGCATTAGGCCTGCACTAGGGATGCACAGATACTTTTCGAGTACCAGTGCAGATACTTGCCATTTTCATGAGAACTACCAGAGTTGCAGCGGTTGCAGCTATGACCTGGCTCTGGCACTCCACCACTGTCCTGAAATCATTGGTCTGTATTGTTTTAGAAAAACTGTCACATGACAATAAACAAAAATGTATCAGTACTCGTACTTGTAAGTACTCGGCAAGTACCAGTACTCGTACTCGCAAAACTGGTATCTGTGCATCCCTTGATTTATATTTATAAAAACAAAATCGTACATTAAAACAGAGAGGTACAAATTCCAGGAGCTCCGTGTGCTCCTTACAAATGACAGCTGCCTCCTAATTTTTTAATTTTTCTCTAGTGTAGTCTTGGAGCTCAGAAGTATCGGTACATGTACTCGTACTTGTACCGAGTACTGTACTTGGTATCTGTGCAACCCTAGCCTGCACCATTAATATACACATCCAGCGGTAGCAATAAATGATGTAGTAGAATTTTCTGCTTTCAACTGGCTCATCTTCATGTTTCTGATTGGTTCACTGTGTTTTGAGCTAATTGTGAGTTTTTCACTTCAGAGAACCTGAGTGAAATGATTTGTGAAAGAATGCACAGCCTTGTGATTTATACCACCCACTCCTCTCGTGCTATTTGGTTTCTGTGTGCCATGATCCAATCATCTTTTTGCTCTTTGAACTGCTGATAATGATCACAGCAGAGTGTATGTACACTGTCAGCCCTCTCCACCCTGTAAATCTACGTAAGTAGCTCTTCATTAGAGATATGCAAACTTTCAAAACACTCTGTCTGCAGTTTACCTGATCTGTTACTGTGCAATTAGTTTTGCCATGTAATATCCCTATGACTGGAGGCTAGAATTGTGCAGGTTCACCTTATACCAGCCATATTTTATTTAGCACCAGGCAGGTGCTTTAAAAAGAACATCCAAAATGGGGCAAACCTGTGAAAGCGCTGGATCTGTGCTGATGTGTACATGGCTTTTCCAAAACTCTGGTGTATGCATGTTTATGGGGAAAGTTAATCAATTCTGGTGCCCAGTTACTATTATAATTTTTAGGTGAAAGGTCCATTTGCTACAACAAATCTGCCCTGGGTTTTGGAAAATAAAGGAAGAACGGGGATAGGAAGGATGAAGAGAAAACACTTCTTGGATTATATTGAAACATTTCCTAAATAATAAACAGTGGATTAAAAAAATTGTATTTAAACCTCGTAGAAAGAGTTTGTAAAAGTTGCAGTGTGTCTTACAGATGACTACTTGAGAAATAGTACCAATAAGAAAGGGTCCCCAAATTTCCAAGAACTAAAGGTTGCAAACACTGTATGCTGCAGTTCCTGGGTATTGTTTTGACTTAGGGGTCTATTCACTAAGCTGCCGAAGGATCTAGCCATAGCTTCGGCTGATCCTTCGGCTAGCTTCGGCCCCAGGACCCCTTCGGTTCAGTACAGCTCCTGAAGTTGGCCGAGAGGCTCAGTCAAGCCGAAGGCATATGCCTTGGCTCGATTGAGCCAAGGTGAAAGCTGAAGCTGGCCAAACGGCTGGCCATTGGCCGGCCGACAGCCTGCTTCTGACAGCTGGGAGGAGCCAGCCGTCATCTCACGGCTGGCTCCGGCCACTTGCAGATAGATCATCTGTCATTACACACTGAGAACCCGGCGAGGCCGCTATGATATCACGGCCTCTCCGGCTTCTCAGTGTGTAATGACAGATGGCGACCCTGATCTGCCATTACTCTCCCGGATGCTCTGGGAGTCTAATACGGCTCCCGGCCGCCCAGGACAGAAACACTTTCTCCCGGAAAGGTTTACTCTGCTTGATTGAGCCGAGTAAACCTTTCCTTGCGACCTTTTTTTTTTCTGACATGTGCCGCTGGCCGGCCTTAATCAGAAAAAAAAAGCCAGCAGAGGAGTGCATAGCTAGATTCCTATTGGCTATTTCACTTTGCAATAGCAAACTAGCTATTGCACCCACCCACTGCTGCTGTCAATCAGCAGAGGGGGACCTGCAGTTCTCCATCAGGTCCCCTTCTGGTGATTGACAGCAGCAGAGGGTGGGTGCAATGGCTAGTTTGCTATTGGCTATTGCAAAGTGAAATAGCCAATAGGAATCTAGCTATGCATTCCTATTGTGTTTTTTTTTATTCTGATGGCAGCAGAACTGCAGAGCATGTTTGGCCGACCTGAAGCCAGCCGAAGCCACCCGATGTATGGCTGATTTTAGTCGGCAGCTTTGTGAATAGACCCCTAAGTCTCCTCAGTGTGTGGGAGCCTTTCCCTGCAATCAGTAGAAGGTGCTGTTGGGAGATGGAAAGTGATGCTTCTTGCTGGTATTTTGTACAGACAGAAGGAGCATGGCAATATAAAGGAAAATTGCTAATACTCATGTCACACTTTACATTTTATCAGGTGATTGGGTTTAAAGGACCACTTTACTAGTTCTCAAGGGTACAGAGGTATCAATTTCCCTCCCTTAATTATTGGACCTAATCTTTGGGCTCCAGATGGGCAGAAGGGCCAGGTTGCTATCATTATCTTGTTGGTATTTTGAGAGGTATGATGCTGATCAATTCCTAATCTGTAGTTCTTACCCACCCAGCTGACAGAGCTTACATTGCAAGCCTAATTTCAGTTCTCAGCCGGGGTGTGAAAATATGAAGATTGATTTGTGGTAATAATATTAGTAAATGAAAAAAAAATTATACTATACCATACTAATATCCATGAAGGAAAACAGCTGGAGAATAAACGGGTATTGTATTTGCTTCACCGGAGCTAATACTATTTTCTTTCAGGATATATAGTGCAAATTGTAAAATGGAGAACATGCTAAGTTGCTAATCTTTCACTGTCAATTTAAGTAACCCCCTAAGTGCTTGGCACCATACACCACTAATCCAAGTATTGACTATCCAGTAAACATAATGGATAGGATAAATCACTAAAATACTGTCCAGAAAAAAAAAGTAGCAGCATCGTTCACACATTTATTGAACCACATTTATGGTACACCAAGAATAATATCTTTTATCATGGTGCCCTGTGTGCCAAAGACACCATTTTCAATTGTACATAAAGAGATATTTCCGCACAGTTAAAAAAAATAGTACAATAATGCCAAAATCTCACACTCTATTCAGTGTTAACAACGAAAACCAGGGATGAGTGAATGTATCTGATTTTGGTTGGTGGGGCATTCATTGAACCCATCATGAAATCTGAAAATTGTAAACTTAAAGTGGTATTGACCACTTAAAGACCAGGTGTTTAACCCCCTTCCTGGCCAGGCCATTTTTCAGTATTCAGAGGTACTTTGACTGACATTTATGCAGTCATACAACACTATTTTTTTTTCTTATATGTGACTTCAATTTTTTTTATTTACACTATCACATAGGGTACTAACAAGCCCACTATATAATAGCAGATAGGTTGTGACAGGTCCTCTTTATGGAGACATCAGGGGTCTTTCAGACCCCTAATGTCACCTAGGGACCCCAAAGAAACTGAGGAAGAAGACATCTGCTTCCCCAGCTTTTTCTCCTAGCTCTAAAAGCCAGAGACTGTAAATAGTGATACTGGAAGTGATGTAATACACATGTGGGGAGACCCGCCACGCCGGTCCCGGGCACTGTACGGGGACAGTGGTGCACAGGGAAGCAGATGGTGGCCGCGGCGGGGGGGGAGGGCGCCCATGTTTTTGCTTTAACCACTTCTGCGTGCTGCTGTCTATAGACATTTTGCGGCCTGGAAGTGGTTAATGATGAATTATTGAAAATTATGGGGAAAAAAACAGCTTTTTTTACATTAGGTTATAATACATTTATTATTACCCAATTTTGGGCAAAATATAAAAGACGGGGTCACGTCGGGTAAATAGACCCCAAACATGTCAAGCCTTAAAATTGCCTGCAGCCGCAAAATCACAAAAAACTACCATACCCAAAATTGACCATAGGCAATGCTTTATAAGCTTTTACCGCTCATCAATTTAGTGTTATCAGTGAATAATTGCTACAATTATTGCTCTCACTCCAACATTTGCGGTGATATTTAACATGTGCGGCATAATGGTTGCAATTGTCGTTTTCGCACGTATGCGCACCCAACGCATGTTTGCACGTGTGTATGTGGGGGTGGGGACTTTACAGTTTTTTGGGGTTTTTGTCTTTTTTTATGTGTGAGTTTCAATTTTTTTTGCAACTTTATTTTTTTTTCACTTTTTTTTCCACTTTACTTTATTGTTATCACATGGGGGCTAAGAAGCTCCCCATGTGATAACAAAGAGGATGTGACATGTCCTCTTTATGGAGACATCAGGGCTCTTTAAGACCCTTAATGTCAGCTAGTGATGCCCAAAGAAGCTGATGAAGCAGAGATCTGCCGTATCAGCTCCTTTCTTTCAGCTTCTGAAGCCGGAGAGTGACAGCAGAATGCGGAAGTGATATAGTATACATCACTTCCTGCATTCTGACACCGTAAAGGAGATCAGAGGGAGTTTTATCTCTCTCAGATCCCCTGTCACAGAGCCACCGTGCCGGTCCCAGGCATGCACCGTGCACAGCGGTACTCGGGACCAGCAGAGGGTGGGGAATGCGGAGGAGGGTGCGCACCGACTGGTACCTCATACAAGTAAAAAAAAAATTAACAATGCAATTGCTATACTGTTGTTGATGTGGATGATAGGGTTTAAGTTCTGTGCAGGGTTCCCCATGAAATCTGTCTGTTCACGGTTCATCAAAAGGGCAAACTAAATTGCCTTTTTACCAGCTTGCTGAAGCAAACCTCTGGCTGCTGCATCTCAGGGTCATGCATCTGCCTTCCACCCCATTGATTGCTAACACGCTCATAACCTCCTGCATCCTAGTAACCAATGATGCTGTGCTGCTCAAGCCTGCATCCTAGCAACCTGCATGCTTGGTTTCTAGGACGCAGGCAGCTGGGGCTGCATGTGTCCGTGGTCGCTAGGCATCAGGAGATCACCAGGGAGTTAGCAACCAATGGGGCTGGCCTAGAGGTGGCTTTTTTCTCACATTTTTCTCCCATCATCATCATCATGAATACAGTCAACCCATATAAGTTTTTTTACACATTGTTACAATATTAAAAGTCAAGTGAGGAATAATATGACAAGGCAATGTTCTGTTATCCAA
Organism: Nanorana parkeri; assembly: GCF_000935625.1. Taxonomy (NCBI): domain Eukaryota; kingdom Metazoa; phylum Chordata; class Amphibia; order Anura; family Dicroglossidae; genus Nanorana; species Nanorana parkeri. The sequence continues at coordinate 1,766,809 of NW_017306430.1, forward strand.
AAATGGGTGCTGTTTTGAGTGCCAAAGGTTGTGTGCCTAAAGGTTCCAGTTATGGAAATCTGGTGCTGTCCTTCACACATACCTCTCATATAAAAATAAGGGAAAACATATTAAGAAAGTATATCTGTAAAAAATAAGTCAAGGCAACTGGACTTGCTGTATTTTTCTTGAAGATGTTTCACTGGTCCTCTAACCAGCTTTCTCAATTCAGAGTGACTTGTACAAAAATTAAAAAAAATATTTTTATTATTTTTGTACAAGTCATTCTGAATTGAGAAAGCTGGTTAGATGACCAGTGGAAGGTCTTCAAGAAAAATACTGCAAGTCCAGTTGCCTTGACTTATTTTTCTACAGATATACCATGACCTGGATGAATGAGAACGTTCACAGACATATTAGGAAGGATATTTCAACACATACAGAACACATTCATTTGAATTTGATCAAGCAGTGCAGCCAAAAAGACTTTTGCTCACAAATAGAGTCCTAGACAAGTCTACTAATGAAATATGGTCTTAGTAGCTATGACCCATAAAATACATTTTGCATCATTACAATGCTATAACTTTTTTAAAACAGATAGAAAAAACATGAAAGGCACATTCTTAATTGCACACATTAGAAAATAATAGAACGCCTTATGACATAGAAAACTAATTAGGTATGAACTGAAAAACTCCTAATCAAATCTGAATCCACATATGAGAGCTTAATTCTCAAACGGTACTGAACTGGACTCAACCATGTAACTGCTAATTCACCAGATGAAAAGAGGTGTCAAAGCTACTTTACAGAGCAGTTGTCTCATCATAAGTGATAGTGGCAGCTTTACTGCATAGTTACTGATAGCACAAAGTGAAGTTCATGTAGATGGAGCTTTCTTTGTTTGCTATTATTTTCTCATGAAGCTATTCAAATACATTAATGTATACTTGACAGTTAAATAGCCAATTGTTGTTTTTTTTTTTCAAACAAACCTTCTAAACTAAATTCTGAGAATCTACTGAAAAACACATTTCAAACATGTAGCTAAAGACTTGAGTTAAGGCCTCATGCACATTGACCTGTTGCGTTAAACACAGGAGAAGTTATTTAAGAATTATAAACAATTTTAGCGGTCCTAGGATGTAGAAAATTCTTGTTTACCTAAAGCAGCTAGATTAAATGCACCCAGACACTGCTGAACTTCTAGGTGTACATTCAGCCATAGCAAGACATTACTTGCTTCCAGGTGCATTCAGAAATTAACTCCAAATGCGCCTAAAAGCACGTATTTTAATTCCCGTGTGGATGGGAAATGTGTATCTGAATTCAGTAATTCAGTTGATAATTACAGCCCAACTCCAGCTCCATCCTCAAGTGCCCCCCCACACCTACATTTTAATACATTAATTTATACATACTTACATAGTTGGTGTGTGTGTGTATGTGTAGACGCTCATCTAAATGTTTTTATTTTATTATCTATGTTCTCAGCTGATCCTGCTAACTGTGGAAGTGAGTTCTACATTTTACATAGTTTATGTTTAGGTCAAGAAAGATTGATATATGCTATAATATTTTCAAATGAAAGAGGACCTCCAGGCAAACAGTAAAGCGTAAGCTGTGAAGGTCTGTTTATTGTTTTACCCACCAAAATATTTGTTATTTTGGCCATTTAGTTTTGTGATACATAGACAAGCTGCTCTATTAGTCAGAATCAGTTTGCTGCCTCCTTGTTTAGCATCACTGCCTACTAATCACTGTCAACTTTACAGCTTCCTGGGCCATCTCCCTGATTGTACACGCATGAGGATGTAGATTCACTATTACTATCCTATTGTAGGCATGGAAGCTATGGTGGTGATATAGGAAGTAGTATTGATGAGCCAGAAAGATGGGCTGAATTAGGTATAATATATGTATTACCTGTCTGGTTAATGTCCTAATAGAAAAGGTGTTGCTTGGCTGTCGTGCTGACCTTCTGAATATTTTTCCAGGTCACTGACACAGATCAGTAAATTAGGAGTGTGGTAAGAACTATTGATCTGCATAATTGTTATGGGTTAAGGGCTCAATCTATTAAAGCAAGAGGGTCAGCATCACAATCAGACAGCTAGCCGTTTCAGAAAAGGTCAACAATGGCAACATCCATGTTTCTCTTATTACAAGTTTCTTTTAGGCAGAGAGACTTAACAAGGTAGCTCACAGTACCATATAGCTTTGGTAATGCATCCACACACGTAAAAAATAGTTTTCCTTGGCTTGATCTGCAAACCTGTCTTCTTGGCTTGATCTGCTCTTCAATCTTTCAACACATCTCTTCCTGTCTCCTTCCACGGAGGGGTCGTTCCCTTCTACAATGCACAATGCCTCATCCCAGCCTCCATCATAAACTCCGTCTACTCTGTGCACACAGCGCTGCCTCAAGTCAAGTAAAGATTTTTTTTTTAAACTTTGGGTGGAGCTATCAGTAACAGCTAGCTCCGCCCATCTGTTTCCTATTGGCTGGGACCTGCTAGAGTCTGGGGATGCTGATCCATCATTGCAACTGGTCGGAGCCAGCCGTTCGCCTCGCTTCGGGTGTCACTTCGGCTCAGTTGAGCCGAAGCAGATGGCTTCGGCTCGGCTGAGTATAGTGAATATAGTGAATAGCCCGTACAGCAGCACTTCGGTTCGACTGAACCAAAGGGCTCCATCCGAAGCTAGCCGAAGGATCAACTGGAGCTATGGCTCATCCTTCGGCTAGATTTGTGATTAAACCCCTTTGTTTTTTTCAATTAAAGGACTTTTTAAAATGTGTGGTTTCTTTATTTACTTGACTTTTAAGCCTTTAGTGAATGAGTAGGAGGTACAAGTACCCCTTACTTATTCAAAAGGGGGGCATGGGGACACCCTCCAATTAAATTAATGGGGTACCCCAATGCAAATAAGCCCTCAGACCCCCACAACCACCGGGTCAGGGTTGTTAGGAAAAGGCCCTTGTCCCCATCGGCATGGGGACACCCTCCAAATGCCAAGGGCTTGTGGCCTGGCACTCGATCGTCCCCCCTTTCCTGTGCTTGGATCAAGGGTCTGGTATGAATTTTTTGGTGTTAAATTTCTACCAGACCTAAAGGGCCTGATATGACTTTTGGAGAAACTCCATACACTTTTTAAAATTTTTTACTTGGGGGGGCTCTTAACATTCCTACCAGACCTAAAGGTTTTGGTATCATTTGGGGGAACCTCATGCTTTTTTTTTTTCTTCTGCGGTCTGTAACAAAAAAAGTTTGTTTTTTTTTTGTCTAATGTCACTTTGCTGCAATGAAAATGAATTCATAAACAAAATTCGTACATACTACCACTATGCAAAATTCGAAGTTTGTCCATATCCGAATCCCAAAACAAATTTACTTTCGGACCTGAATCCCGAAAAACTAAATAACAAGAAGAAGCACTGTGGACTTCCGGTTCAGGCGCCCTATGGAGTAGTTGTGTGCATCTCGGCTCCGACATCACCAAACCAGAACACAGGACAAATCAACTTTCCCATACCTCACATAGCAGTACCGGACCTCAGGGACTTGCTACGGGTGATGGACAAGTTCCTCTCCCGTTCACATCCAAGATGGCGGATCGCGATGCGGGCCGTTACTGCAGAGCCTATGGGTGAGTCAACTTCTGTCACCTCAGACGTAAACATCGACTATAAGCACTTGGCTGCTGAAGTGGCGTCTCATTTAAAAACTGATTTAGCTGCCATCATAGCTGAGTCCCTGCAGCAACATATGAGCCAGGTGACACTTACTTTAGAGACTCGTGAGGCACACTTACAGACCGCTGAACATAGGATTAGCGCAGTAGAGGATCAAACTACCGCCTACACCGCCGCCCAGGGGGAATCAGTTAAACAAATTCATTATCTGCTGGACAAGGTGGACGATTTAGAAAATCGTATCCGCAGAAATAATCTTCGCCTCATTGGCCTTCCTGAATCTGTACCACCGGCGGAGCTGATTCACTTTTGCTCACATGTCATCCCAAAGGCTCTGGGCCTCAACTCTCCCTGTAAGGTGGAGAGGGCCCACAGGATTGGCCCACCCAGAACGAATAACCAAATAAGGCCGGTGATTATCCGTTATTTGGATTTTACGGATAGAAATCTCCTTCTGCATAATTACAGGTCCCAAAGAGTTCTGCTGGCGTGCGGATTCAAACTCCTCATGTTTGCAGATTATTCTGCTCAGGTGTCCAAACAAAGAAAGGCATTTGTGGAGACTTGCCGTATTCTGGTAGATAGACACATTAAATTTACCTTGGCGTACCCGGCAACGCTACGCATTATGCTCCCTGCTGGCGATACAAAGGCATTCACCTCTGCGGAAGATGCGCTAAGATATGCCAAAGCATTACATGAACCACCCACTCGGGTTGATTTGTCACCTACATGAGTCCACCCAGGAAGAAGAGAACTTGAACTTTGTTTTTTTTTTTTCTTCTCTAGCATCCTAGCTGGGGCAGTATTATTAGTGTGCTCTGGGTGGTGCTTCAATACATGTCTCACCATTCATACAGCCACTATGTTGGGATACTCATCACGTTGTTACGTATGTTATGTCCTGTGTTCTACAACTTTTTATTTTACATGTTATACCTTTTGGAACCCTTTTTCTATCTCATTATGGATACGCACTCCTCTACACGTTGGAATGGCGTTCCAGCCACTTGTGGGATGCTCGCTGGATTTTGTCACGATGCGCTCCATAGGGAAAAAAGGAAGTCACACTCCTACATTACTTTTGGTGTTATTGCTCTATACCAAGTTATAGTTCTCATGTTTCTCTGCTTAATGTTCTATTTTTACTTGCACTTTTTCTTTGTTCTTTTCTCCCTTCATATAACCATCTCACAGGGAGTTTGTTCACGGGGAACTCCCGCCTGTCTATCACGGATTGAACCTACCCTTACTCTACTCCACCAACCTAATTGGAACGAGACTGGGTGCTATAGGCGTTGTCGTAGCTCAGGGACACCGACACACGCCTCTCCTTTACCTCACAAGTCTTCATACAACCTAAATTTCACTCCAACAAGATGGCATCCCCCCTGAAGTTGGTGACCTGGAACGTGAAAGGGCTTAGGTCCCCAAACAAACGCAATCGGCTTTTGAGACACTTAAAAAGACTACATACAGATATAGCTCTACTGCAGGAGACTCATCTCTCCAATACAGATTTCCACCGCATACTCGGTGCTTCAACATACAGCGGATCCAACTGATGGCCGCTGGTCGTGTACCACGATTCAGCTGGGATCTAATATTATAGACATATGGAACATCTATGGCCCGAATACTGATAATAACAAGAAATCTGAATAAAAACTAAACTAAACAAATGTTTTGCCTGCGCACATGTCTATTTCTTAGACTGGTCCTTTCAACGTCTCTCCCCCTTCCCCTGCAGAGGTCTAAAGCTCAGTAATTTATCATGCCTACACACAGTGTATAGACGGGAGGATGCTGAGGAAGATTATAATGCTACAGGGAGGGGGAGACAGGCTGGAGGGAGTGCTGCGACAGCTTCGGGTGAGTATCATTTTGATATTTTAGCACCTAGACACAAAGGAGCACTCATTTATTAAGTTGCATTTTAGACAATAAAATACGCTGTTTATGCTTATGTGTTTTTTTTCTCTCTCTCTCTATTTTTTTTATATTTGAAAAAAGTTGCAATGCCATAGTTGAACATGGTTTGCATTATGTGAACAACATATATCAAACTTGATAATATTGAAACCATTTTTATTTTTGATCACACACAACCAAACACTCTCTTAATGGTTCTGAAATGTGCTCATATTGCAAAATGATCTCACTCTAATGCGTTTACATGCTGTTGTTTCTTTTGATGTATGCATATTTATGCTACTTTGCCTGATAATACTTCAGAGGAAAGGTAAGTAGACTAAGGAAAGCAGGATTACTTTAATGGAGATATAGGCATTTTGGCAGGAGCAGAAATGAAGTTTCTATCAAGGCTTAAAAATTATGAATATTTTCAGTTATGTGCTGCTCTTTAATATTTCAAGGGCACACTCAATGGTGAAATAAACAGCTGAGTCTAGTGTAGTGATTTCATAGGAAAAAGTCATCCATGAAGTCTAAAGAAATTGTAGAGAAATAAATTACCTGAAAGTCATCATTATGATAGTTAATGGCTTTAGGGATGACATTAAATCAGACAATATGGCCAAATGAAGCCTCCATCTGTGCTCTGGCTGTCAAGGGAAATAGTTTGACATCGTTTCTTATAGCTTCTTATCACTTTCTAGGTCCCTGTGACAAAAAGAACTTCAGTCTCAGAAATGAAGTAGCTAATGAAGGGTAATAGGATGGGAACATGTTACTTACTGTAAATGCAAGCCAGTGTCTGAAAATGTTTTCTTTTCTGGCGTTTTGTTCAGTGGTGTTTTCCCTTTTAGTTGTATCTGTTTGTGCTTATTCAGTAAAGGCATATAGCACAAAAAACATCCTATTCAGCCACACTCCATAAGCATAACAATGGATTTAAAACAACAAAATGCATTTGCCAAAGAAAAAGAAATGGATAACCGCCTATTTTTAAAAAATTGCTTTAGCCCAATCATACATGCTGAGTTTGAGCATTACTATAGGGTTTAATAATTAATAGCCTCCCGGCCGGCCCTTGTCGAGCTCCCTGTCCCCGGTGCGGGCCCAGGATGGCACGGCGGGTCTCCCTGCATCAATCTAGCCACTGATCTCTTCTCTGATCACTGGTGTTGTGTATTACATCACTTCCGGTGTCACTGTTTACATTCTCTAGCTGTTAGAGCTAGGAGAAGAAGCTGGTGAAGCAGATCTCTGCTTCATCAGCTTCTTTGGTGTCCCCAGATGACAATAGGGGTCTGAAAACCCTCTGATGTCTCCATAAAGAAAACCTGTCACACCCTATTTGCTATTACATGGGGGGCAGTGGCGTAACCAGAGTAAGGGGCGCCCAGGGCAGAACAAAATTTTGCGCCCCCCGGTGATATCTGGGGTTGTACAGAGAGCATGCCCGGGCATATCGTAATTGAACTTCAAATCCTAGCATACCCTCATTGTCCCTCTACACCCCCCCAAAATATTACCCAGGGAACTACAAGTTCCAGCATGCCCTCATTGTCCCTGTACGCCCCCAAATATCACCCAGGGAATAGTAACAAGCTGATTGCCAGGCACCTGTCCTCCTTCTGTGCAGAGGTTCCCGGGAGGTAGGGAGCCTGCCAAAAAACTGGTTATCATGGCAAGTGGGCCATGATATTTTTTACTTTTTAATCACCTTTTTATTTTTTTAATCATTTGTTTCTTATATTTTTTACCTTTTTAATTTTTATTTATTTAATTTTTTATCAATTTTTTTTGGAGAACTTCAGGTCCCCCTCTGCTGATTGACAGCAGCAGAGGGCGGGTCCAATAGCTAGTCTGCTATTGGCATCACTGGGATTTCCCCCAGTTGTTACGCCACGTATTGCTATGTGATAGCAATAAAGTTAGTTTAAAAAAAAATAAAGTAACATATAAAAAATAAAAAAAAAAGTTTTAAAGTCCCTTGCCCCCCATGTGCACGCACATACATACATACATGAACATGCGTCGGTGCGCCTATGTGCAAAAACAAAAAATGTGCTACACGTGTCGCCACGAACATGGGCCATTAACCACTTTTAACACTAAACTGATGAGCGGTAAAACTTTTACATTTTGTTCCCATTCACATAGCATATCATTAAAATAAAATATGAATATAAATATATCTATGCTGCTTACCCTTTTGCTTGCTGAAAAATTCTATTTACCTCCCCTCTTCTATATAATGTTAAGGAAGGGGCTGGGGAGTCATGTTTGCCATAATTAACACTTTCTGCACTGAGCTTGTGGATCTCTATTATCAGTTATAAACAGGATGTGCAGATGTAGACCTGTCTGTCCAAACAAAGGGTAAAGATCTGAAGGTTTGGGTCTAACATTGTATGTCAATGCAGATAAAAACCTGGAAGGGGAGCTACCTCTTTTGTGAACGGCTGAATGTTTGCAAACACTACTTATGTTTATACCTGTGAGGGCTGCGATTGGTTTACACCAAATACAAGCTACAAGGCCACTCTGATTGGTTCTGTATGTGCCAGTTTTGTACAACACATCAGTATTGAGGTGGTTTGGCATGTTTTAATATTCAAGCTATTTGAGTTTAAATTATTCTAATTTTTAAATTATGAAATGTAGTAAACTGATGGCAAGATGGACTTTAAATAACAAACAAATGAGCCATATGTATTATAGGAAGGCACTAGAAGAGCTATGTGGTTTGGCAACACTAGACTAACAGGTGAATAAACATAACAGTCTGTTTAACAGTACTGTCTGTGGAACAGCAGCAGCAGCTAAGATTGTCAGAGCACTTGAGATGCTGAACATGTCATATGCCACTGGGAGCGTAGTGCATCCAACTGTATAAGTACAGTCTGGTATCACAGATTTGGACCTTGATAGTTTATTGGATCAGGAACAGGAATGGAGAGGGAATATGCAAACCTTGTGATTAGTGTAACAGCAATTATCACTTAATTCTTGTGAGAGACATCATTTCAACAGACAATTTAATCAAACTCCTCATAGAAGAAAAATAAATTGGTTTTAGCTGAATAAATGCTGGCATTTGTGTTGTATGTAAAACATACTAAATTAAACAGATCTGTAGAATAACTTTTGATTTTATTGCCTTAGAAATTAGTTACATAGATGCAGATTGACTTTAATGGTAATTGTAACCAAATTGATTGTTACTTTCGTGCCAGTTGCTTGTGTCATCCATTTCGGCAGGATTGAGAGATACTGCAGATGACACATGCAATCATTAAGCCATGATACAAATGATTCTTTTGTTTTAGGGTAATGAAGAAGATCTCTCTAAAGCTGCCATATGTAGTTTGGTGCTCTATCTACAATATGTTTCTTTTATGTGTATTAGTCTAATCTCTCATTAAACAAAATCAACTTCTGTTCTATAAAAATTTAGCATAACTTCACATCTTTAGAAGCTTTGATTATATTTTTCTCTATTTTTGTTGCATGTGTGTGTGTTCTGTATTTTTATTTCCATAAAAAATGCAATACACCAACCAGCGCAAGGAAGACCATCCAAAAAGCCAGAACCCTTCACTGCACATCCAGTAAAGGATGCCCCGTTCCAGTCAGGGAGTCCAGAAGGCTATATAGCAAAACAAAAAACAACCTGGCGCCTTTCTTGGTGCACGTAAAACCTTTTTATTCAATAAAAGAGTAAACAAAAATATACTCACAAATAAGGTAGTATGTAAAAGCATCGAAATGGACTGACAGTCCTAGATTGAATAGCTGCGGTTGATGTAACAGATGGAGAAATCAAGGAGACTCTCAGGAGACCCTGTTCTCCTCACAAAGTTCCACTGCTAATGCTTAGCGCGCATTTGTGGACACACACCCTTCCTCAGAGCTTAGACAGTCTAGCTCACTAAGTGCTATTTTATACTCTAAAGACAGTCAAAAAGACCACTAAGATCGAAATCCCACCAATTGTAGCCCAGCATAATGTTACTAGGGAGACAAGTAGGTAGCCAATCACATGATAACAGTCTGTTCTTTCCCCGAATGGCCAACTCAGTGGGTTATTGGGGGCAGCTTCCCGGGCAGAGATAATGCCCACTTTTTTTCTGATTGGCTACCTACTTGTCTCCCTAGTAACATTATCCTGGGCTACCATTTGTGGGATCTCGATCCGAGTGATCTTTTTGACTGGCTGTAGAGTTTAAAATAGCACATTGTGAGCTAGACTGTCTAAGCACTGAGAAAGGGGGGTGTCCCCATAAGCGCGGTAAGCATTAGCAGTGGAACTCTGTGAGGAGAACAGAGTCTACTTTTATTGAATAAAAAGGTCTTACCTGCACCAGGAAAGGCGCCCGGTTGTTTTTTTGTTTTTCTATTTCCATTTCCATGCCTGCTCTACAACCATTGCTGAAATAACTAATTCAAAGATATTAGGAACATGTATTAAAGCCAACAATTTTCTATTCAGCTATTAATAATGTCTGGTGAATTTCTATTAGTCAACTTGTTTCTCTCTCTCTGAATTTTATAGTTACCAAAATAAACCGAAAGGAGCAACGGACAATAGACAGGTGTCAAACAGATCACCAAATATTATATTGTACATTTCTCCCATGAACTTAAAGGAGAACTATGAGGTGAGTGCTTTTCACTCACCTCATAGTTCTAGCCGACCTGTGACAATGAGACTGTCACAGGTCGGCTCAGTAGACCGGGAGGTGAGCGAACACATACCGGTGTTTGCTCACTTCTCTATCCTGTCACGGCTCTCTGCAGTGACAGGGGAGGGGCTGGATTCCCCCCTTCCCACTCCGATCCACCAGCGCTGACTGGTGGAACGGATGGGGGAGGGAGCAGGTACAGCTGGCTCTGCCTCTAGATAGGCAGAGCCAGCTGTCACTCACGCAGCTGGGCGCATCTCGACCTCAATGTGCGGATCCGCTCCGGCTGCGGCGTCTCAGTATATCTCGACCTGTAGCTCGCGGTATACTGAGCTTAGGGTGACGGGAGGACGCTAGTTTGTGTCCTCCCGTTACCCTTAGGAGAACTATGGGGAAAAGCCCTGACCCCACAGTTCTCCTTTGCAATGCAATGGGTTTCTACAGAGGTCCAACCTCAAAGGCAGTATTGCACATATGGAAAGGCCACATACGTCACTGTACAGGTAAACAAAGTACCAGGGTTGGCAAACTGCTTCTTGCTTCATTAAGTCATACCATGTCATTCCTTTGTAAGTATGCAAGCATAAAATAAAAGGGTATTATTTGTGGGGGGTGTTCAACACCATTAGAAACTCTATTATACATATTTTATTCTGCTTATGTTTTGCCTTCCCTGGTTCCTCCCTCCCTTCTTCATCAGCATGTTAATGAAGTGTTAAGTTAAGCCTTTACATTTTCATTACGCACCCTATTTTATTTTTATTGATGTCCTCCCTCTTCTCTATGCAATGGAGGTAGAGAATGATAGGTGGGAGGTGCTGTACATAGCTTTCCAAGAACATCACAGCAAACTGCCTTAGTACACCTTCCAAAGATCCTTCAGTCCTGATGCAAACACATGGGGAGGTGTTGAAAGTATAAAAAATGCATGTCTGTCTGTAGGAGTCTATAAGAGTGGGCATTACAAGGCATACTGCATTTTCATGCAGAACACCGTAAATAACGCTGTTATGGATGGTAAGCATTAGTTGATGCTAAATGCCCTCTGGACCAGAAATGAGGCAACATCTATCTGACTTGCTGCAGTTTCTAATGCACACTGAGAAGTTCCCTATGTGCAGTGTAATGAGACTTAGGGGGTTATTCACAAAGCTGCTGAAGGCAGCTGAGTGAATAACCAAGCTGAACAGTGTTCGGCTATTCACTTCAGCTCAGTACAGCTGATTTTAGCTGTACATCGGCGACAATCAGCCATTCATCGGCTGCCTTCGGCTGCCTTCAGTCAGTCGAACATGCTCTGCATGTTCAGCTGATCCGAAGTGCAGAAGCCATTTCCCTCAGCCGATCCAACATCTGGATCGGCTGAGCCGAAGGGCTGGCAGTTCATTCAATGCTGTTTGCCCCTATTTTCATAGAGGCCGAATGGCAGTGAGTGAAAAGCCAAATGCTGCTCGGCTACTCTGTTCGCTACCTCCAAAGTAGCGAGCAGAATAGAAAAAATGTAAACTAATGAAAAAAAAAAGTTTAAAGGGCAGGTGGCCTGGTATGGCAGGGAGGGGGAGGGCACTCGCTCGTATGAGGGGAACCCCACGGTATGTGTTTGTTCACTTCCCGATCAATAGAGCCAATGTGTGACGGTTTCAATGTCACACGTCGGCTCTATGAGGATGAGTGGAAATCACTCACCTCATAGTTCTCCTTTAAAGGGTACCAAGGGATAGACCTTGCAGGGCTGTGCGCAGTGCCCAGGATGAAGGCTTACTTAGTTAAGAGGCTCCACTTCAGGTCACAGATGCCTAATAAAGGGTGAATGCCAGAGAGAGAACTAGAGAGCGAGAGGTGGACTCTGTGAACCAAAAAACTTTGAAAATTATGGGCAAGCAAGCTGATGACAATTTTGTGGGGACATACCTGTATGTTCCTGTCCTCTAAGCAAGCTGCAAAAATATGCTTTGGATTATTACGCTGAGACCCTTGCTTTTTATCCTTACTGTTTAACACTAATCTCTCACAATGTTATTCATTTACTGTCTGCTCATTAAACAGAAGTATAAGATTTTAGGTATTGCAGCAAACATTGCTTTTTATATTATATTCTGATGAATAATAGTGATGGGCTGAACACACATGAGTTCGGTTCTAACTTGAACTTTAGAACATGGAAAAAGTTCTAACCCAAACTTAGAACTCAATGCAAGTATATGGGGCCAGAACTTTGAAAATCAATTGTCCCCTTTTTGAAGGCTTATATTCAAGTTAATGGCCATACAAAGGGTATGGGGAGTCATGTACTGCCCTGGGGGACATGTATCAATGAAAAAAAACATTTTAAAAAATACCGTTTTGAAAGGAGCAGTGATTTTAACATTAGTTAAAGTGAAACAATACAAATTAAAAATTCCTTTAAATATAGTTCCTGGGGGGTCACTTAAACTGTCTGTAAAGTGGCGGATCTGTATGATGTATAGAACCTGTTGCAGCTAAAATGACAATTATAAAGAAAAAATGACATTTAAATTGATGGTAATTGATTTTCCCTTATTCTTGTAAGGGGAGGCTGCCTGTATGAAAAGGCCACATTTTAGGATACTCTGAACAATGTTAGAGATTGTTTGGATCAATTCTGGTGTCTCTTTTGCAGACATTGGATGAAAGTAACAACAGGTGCTTTAAAATTGGGCCTTTAGTGTTGGTGGTGCCTTCACACCTGTGGTCGGGTCACTGGCGGAACTACCAGGGTCGCAGCGGTCGCAATTGTGAAAATTGCGCGGGAAAGTGTGTGGTGTACTGGGATTCTGTAGTGCTGACTTCTATTATAATGTATTGCTGGGACTTGTAGTCCTGCATAGCTGGTGGTATTCTACATTGCTGTATGATGATTATACAGCAAAGCAGAATAGCTCCAACTATGTAGGACTACAAGTCCCAGCAATGCATTATAGTGTTTATAGTGGAGAGGGGAGGGGGGAATGCTGGCGTATTGGTATTCTGCATACCTGACTTTTATTATAATGTATTGCTGGGACTTGTACTCCCGCATAGCTGCTGGTATTCTGCATTACTGTATGATGAATATACAGCAATGCAGAATAGCACCAACTATGTAGGACTACAAGTCCCAGCAATGCATTATATTTTTATGTAGCGATACACCAGTATTAATACTGGGCATTTTCACGAGTGCTCATACTCGTGAAAATGCCTCGATACTAAACGCAGATACTGGTGTTCTGTCGAGAACACCTATGTAGTCGAATTTGCAGACCTCAGCATCTGCGCTTACACACAAACCGGTATTATTGAGGGAACAGGGATTCATTTACAAAGTATTTTGTTTAAATTGTTAATTGTGACCGTTAATAACATTCCATCCATCATTCACTGCCATCCATCATTTACTGCCATGGACAGTATATTATTAACGGTCACAATTAACCATTACAAACGAATACTTTGTAAATAAATCCCGGTTTCCTCGGTAATCCCGTCGGTACGCAAGCACAGATACTGGGTCAGCGTTCTCGACAGAACACCGCACTAAAATTTTAAACAAGCGGCTGCCCAAGGTCCCGCGCTTGCTGGGGACCTCGGCAGCCTTCCTGTTAACCATGTGGTGCCATGGCGGTTTGGGGGGGCCTTCATGGTTTCTTGCACCGGGGCTCTCACAAGGCACTGTACGGTATGCAGTGTCTTGTGGGGCGCTCGGTGGGCGAACATTGGTAGTTCATGTGTTTGGCGAACACACAAACTATCAGGGCGATAGTTTGTGTGTTTGCCAAATACATGAACTACCAATGTTCGAGTCGAACTATTGTTCGACTGGAACATCAAGCCCATCTCTAATGAATAATTATTTTTTCAGCTTTGGATGTAATTCTGCATAAAGCGGACCTTAACCCATATCTTTAAAATGACAACAAAGAAACCTTTAGAAATGTTTAGTAATGACAATCTACAAGCACATACCGTATTTTGCGATCCATAAGACGCACCGGACCATAGGACGCAGGGAGGTCAGGCGCGCCTTATGGAGCACTCGACAAACCGTAGCTTCCATCACAGCTTCTATGACAGAAGCTGTGACAGAAGCTGCAGTTAGTGACCTCTGAGACAGGTGGCGCTGTGATTACAGCGCCACGGTCTCAGTGATCACACAGAGCAGATGAAGAAAGTCCGTTCTTCATCTGCTCTATGGTGATCTCGATCGTCGCCGCTGCTCGGTTTTAATACGAGTGATCTCATTAGATCACTCGTATTAAACGAGCAGTGACTCCTACTACTGATCTTGATTGCCGCCGCTCGGTTTTAATATGAGTGATCTCATTAGATCACAAGTATTAAACGAGCAGTGGCTCCTACTACTCGCCCGGCGCCCGAAACTGCATGTCTCGGGCGTCGGGATTCACTCCATAAGACGCAGGCACATTTCCCCCTCCTTTTGGGGAGAAAAAGGTGCGTCTTATGGAGCGGAAAATACGGTACTTCTAGATGATTGCCGGCTTTTTAATCTTTGCATACCTTATTTTTATTTTCCTACCCATTTTTCTCACAGTAGCCATTTTTACTAAAGGCAGATTAATATATTTCCCTTTATTTCCTGGAACTCTGGCACATGCGACTAGGACATGTGACCATGTAGACCATCTCAGGGGAGGAAAATGCCTTGAGATCTCATGAGATTACAGATAAAGATTTCCCAACAATGTTCTGTTGATGTAACCGTCCCAGGATGCAACACTTGGGAACATTACATCACTAATACCCAAGAGGACCAGGAAGTGGAAAAACGATAATTGTAAGTAAAAGAAAAATATGTCTGTTTAACTATTGAATGGAAGATGATTTCATATCAGCATGCAGAGGTGCATGCTGAGGTGATTTAAAGGTCCACTTTAAATTCAGTTGAAAAAGGAGCATCAATATTTAATTTATGTATTGTTTTCATGCTCATCAATTCAGCCTGCCACAAATTCTAGATATTTTAATTCAGAGAAAAGGGGGCCATTTTTCTTCGCTAAGAAGCAAACATTTTTTTTCTGAACCCATATTACCAGCTGAAATAATTTAATGGAGAAAAATATTTTCATATTTTTCTTTAGTAAATACTGCTATGAACACGATTAGCTATAAGTAAATCATCTAGTCCTTTGTTTACATTATATTATTGATTTTGCCAATACTGTACCATGTCGTAGAAAGCCCCACACCCCAGCAACTATCCATTAGCAACCCCTTCCAATACAGATAGGGAAAATATTCTATATGTACCTGGTGTCCCCTTGTCTTTTGTCCTTGAATGTATTTATAGATACACCAGCATGTGTGTGGCAAAATACAAAGAAAACATGTGCAGTACATATCTGTAATACATGCATATTTCCTTGTGATTTATTCTTTAAAGATGCTGCAATACAGAAAAATACCTGTTGCTCTGCTTTTAAACCCTGTTGTGGAATGACAGCATACAGTATTTTTATGGAATGAATGGTGTCCGCCCTCCCAGTGTCTTTTCCTAAAGTACTTAATAACCCCTACTCTCCGATCTCCACAACATAAAGGGTAATTATTCTGTAGTCCAAGACACAAATTAGGAGGATTCTTTGGGATAACACAGGAAGTGTGAAGACGACACAGGGCAACTCCAAATTTCTGACAAGATCAATAGATTTTTTTCTACCTATCAAACTGATATAACAAAATGTTTCCAATGGTATATTAATCAGACCAAAAGGGTCCAAAAGAGAAGATCATGTTTAGGGTTAACCTACACTTTAAAGCATTTATAAGTGTTATATTGTGGTAAATAAAGGCTTAGTCACTGTGTTGGATTTATCAAACATTCAACCTATTTCTAGCACAACCAATGTTATGTAATTAAATATTCACCCTCTGGAGTTGTCCTAAATGTGCAGGAAAATAGCTGGGTATGTTTTGCATAAATTGGATTGTGGCACTATCTATGGCAGTCACATCTTCTTAGTGCATAAGGTCAGACCTTCAGAGTTACATTTTACCTTTTTTCTATTTTATTTTTAATTAGAAAAAGGTGAAAATATGCCCTTTCCTTCAGTTTCAATCCTATCAGTATGCTATCAATGTTACATTTTATCTTTGTCTGTCCCTTTGCCATTTTGTTTATATGTCACTTTCCAGCTGACTTTTCAATTTGGCTTTTAAAGTAGTATTAAAGTGACACTAATCTCAGGAGTTAAATCTTAAAAATAAATTCCGGCACCTTAACTATTAACAAAAATGTAGCTTATTTGTGAATCACTCGGCTATAGATCCTCAAATCATCTCTGAATTGGTGCCGACACTGTCCTTCCTTCTGGAGAGTGGCTACTTTTGTTCCCCATGATCCCTGTGTCTTGTAAAGTTGTCACCCCTCCAAGCTCGCTCCCCTAATGGACTACAATCTTTATACAAATTGATAAACTAAAGAGATTGTAGTTTATTATGGGAGTGAGCTTGAAGCAGATGTCTGAGTCTGCTGGCCAGGGAGTAAGAGTGCACAGAATATTACGAGTTGTCCAAAAATTCACCTGTTAGCCCTGGATTTTGTTTAAATCCAAGGCTGAGCATATCCGAACCTCATCCCTACTCATTAGTTAGAAAACTTTTGTCATATTCTTCTTATCAAGTTTGTCACTTGTTCACATTTCAAGCTGAAGTGATGAGCTGAGCATATTAAATATTTTCTTTATTCCTCTCTCATGTTGAGACTACAGAAAAAAATCATTTAGATTTTTAATTTCAAAGAAAATATTGCCTGTCATATTGCTTGCACAGCTTGATAAGTTTATGAGTGAACAAGTGAAATACTGTCTTAATAAACACCCTGTACATATATTGACATTGTTTATAATACATTACTAGTGTAACATGCTTTTCAGAAGATTTTTACACAGATAAAAATAAATTAAGTACAATGTTGCCAAGTTATAGCAGTACACTATCATTCTTATATGTTTACTACTTCTGTTTAGCTGTGAATACAACTTAGGTTATTCATATTCACAACATGATGATGTTAAACTTACGGCATCAATATAAATTTAGAAAAAAAATCTGTCAACCCTAGAGTTAAAACCAGAATTTGATTTATCTACTGGTCACTCTTACTATTTTGGGTTCCCTTGGTGGATTACTCCTTGCTGCCTTTAATGCTCTCTCATCCTTTGTTGTGCCCATTTATCCAAACAGCCTTCACTAACATTTACTCCTAGCATGGAGGTAGTGATTGGTATATCATAAGGGACATTCTGCTGTGGGGGTGAAATGTGGAATTATCAGAACACCACACCAAAAATGGGCATGGCTAAATTGCTCCAAATATTAGCTATGGCTTTTCAAAGTATTTTTATTTGTTTGCAATAAATACATAAAACACTCAAAACATACAACACTAATGATGCATATTATTATTATTATTATTTACGGGTTTTCATTTAGTATAATTCTCATTATGGCATTCAACATGTGGCATCATCCACCTATTAATACTTTTACATGACAAAAACTCGAAGATATATCACGTCCGTCTTAATGGTATAGCACCAGATCATATAAAAACACATACAAATAAACAATACTAACAAAAACCAAGACATAGGGGAAAAAAAGACATATGGGGAAGGAGGTGGGGGAAAGAGTCAATAAATAGATCTTCTCTCCTTTCTCTCTCATCCCTCCTTACAGAATACAAAACGACTCCCAGTAGGTTCACTCTCATCCCTCATCGCATGCATTATCTCAATTCATTTAGCAACTACATGTTATTATAATTCATCCAAGGAGACCATATTAATTCAAATCCTTGTTCTTTGTCCTGAAGTATACTATTTAGTTTCTCATGTATCATGATCCATGATATTTTAGATTTAAATTGATTAAAGGAGATCTTTGGTTGCCTCCAGGCTTTGGCTATGGTGATTTTAGCCGCCAATAAAAAGAAAAAGATTAGTGTATCCTGGGCTTTTGATAACCCCTGGATTGGGTAGTTCAACAATATATGTTGAGCTTCTCTTGGAATATGGATACTCATTACTCTATATATAAGGGCATAAAACCTATTCCAGAAAGGTCTAAGTTTGGGGCATTGCCACCAAATATGATACATAGTACCGGGTGCGGTGCAACCCCTAAAACAAGCAGTAGACGCATCTGGATAGATTTTAGCCAACCTGGAGGGGACCAAATACCACCGGGGCATTACTTTATAGTTTGCTTCTATTAGTGATATATTTAGGAGTCCTGAAAATACCCGAGTGCAGCACCTTTGCCAGGCTTCCTTAGGGATATCCATTCTAAATCTTGTTCCCATTTTAACATATATGGTAATTTTACCTCCGACTCTACTAAGTACGAGTAGATCAATACTATTCCACCCCTCTGACCCTTTTCATCGAGACACCATCTCTCATATGCCGTTGCAAACGGCCTATCTCGGTCTGGTGTCTGTAGAGAGGCCAAGAAATTACTTAATTGGCAAAATCTAAATAGTTCAGAGTTCAGGATGTGCAATACCCCCTGACAATATCCCAGGGTTAAAGGGCTGCGGTCCCAAAAGTATTGTGCTATACGATACAGGCCCTTTTCTTGCCACCAATGAAACGCTTCATATTGCATCCCTGGGATAAACCTGGAGTTATGAAAGACTGGTGCCAAAGGGGTATATGACGAGACGAAGTCTTTGCTCCCCCTCACAGAGTCCCATATTACCAGGGATTGAGACAGCGTTGGAGCCAAGACCGCCGGTCTCTGCTTCGGAGTCATCTACTTTAGTTTATCAATGGATAAACCCGAAGCAGACAGGGGTTCCATTGAGACCCAAGCTGGTAGGTATCCCCTATTATATGCCATAGAAAACTGTGCCATCCGTGCCGCCCTATAGTATTGGTATAGATTGGGGACCACTAGTCCTCCTGATTGCTTTGATCTATATAACACATTTTTTGATAGTCTGGGTCGCTTATTATCCCAAATAAATTTAAGGATACATGATTGAAATTTTAAAATATCAGATCTGTTTACGGCAATAGGTAGCGCTCGAAAATAGTATAAAATTTTAGGTAAAAGAGTCATTTTTACAGCGTTAATACGGCCCATCCACGATAGATTATATAACTTCCATCTAGTTAGGTCTTCCTGCAACTGCCTAAATAGAGGAGTGTAGTTTTTACTATACAATTGGGTAAAAGATGCTGTGATCCTAATTCCCAAGTATTGGATAGCATCGTCTGCCCAGTTAAATATAAAATGCTCCTTCATGTTATCCCATATATCTTGAGGTACATTTACATTTAGGGCGAGAGATTTGGCCGTGTTAACCCGTAGTCCGGATATTTTGGAGAAGCATTTCAACAGTTTCAACACATTTGGTAACGTTGTTAGTGGAAAAGTTATAAATAATAACAGGTCGTCAGCAAATAAAGCACATTTATGTTCCTGCGGACCACAATAGACTCCTTTAATGTTTATATTTTCACGGCGATTGCTAATGGTTCAATCGCCAACGCGAATAACAATGGAGATAGCGGACATCCTTGTCTGGTTCCCAGAGATATGTGAATGGTCTCAGAGAGGTACCCCAGCATTTTTATTTGAGCAGATGGGTGATCATATAATGCTCTCAGTATACGTAGGAAGTGTGGGCCAAAACCCCATCTCGCCAGCAATGGGAATAGATAATGCCAGGACACTGAATCAAATGCCTTCTGAAGGTCGATCGATAGGAACATGCCATTTTGGGCCAACTTCCCATCCCATTGTGAGTGTTATATTGTCATTATGTCAATCGCTCTTCTAATCTGGTCCGGGCCCTGGCGGCCCATAATGAAGCCCACCTGATCTTTATGTATATATAACGGTAAAAAGTTCTTTAATCTATTAGCAAGGATTTTAGTTAAAATTTTCAAATCATTATTAATTAAAGATATTGGCCTTTAGTTTGAGACCTCCCCAGGATCTTTGTTAGGTTTGGGAATCAGTGACAAGAATGCTCTATTAAGATCAATGTCTAGGGGGGCGTGGCTTACGCATGGCCGTGGATGGACGCGTGTAGGGAGAGCTCCGGCTGTACACCCGGGAACGACCGCAAGGAACACTCCATCCCACCCCATCCACACAAGAATTTGAAACCTTTTTTTCTACCCTTTACAACCTCAAATCCGACGGACATGACCCCTGAGGAGCGATCTGCGTGAACTGCACTTCCCAGGCTTCCAGCCTCTGCCTTCCAGGAGCTTTCTGCGCCTTTCTCGGACGCTGAACTCCTCCGTATTTTTAAATCACTGCCAACTGGCAAGAGTGCCGGCCCGGATGGCTTCACAGTTCGATTTTACAAACGTTTTCAGGATATTTTAACATCCCCTCTCCTGAACTCCTTTAACGCCCTCTCATCTACCTGCCACTTTCCCCGCCAATCTCTAGAGGCTCACGTAGTGGTTCTACCCAAACCTGGCAAAGACACCATGCACTGTAATCATTTTCGCCCCATCTCCTTGATCAATGTGGATGTTAAGCTGTATGCCAAACTTCTGGCACACCGCTTGACTGACCTGATCCCCCGGCTCATTCACAAAGATCAAGTGGGGTTTGTACTCAGGCGTAGTGCCAAAGATAATACCAAACGCACAATTACCCTGATTCATCACGCCCGCTCCCGCGGTCTTCCCTTTTGTTTGTTCTCTGTCGATGATGAAAAAGCGTTCGACCGAATCAGCTGGTCTTTTCTAGAGGCCTCTTTGCTCCACTCGGGTCTTCCTACCGAGTTCGTCGACAGGATTATCGCACTGTATCACCGACCCTTTGCTAGGGTGCGGGTCAACGGAAATCTGTCTGCCCCATTCCCGATCTATAACGGCACCAGGCAGGGCTGCCCCCTTTCCCCTCTGCTCTATATCTTGGTAATGGAGCACTTAGACAACGCGATTAGAGACAACGACTCTGTCCGGAGACTTCAGATAGTTGACCAGGTACATAAACTTGGTCTCTATGCGGACGACTTGCTCCTGTATCTTTCAAACCCTATCGTGGGCATTCCCTCTCTGATGAAGGAATTTAAGCTTTTTGGCCACCTGTCCAACTATAGGGTTAACCTGCAGAAATGTGAACTATTGAATGTTTCCCTGCCACGAGCTGAGGCAGATTGTGTGAGTGGTTCCTTCCCCTTCACGCTGAAATCAGATTATATGACTTATTTGGGCGTTCGCATCCCTGCGGACCTTGCGAACCTTTTTTCCCTAAATTATGCCCCATTACTGCGCACAGTCGAAGATACTCTTCTAGCTTGGATGAATCTTCATCACACTTGGTTCGATAGAATTGCTCTCTTTAAGATGAACCTGCTCCCTCGCTGTATCTACCTGTTCCAAACCCTTCCTCTTCATCTCCCAGCCCTCTTCTTTAACAGACTGCGCTCGGCCATCATACGTTACATATGGAGGTGCCGCAAACCAAGGCTACGGTACACGGTCTTAACAATGAGGAAGGAAAGGGGTGGGGCGGCGCTCCCGGACCTGGAGGTCTACTACAGAGCCACTCATTTATCACATCTGGTGGAATGGTTTAGACACCCGGGATTCGGCTCTTTGGGTTTCTCTAGAGCAGGAACTGTCCCCATCACCTCTCACGAATCTCCCCTGGCTCCCGCCTCAGCAACGGCCCACTAGTTCTACGCTACCCTTCTTTCTTATCCCGGTGCTCAAGGTGTGGGATTCTACAAGACTCAAATACAAACTAGCAACACCCACGGGCTTGATGACCCTTGTCCTGGCACATCCAGAGTTCCCCCCTGGATGCGGGGTCCATAGGTTCCTGTGTTGGGAAGCGACGGCTCCCTCATACATCTTTCAGGGACTGCACGGGGGATCCCTCCAATCCTTGGACCAACTGTTCGCACCCGACCCGGTGCCGCAGAATGTGTGGTTTGCTTACCACCAACTTCGGCATTTTGTAAGGGGACTATTTTCGCACGGCTCCATGCAAGGTTCCCTGACCGCTATTGAACAACTATGCGCAACAGGTGTATCCCCGCCTCATCTTATATCGTTTCTGTACGACTTCCTATCCTCTGGGCTCAAAGGGGAATCCCCGTACTTCATTTCTGCATGGGAACGGGAATTGGGCGTGGTCCTCTCCGAGGAAGAGAGGCGGAAATGCTTCTGCTTCACTCATAGTCTCTGCATGTCCTCAGCGGTACAGGAACGCAACTACAAACTCTTGACTAGGTGGTACAGGGCCCCGGCTAGGATGCATCAGATTTTTCCCTCTCTACCGGACACTTGCTGGAGGTGCCTCACAGAGATGGGAACGTTATCACATATCTGGTGGAGCTGCCCTCTGATCGTCCCCTTCTGGCGAACCATCTCACACGTGTACTCAAGAATGTCTGCCAGTGATCTCCAACTCACGCCTCAAATGGCAATACTATCGGTATTTCCAGGATCCATCTCTCGGGCAAAGAAATCTCTTTTACGATTCTTTGTCAACGCTGCTAGGGCGTTGATTCCGAGACATTGGAACACCCAGGTGATTCCAACACTGGGGGAATGGTCTGCGGAAATGTGCCGTTTAATGAGATCCGAGGAGCTGATTGCCGAGTGGCTAGATAGGTCCGAGGCATTTCAGTCCAGATGGAAGCCATGGTTAATGTTTATGGCAACGGATGAGTTTAAGACACTGACATAAATGCATGATCCACCCTTCTTGACCACGCAATCACCTCTACCCCTCTTTCCCCCCTTCCACTTCCTTCTCTCCCCTTCTTTTCTCCTCCCCTGTGTCTTCGTATGTCTGTGTACCCCTCTGTTGTCCACTTGTCGTGTGGTGTCATGAGTCGATGGTTATGTTTGTGTTGTAAGACGGCTCTAAGTAGGGCGCAGCACCTGATGTGTAGGGTACTTGGCATCTCGCAGGGCTTCCCTTGGTTACTGTCAGAGACTCACCTGGCACGTCCGTTCCCTCCAGCGGTGCGCCGTCCCAGCGGTGACGTCACGCCGGGCTCCGCCCCCTAGACCTCGGCTTCCCTTCTTAGCCGCGGCGGAAACACTCACTCGGCGTTCTGTCAATGAGGAACGTCGAGCGAGGTCTCCGCACACTCCTCTGAACCAAGCTGCCTGCCGAAGTTCTACCAGCAGCTAGCCACACTTTGGGACGCATTCACCCCCAGCTCACCACTCTCCTACAGCAGGCTGACACAGGCTTAACACCAGCTACAGCAACCTCTCCTCTAAACCGCAAGTACTGGGGTTAGCCCCATCTCCTGGTGCTAAGACTGCAGTGCCAGATCATACTGTGGTGTGTAATATACAGGACTGTTAACATCTTGCTGCATATCTCTTAGTAACCAATATTCATTAAACACTTGCTGCATATCGCTTAGTAACCAATATTCATTCGCTAACACTGCATTGCCTGATCATACTGTGGTGTATAAGATACAGGACTGTTAACCACTTGCTGCATATCTCTTAGTAACCAATATTACTTCGCTAGGACTGTATTGGCCGATCATAGTGAAGAGTATAATATACCTGCCTGCATAGAATACCTCTGGATACTCTGCCCTTGCTACCCTCTAACTTCTCCCCTTAGGAGGGGCTCATTAGTGCGGGGTGTACCGCTGAGAAACTACAGTCCCATCACGCCCCATAGCTGTAAGTAGCAGTCTTTTAGACCGTTACACAAATTAGAGCACCCACACTCTTGCCCCATATAGGCCGGGATACATGATGTGGAACGGTTCCTCTACGCAGTTGGTGTGTTAAGGAACCGTCTATCTGACCCAATCCCATAGGCCGTACTGCAAGAGTTCCGCAGCTGCGATCCTCAACCCTTATTCGCTTACGGATCGTGACAGATTGACAGAACCCAAAGTACAATGGATCCAGCGGAACTCACCGCCCTTGTGGTGAATCTCACCCAATGAGTTGAGACCCTGACCACTAGGGTCACAGACCTTCAGGACGACAACCAAAGGCTACGTACTTACATTGTGGGGTACGTTAACAACCCCCCTGCAGGGAGAGAAGGACCTGAACCCAAGGTCTGTCCCCCCGAAATCTTCACTGGAGACAGGAAGAGGTATCGGGAATTTATTAGTTCTTGTCAAATTATGTTCGAGTTGAAGCCTAGGACCAACGCCACAGAGGGACTCAAAGTAAGGTCCCTGATCCTATCTACGGGGTGAACCCAGAGCATGGGCAGACACCTTCCTCGTGGATGATGATCCCATTCTCGATTCCTTAGCAGATTTTCTCCATGCTATGTCCCTTTTATACGAGGACACCAGCAAACAGATTACTGCTGAAACAGCTATACGTGGGCTGAAACAAGGAAACAGACCCGTTGAAGATTACATCGCCCAATTCAATCGCTGGGGTGCCGAAACTGAGTGGAATTATATCAGCTTAAGGAACCAGTTTCGGTTGGGCCTCTCGGAAACCCTCAAAGATTAATTGGCGCGGGCTGACCTACCCCTCACCCTGGACGCTCTTATACACAGACCTATTACCATAGATCGTCGTCTCCGTGAGAGGAGGGCCGAGAAGACTTCCTCTTGCCCCCTGCCGTCACGCCGCCTCCCTTCCTCATCTGTGGTCGAGCCAATGGAAATAGGAGCCGTACGAGGCCCGCTCTCCCAAAGCGAGAGGCTCAGGAGGCGCCAGAACCAATTATGCATGTATTGTGCATCCCATGAACATGCAGTGGATTCATGCCCCTCTGATTCGGAAGAAGACGGAAGGTAAGGAGACATCCTTATGTGAATTGCTTCCCGCTACCAAACCCTCAAGTAACTATCTTTATATCTCTTTAATCCTACAGTGGGAGCAAAATCGCATCCGCACTGAGGCGATGATCGACTCAGGGGCCTGTGGCAACTTTATTGATGATAACCTTGTCAAAATCAATAAAATTCCTACAATAGCAAAAAACGTTCCTCTGGTGGTAAGTTTCATTGACGGTACCACACCGTCCACCGGTCCGATCTGTAGAGAGACTCAGCCCCTGCAGGTTACCACGCCCCAAGACCATACCGAGTATTTGGCTTTTGATGTGATCCCATCACCGATTTTTCCCGTTATTTTGGGGTTAGCTTGGTTGAGATGCATCAACCCGCTCTCATATGGATGGAAAACACACTCCGGCTTACCTCCCCCCTATTGCAGGGTGACTTGTTATCCCCATACCGCGGTGTTAGCCATCACGCCTGGGGCTATCCCCGAGCAATACGCAGAGTTCGGCGATGTTTTTAGCAAAAAGGGGGGCGACACCTTGCCCCCACATAGATCTTATGACTGCCCTATTAACCTGCTCCCAGGGAGCGAGATTCCAGTGGGCCGCGTCTATCCCCTATCGGAACCGGAACTAAAACACCTCAAAAACTACTTAGAGGAATACATAAAGAAGGGCTTCATTATTCATTCCACTTCCCCCGCCGGGGCGGGCATGTTCTTCGTGAGGAATCAAGACCATTCCCTTCGTCCCATTATTGATTACCGAGCATTGAACAAAATAACGGTTAAGAACAGCTACCCCTACCGCTGATTCCAAAGCTCATAGAAAGATTGCAAACCGCTAAAGTGTACACCAAGCTGGATTTAAAAGGGGCGTACAACCTCATACGAATGTGCGCGGGGGATGAGTGGAAAACGGCATTCCGTACTAGATACGGACTGTTTGAATACAACATTATGCCATTCGGGTTGTGCAACGCCCCCGCCACCTTTCAGGCGTTCGTAAACTACATCTTTAGGGACCTCCTCGATTTCTGCGTAGTTGTCTACCTGGATGACATACTAATTTACTCTGACAACCTCCTGGAACACAGGAAACACGTTAGGTGGGTGCTTGCTCGCCTCAGAGCTCACAACCTATATGCAAAGCTAGAGAAGTGCACCTTCGAGACCCATACTATCCCCTTCTTGGGGTTCATTATCTCCCCACAAGGGGTGGAGATGGACGACTCCAAGGTTGAATGCATCACCAACTGGCCTGTTCCCCGATCCAGAAGAGCCTTGCAGAGATTTCTGGGGTTCGCTAACTTCTACCGTAAATTCATAAAAAAAATTTCACTGGTGGTCAAACCCTTGTCCCGACTTACTTCTGTCAAGGCAAAATACTCGTGGACCAAGGACACCCAAGATGCTTTTGATGACCTCAAAACCCGGTTTACCACGGCACCCATCCTGCGCCTCCCCGTTCCTGAATTACTTTATGTACTGGAGGTTGACGCATCGGATGTGGCTGTGGGTGCCGTCCTGTCCCAACGGGAGTCCCTAGGCTCACCCTTGCATCCCGTGGCCTTCTTCTCCCGTTCTCTAAAACCATCTGAATGTAATTATGCTGTAGGAGAGAAAGAGCTGCTGGCCATCAGAGCCGCTTTAGAGCACTGGAGACATCTTCTAGAGGGTACTCACAACCCTTCACCATATTTACTGACCATAAAAACCTTCAGTATTTACAGACTAATCGAACCTTATCTTCCAGACAGGTCAGATGGAGTTTGTTCCTAAACCGGTTCGATTTCTCCATAACCTATAGACCGGGAGAGAAAAACGGCAAGGCCGATGCACTGTCCAGAAGAGATGATTCCCCTGCAGTACTCACGCAGAAGGGGATGGTCATCCACCCCGATCGTGTTATCGCCACTACGACTACTCTTAAGAACCGAATTAAAGAGGCCATACGCATGTCAGAAAACGCACTACCCCCAGGCCTCCACGAAGACCAGGAGGGCCTGTATTACATGGACTCGAGATTGTTCATTCCCCCCGTCTTGAGGGTCCAGATCCTCAAAATGATGCATGACACCCCTATCACAGGCCACCCGGGGATGAACAAGTCCCTTGATCTCATCAAGCGCTACTTCTGGTGGCCCCAAATGAATAAGGACATCAGGGAGTATGTGGCAACCTGTGAGACCTGCGCAACCTGCAAACCTTCCACTTCTAAGCCCTATGGCCTCCTCACCAGTCTGCCCATACCCGAGAAACCATGGCAGACGCTATCCATGGACTTCATCGTCGACTTGCCCAAGTCACACAACCATGACACCATCTTCGTGGTGGTGGATCTGTTCACTAAAATGTCTCACTTCATACCATTAAAGGGGTTGCCCACCGCCCAAGAGACAGCTGACGCATTTGTCACCCACATCGTCAGGTTGCACGGGGTTCCCTCGGTAGTTATATCTGACCGAGGGGCATAATTCACCTCTAAGTTCTGGAGGGCTCTTTGTGCCAGCCTACTCATTGACCGGTCAATGTCCACTTCACACCACCCCCAGACGAATGGGCAAACGGAAAGGGTGAACCAGCATCTGGAGCAATACTTGCGTTGCCATTGCTCTTATCTACAAGACGACTGGAAGGGGCTACTCGCCCTCGCTGAATTTGCCTATAACAACTCTGTCAGTTCTTCCACTCAGACCTCCCCGTTCTACGCCAACTATGGGTTCCACCCTAAACCTTTCCCTAATTCGTTTCTACCGTCTGAGAACCCGGCATCCAACCACTACCTGCAGCAGATTCAACAGAATAACGAATTCATGAGGACCAATTTACTCCGAGCCCAAGAAAGGCAAAAAAGGTTCTACGACCTACGTAGACGTGAACCTCCATCCTACCGAGTAGGAGACCTCGTGTGGTTGTCGACCAAGCACCTCACCATCAGCACCCCGTCCAGAAAACTGAGTCGCTTGTTCATAGGGCCTTTTCCAATAGAGAAGATCGGGAATCCGGTGGCCGTCCGCCTCACGCTACCTTCGTCCCTCCAAATTCATCCGACATTTCATGTTTCACTGGTGAAACCTCACAGGGGCAACACTTTCAGTAACAGGGTACCAATTCCACCCCCGGCCGTAGACGTACGGGGGGAACAGGAGTTCGAGGTAGAACAAATTCTTGACTCACGCATCCACAGGGGCAGGCTTCAGTACCTTATTAGGTGGAAAGGCTGTGGGCCCCAAGAGGATTCGTGGGAGCTGTCTTCTGATGTACACGCCCCTAGGCTACTTAGGCGGTTCCATGCTAGACACCCCGGGAAGCCCGCTCCGAGTCGGAACCCCGGTGGGGTTCCCTTGAGAAGGGGGTACTGTCAGAGACTCACCCTATCATCATACGGTGTGTATGTGGTGTGTAATATACAGGACTGTTAACATCTTGCTGCATATCTCTTAGTAACCAATATTCATTAAACACTTGCTGCATATCGCTTAGTAACCAATATTCATTCGCTAAGACTGCATTGCCTGATCATACTGTGGTGTATAAGATACAGGACTGTTAACCACTTGCTGCATATCTCTTAGTAACCAATATTACTTCGCTAGGACTGTATTGGCCGATCATAGTGAAGAGTATAATATACCTGCCTGCATAGAATACCTCTGGATACTCTGCCCATGCTACCCTCTAACTTCTCCCCTTAGGAGGGGCTCATTAGTGCGGGGTGTACCGCTGAGAAACTACAGTCCCATCACGCCCCATAGCTGTAAGTAGCAGTCTTTTAGACCGTTACACAAATTAGAGCAGCCACACTCTTGCCCCATATAGGCCGGGATACATGATGTGGAACGGTTCCTCTACGCAGTTGGTGTGTTAAGGAACCGTCTATCTGACCCAATCCCATAGGCCGTACTGCAAGAGTTCCGCAGCTGCGATCCTCAACCCTTATTCGCTTACGGATCGTGACAGTTACTCCGATGCTGGAGAACAAGTCCCGTGCCTGACTTTATAACATGGACCTCCTTGGAGGGGAGAGCTTTAGCAATCTGAAACCCCCCACACCGGGGGCAAGATTTTGAGCGGAGGGACAGCTCGTATCTGGGCACATTATCATGTACCTTTCCAAGGTGGTTGTTATTGTCTACAGCTCTGCTATTATTACCAAGTTCGCTCAACTGATGCTGCCTTTGTATGTTGTTTTACTTTGTATGTCGTTTTATTTTTATGCTTGCTTGTGAAAAACCCCAATAAACACTATTTCTGTAAAAAAAAAGATCAATGTCTAAACACCCTCCCGATCTAAGGTTATTAAAAAATGTTTCCAGTCGAGGTATTAATACCTCCGAAAATGTCTTATAATAGGAGATCGGCAGGCCATCTGGCCCCGGCGCCGAAGATAACTTTGCCTGCTTTATTGCCATTTTAATTTCTGATGCTATGGCTTAAAGCTGTGTAGTTATACACTGCATAACTTTATCACGGTCCTTGTACTTCAGGACATGTAATTTTTAAAAACTCTTTGTTTACATATGTCCCCTTTAAAAAGTTACCCTATGTACACCTTAGATTAGCCCTGCGTCCATAAATAACCCCTTTAGACCTTAAATCAGCCTGCCCTCCAAACCTCAGATCAGGCTCCCCTTCAGACTCCAGAACAGCCCCCTCTTTTAGACCTCAGAGCACACTAAGGGAGTCTATTCCCAGAGTTCTCAGCTTATGTTTGTCACATGAAGTGAAGCAAAATGGGGGAAACAGATTTCCCCACTCCCCTGTAATAGCACCATCATTTTTGTAGATACTGGCATCAGGTGCTGGAACTAGCTGTTAGAGGGTATATTTAACCTTTCCCATTGATAAACATATATATTGTTGTCAATAAATGTAACTCTTTTGTAAATTCACAGTATGATCACAATAGTTAAAATTTTAAGTGCATAAATGCTGTATTCATTTTTAGTGCTACCCTGTGTGCCATTATCCTTTGCACTCACAGAGCATTTGGAGCCGTGTCAGAATATTAAAAAAAAACAATTTTGGCCATAGGAATGCATTGCTAGATTCCTATTGGCTATTTCAATTTGCAATAGCCAATAGCAAACTAGCATTGCACCCGCCCTCTGCTGCAGTTCTCCATCAGGTCCACCACTACTGATTGACAGCAGCAGAGGGCGGGTACAATATCTAGTTTGCCACCCCATCAGTTCCTCCAGTCACCGGTGGATGAACAGAGAGGGGACGGGGGGAATCTCTGTGAGCAACAGTGACTGACAACACTCTCTGCAGGGAGAAGGTCAGGAACTCAGGGATTGGCAGTCAGTCTGAGCACTGTTCTATTAACAAGAACATTCCCCCTTCTATTTTCACCGTCTTCATTTTCATAGTTACATAGTATTTGAGGTGGAATAAAGACATAAGTCCATCAAGTCCAACCTATTGCGTGTATGCATTTATGAGCTGGTGTGTGCGTGTATATGAGTCCATGTGTGATTTTTCTCTTAGCAGTACCTGTACCCCTTTATGTAATTTTCAAGTCTTGTCTTGACATGTTTCTAAATACAGAAAAGATGAAAAAGGTTGGAAAATTGAAAAGGATCTACTCTACACACAAACATTTTTCAAACCTTATTTGGTGATTCACACTGCAGAGCATGTTTTGGGTATAATTTGTATAAGTCTGGTGGAGGTGGTGAGGTATAGTTAATATTGTTATCTAGGGATGCAACAATACCATTTTTTAAAGACAAAGTATGAGTACCGATACTTTTCCTCAAGTACTAGCCGATACCTTTTTTTATGTCATGTGACATTTTTTCTGTCATGTGACATTTTTTATAAAACAATACATACTAATGACTTTAGGACAGTGGTGGAGCACGAGGCCCCAGTCATAGCTGCAACCGCTGTGACCCTGGTAGTTCTGCTACTGACTCCAAGCTGTAGAGCCTAAAATCTCAGCAATACATTCTACAGCAGTGCAAAATACTGCTGTATAATGTATTGCTGTACTGCTGTGCAGTGCAACTACAGAGGACTACAAAACCCAACAATACATTATACAGCAATGCAGAATACCATCAGCTAATCTCAGCAAATCTCAGCAAAACATTATACAGCAATGAAGCTACATTCTCTGTGTTGCTCACCAGCGATGTGTAGGTGTATCCCTACTATTTTCTTCTATATACTTTTGACATTATAAAAAAACAAAACCTTTTTTTACCAAATTTCCTCCAGGTTTCTTGCTCTCTTTCTGATTTTAAAAGTGTATCCATTGAAAGATCTGCATAACTAATTAGAATGGCAGTGGTAAAGTTTGCACCTGCTATATATTAAGGTACTAGATCCATTTTTAAGTTTGCTCTTTTCAGTGGTTTGTGGTTTCAAAACGGTCATTCTATATATACAGTTATAAGAACAGGAATTGAAACTTTAAGAAATGCCCAATTTGAGCTTATAGCTAAAGTTTAAGTTGCTCATATTTCACCTTCCTAGGTTCCCCCTTTTATTAACATGGCAATTTTACAATAAAATCATTATGGTTTTCATTGCATACTCTTTTTTTAAGATCCTTTGACATCATCAGTTGGTCTCTGCGCATCTGTATGCAATGCAAGCAGATCACAGCTGGTGGGAGTAACAGCAGGGTGCTATATATACCGTAGCTTTGTGAAAACATCACAGCACCCTACCTCAGTACTGCTCACAAAAGCCCTACGCCCAAAAGCAAGCAGTGGAATGGCACTTGGAAAGCGCTATATATATATATATATATATATATATATATATATATATATATATATAATGCCTTGATGGGTGGATGGCAGTGTACAGGAGTGGGCATTCCTAGGCAGGCTGAATTTGTATGCTGACCACTCCAGGTAATGCCCACATGTGGTGCTAAGCCTTCATGAGAGAACTGAAATAGATTCAATTAAAAGCGGTGGTCCAAGGACAGTAAGGCTGAGGAGGAAAGAACTAGATATTGCTAGGTGTCCTCCAGCTAGATAATGCACCAGGTTCTGTCAGAATTGCTGCACATTGTGACAAGATCGCAGCATTCAGTGAAATAAAAGTCAGCTATTTCAGTAGAGGAGTGGGGCTTGTACAACTGTGCAAGACTGAGGCCTTGTTCACTCCAAGCGCGTTCAAGGAGCAGAGCAGAGCAGTTACAGAACGGATCAAAACTGCGTCCAATGTTTTCCAATAGTATTTTGGGCTCTAGTTCACATCGCAGCGTTCAGTTCCAGACCATGTAAAAAAACTGCAGCAAACAGAACCCAGTCCCATAGCAAGTTTCAACATCTATGGCAAGCATGGTTGAATTATTATGTGCCCAAATCGTAGGAACATTGATCTGAGGCTATACCATAATGTGGAAGCTCTGTCTACTACATCCTGACCTCTTTCTTCCGTCCTTCTTTTAATGGTCACACAGCAATGTGCTGACTGTTATTCTTTCCCTCTTCTCTCACCTTTCTACCTCTCTCTCCCTCTGGGTTTCTATTACGTTGTTAATTTAACGGGTCTACGTAGATGGCCCATACCTACCTAACACGACACTCATTGTATGTTACTAGAAATTTAGGATGGTTATCAAATATGTGGATGCTATTTTTGCTATGTAAGCTTTGCAAGATATGTAAGATTACTATGTTACCTATTTGATCACTGTATTTGATCACTGTTGTCATGTACGATTGACCTGTCTCTTAATAAAAAATTATTGTTCAAAAAAAACTGCAGCAAGCCCTATTTAACCTGCTCTGGAACACTCTGGAACGCATGCAAACGCATCAAAAAAGCACGCAAACACCCTTAAACGCACTGAAAGCCCATTTTAAACTAAAAACATTTATTTTTATTTTTTTTACCAAAAACGGCTGGAGCGCATTAAAAACGCGGTACAACCCACTGCACGGCGTGTGCAGAAACTCATGCAGATCTGGTCTGCATTTGGTGTGAACAAGCCCTGAAGGTAAAGCTGAAGTTCAGCTTTAAAAGATACATTTAATCTATTGTAAAATTAACTGTTATAAATTGTAGCCAAAGATAATAGGCTTGGCTGATCAAGCTTTGACATCACTTATGGCAGGCTGAAGAGAGCATTTTGAACATTATTTTGATATGCCTTCAATCCCTTGACTCATCAAAGGGATATTTAACATATGAATTGTAAAGCATTTTCAATGGGTAAAGAAACAAACATGTGGGTGTTAAGACTGCTTAATCATTTTACCTTTTACATACTAGAAAAATGAAATATAATTCTAAAGGCGTACTTCGATTGTGAGTTATACGATTATAATTTTAAAAAATACAAAGTTGTTTTAAAATCTGCTTTTCCACAGCTAGATAATTTTTTCTCTCCTTCTAAAGCCAGATTATGTTGTATCTAATGTAATATACGTATGTTGAACCTAATGTCATATATAAGATTCCTTTTCATAACTGTACAATGATAGGAGTTAATGTCCATCAAATTCCGTTAATTTAATCAAAGGTTATATTATTGCCAGGGCATCATTTTTGTAAAATGTTGTTAACATAAGACTACAATTGGGCTTTAAGGGTCATGTCACTAATTTTGTAGCAGTCATTTGTAGCAACTACAGAATCACTCTCTTTAAAGATAAACTCCAGAATAAGCAGTTATACAATTTATACAAAATTATCCAACAGGCCTGTTTATTCTTACTTGAATCTTGGTGTGCTCTGTGTATTTCTTCCAGATCTTTGCGTAATCCATTGTTAAACGTTGCTTCTGTTTGTGAGCTGCCTGTAATACAGACCAGTCATTGCTGCTCTCTCTCCTTGTGCAGGGTGACTGGTCTTGTATCCGCCCCTCCTGTGGTTTTTCTGCAGGTAGCCTGTAGTGGGTGGAGCCTTCTGGGCCCTTTCCACAGCACTGCTCTCTGCACAAGCTAGGTACAGCACTGTGATGATCTCACTACTAAGTTTATAAGGTAATAACATGTAGATAATACAATCTACTCACATTAAAATGTGCATATAATATGCACCAGGGTGTACATTGCATTCAGCGACTTCATCAAAACTACGTCATGATGATGCAACATATGTAGGGCAGAGCTAAGAGATGCAGTAAAGTGTGATTATGGAAACGCAAGGGAATTCTGATGATACTGGTTTGATAGTTCTCTCTTACCTAGGAGTTTAGGAGTCAGCTTGTACCTGCTCAATCTCATTTGGTGCATGTTACATGCACATTTTATTGTGAGTAGATTTTATGTACTTTTACTAAAACTGTTTTTATTTGAAACAAAGAGGACTATGGTCTGCTGTTGTTTGCCCTGAATTGGTTGGACTTGTTCCTTTAAAGTAAAGTGAAGCTAGGGAGTCCATAACAGGGATTGAGGTCATGTTTCTCCTATAAGAAGATCTGCATATACTGATGTTTATTAGCAAGGTCTTTAACTCAGGTGAGCAGCTGTCTATTTTCTTGAAGACATTTTTCAAGCACTTTGTTAAGCACATGCATTTCTGAGCACAAATGATAGTATATATTTGTTTCAACATTTTAGGGGTTATTCACTAAGATGCTGAATGCGGCCAAGTGAATAACCGAGCCGAAGTGAACCGAACTCCTTTTGGCCATTCACTTTCAGCCATACAATGGCTAGTTTCAGCTGGCTTCGGATCAGCCAGACCCTTTAAGTCTGGAAGGCATGTTAGGAGGGACGCCAAGTTAAACATTTTTTAAAATGCATAGGGTTTCCCCCAAAGTCATACTAGGCATTAGGTCTGGTTGGAATTTTAAGGACGAACCCCACCCCCCAATATGTGGAAAAAACATGGAGTTCCCCTTAAAATTCCCAACCAGACCCATGATCCGAGCACAGGCCTGGCAGTGCAGGAAAGGGAAGAATGAGCGTGTGGCACCCCTGGCATACCAGGCCACATGCCCTCGGCACTGGGAAGGTGCTTTTCCAGGGCCCCTTGGAAAAGCACCTTGTCCCCATGCGGATGGGGACATAGACCTCTTCCCCACAAGCCCTATGGCGTTAATTGTGGGGGTCTGCGGGCAGGGGGTTATTTGCATCGAAGTACCCCTTTAATAAAGGGACACCCAGATGCGGCCTCCTCCCTCATGAATGAGTAAGGGGTACTTGTACACCTACACATTCACTAAAAATGACCCGTCTGCATGCAAAATGACATTCTGACAGATGCCAGCAAAATATAAACAGTTGGGCGGAGCTAGCAGTGACATCACTAAATGTCTGTTTTCATTTGTCCCGCACCTGCCAGAGTCTTCCCACAGGTCCCGGCCAAATCAAAACAATTTGGTGGAGCCAGCCATGATGTGTGCTTTTGATGCATTTTTAATTAACTTTTTTATGTGTTGCAGTGCGTTTTTTGATCTCAATTGGAATTCTAGTGCATTCCAGTATGTTCTGGTGCATTTGCAGGCATTTTGGTACATTCCAGACCTGAAAAAATAGTGCATGCAGTACTTTTTTGAAATGTTCTGGTGCGGTGGTGTCAAGTAGGCTCGCTTTTTACCCAAGGAATGAATGGGTATGTGTTTTTGGACCAGACAAAAAATGTTTTGGTCTGGAGATGGTGTGAACAAGCTCTTTATTTGGAAGTGGATTGTCATACACAGGTACAGAATATTTAATGGAGTTATCTGATATTGTAAAAGTATTAGAGTGTATGTCACACTACCAATTCTTAGCTGCTTAAAGAAGCACTATAGTCAGCTACAGAAGCCAAACTACAAATCACCAGAGAAAAGGAGCTAATTAGCCCCTACAAATTTCTGATACAAAGCTGCTAGCGTGACATGGCCCTTTAGAGTGGTGAGAGAATGTGATTACAAAATTCCCACTTTCCACTGTATGTGCAATACTAGCAGAAAGTTTTCTGGGTTCACACCTGTGTACTGTGGGAATGTGCATGTTAGTGAAAGAAATGCGTGCTGCCCATTGTGGTGCTGCGGTTCCATTCATTCTTAATGTCACCCTAATGCACCTTGCCAATGTGTTAGCACACAACAATGTAAATAAAAAGTGCAGGTGCTTTTGTTAGGGCCTTTAATGGACCAGGGAGCCCATTCAAATGGGCTGCTCTGGCACAACGCAAGGTGATGATTGTCGGGTGGCTTTGGCATTTTTGATACAAAACAGAAAACCAACCAAAACAGAAAAGCCAATTAAAAAATGTGAGATTTCTCTTGAATACCCACCTATGAGGCACTTGCCAGTGCTGGATTCTTGGAATATAAGAAAACATAACAAATATTGCATGGGCAAGATGATCACATTGCAGGACAAAGGAAATGCACCATAACTGTAGAGGGAGTGGGGATCCTTGCACTGGAATTGCAATAGTATGACCTAATTCAATGAATGTGACTTACTCTTTATTATTTATTTAACCACTAGTGAACCATCCACTTTATATATACAGCTGGCCTGTAGCCCCATTATTCTGGTTATAACAGTGATCACATGGCAATGTTTACATTGCCAAGCCCCACCCCCACCTCTTACATTGGAGGCATCTTACATCTGCTTTCTCCTCCTATTAGCATGCTCCTTGTACTACAGAGAAATGTATTGGCTCTTTGCACTGTTTCTCCCTTCCCGAGTGTGAGTTCATCTGTATGGGGACTACAAGTGGCTAATATAAAGTCAATTTCAGGTGCTTACACTGCTTGCATTTGAAAAAAACAAAACCCAATAAATGATGCAAAATTGAATCCAGGTCTGCATTAATTTGTGTCTTTTATATGTGCCTGATTTAATAACACATTCCAGTGACTGTGGGAGACCTAGCTGGTAAGATGGAGAGTTCATAGCAGAATGGCATGGCTCTTTAAAAACCTTTGGGGCCAAAAAAATGGTATGCCTATTATGATAATGAAAACATAAATGTATTAAACCAACTGTATTACTAAATACTCTGTACTTCGGTACATATTCTTTTATCGTATAATGTAAGAAATATGTACATGCAAATTTTGAAAGCGCTTATCTTTTGAGGCCAATTTCATTTAAATGTTCCATGTGGACTTATGAAAAAAAGGCTTTGTATAGATGGTAAGGAGTGACTAATAGCTCCTCTCGAATGGCCTTTAAGCCAAAATTGCAACATAAGTGGTGCCTTTAAAACTTAAATTTACACCTACTACAATACAAAGCAGGAATAGCAAAATACATGAATCAACATCCTAATGTTCATACTAATATTGTAAACAGGGTAAATGTTCACAAATATTGGTACATATTCTTCTTAGGTAAATGTTTTGAGTGAAGGTATGGAACACCTACTAAAGTCATTGCAAAATTCTGCCTCCTGTTTAAAGGGCATAATTATTGGATTTTTTTTTAAAAGTGGACTTTTTGAATATGCCATCGAAATAGCCCTCCATGGAATCTGAGTTAATTGCAAATGTGGCTGTTCTAACAATTACCGAAAATTATTGGTCCTTCTATGACATTAAGTACTCTTATTAAAAAGGTATTTTTTTCCTGAGATTTTTATTAACCCTGGCTGATAGCTAGAAGTAATCATGCACCCAGGAGAGAAAATCCTTATGAAAGCTCATATGGCCTATTAAGTTGTTGAGTGAAAATTAATACATTTCATTTAGAAAAGCTATAATGTTCATCCCATTATTTCTAACAACCTGTCTGAAAATGGTTACATTTAATATACTATTGTTGCTCATTTAGTGTAGTTGGGGCTTAGTAGGTCTCAGTTTGATTTTTGCCTTGCATGACATTGTTGCTATTCAACTTGTATCTTACTACATTTAATTAGATTGCTTGCTTCCTAAAGCGCTCCCACACCAAAAATATCAGTGTCACCATTATGATTGAACAAAGATAATGTAAGTAAACTGCGTAAAAGGAACTGTCATTATAGAATTTATTCTTATAGAGTATTTCTAGTGTCCAGTTACCTGTGTAAGAAATCAAGAAGAAGCTAATGATATTGATCTTGGTCAGATTAAGAAACAAATCAAAACAGTTCTACTAAATGTTAAAGAAGAACTTTACCCTTATCTTAAACATGACAACAAGACACCTTTAGAAATGTTTAGTTATAGCAATCTACAATCAGATACTTATAGATAATTGCAGGCTTTCTATTCTTTGCACACATTATGTTTCTTTTCCTGCTCATTCTTCTCACAGTGGCCATTTTTACTAAGGGCAGATTAATCTATTTCCTTTTACTTCATGGAACTCTGGCACATGTGACTAGTTTACAGATGAGATTTCCCAGCAATGCAATGTCATGTAGCATTCCCAGGATGCATCTCTTAGGCATGGGCTACATCACTCATTCATAAGAGGACAAGGAAGTGGAAAACAGTACATAAAAAAACAAAATATGTTTTGTGCATCTCTTCAGGGAAGCCTATCCCACCTCAACCTAACCAGTGAACCATCACATTCTGAAAAAAATCATCCCCACACAGCTACCTCCTCATGTATCACTTCTCCCTCCCTTTTAGATTGTAAGCCCTCAGGGGCAGTGCCCTCCTTACCATCTTGTCTTGAATTGCATTGTGATTGTAATGCCTTCCTTATATTGTAAAGCACTGTGCAAACTGTTGGCGCTATATAAATCCTATATAATTATAATATATATAGATATATCTATATATACATTTGAGAATTGCTTCTGACCTGAAGAAGAGATGTTCACTCTCGAAAGCTTGGGGCTCTCGGGGCTCTGACTTCAAATATTATCCTGAATTTAGGAAGTTCTAAGGTGACTTTATGGAGTACCTGCTATACAGTAGGGAGGTGTTCACTTTTCCATTTGAGTAGAATTGCTTTCCTGGCTTGAAAAAGCATTAGACTAAACATGGTGAGACTATGCACTGGGGACACAAAATCATTAAATATTCTTAGGATTGATTACTCCAATTGAAGGTAGCTACAAGGGATTCAGTACAGTGAAACAGAGGGCAGGAGAGGATAATGGGGGAAGCCTGAAGGAAAAATATTATTGTAATGAGATTTATGCAGCTAATACGGTTCAGGGGTTGGGAACTCCACATTTTCAGCCTAGATTCCATTTGGTCTAAAATAGGTAAACATTAAGGGGCCTGTATTGGGCAAGATCTTTATAGAAAACAATGCCCAGATATTTAAACTGTGTGGTAATTTGTAGTTTTGAGCACAGTAGGAAATGATGGGCTCTTAAGTGTCCTATAGGCAGGGCAGTAGATTTGTTTAATCCAACTAATAGGCCTGAAACTCTCCCAAACTCTTGCACAATGTGCAGATGGGCCAGGAAAGAGGGTTCAATACAGTCCAGACATGCTGATGCATCGTCTGTGTATAGCAATATTTTCTCCTCCAGGTGGCTCCAGAGAATACCCTCAACTCTGGGTGACTGCCTAATATAGGTGTCTAATGGCTGCATGGCTATAGCAAACAGAAATGATGAGAGAGGACAGCCTTGATGGGTACTCTCTGGAGGAGAAAAGGCAATGACAAGCCCTGGATAGTCCAGACACTTACTCTGGGTCCTGTAAATCTATCTAGGCTTTTAATATACTTTTAATGACAATGAGACAACAAAGCAGGCTATACAAGCTACAGGTACATATCTAGCATTTCACATATTTGTGAAAAACATGATTGTCTAAAAGTACTTGAGCTCTGCTAAACGACATCAACCAGCATTTAAAAAACAAATGAAATGTATCTACATCTAAAAATTAAAAACTAATAACTTGCAGCTTACCAGTCCTTAGATGTGGTGGCTGCATTCATTTTTTCAGGCTTTTTACTTTAGTTTCAGCTGAAAATCCTGTGGTACCACACTCCCTGTCCCTAGGTGGCTATGCTCCCTCCTCCACTGTACCTAAAGAGAGAGCCATTGTTGTTACCCAGGCTGGTCTTCAAATATGTCTGCCTTTGTTGATCTGCATTACATGGGGATGGGGAGATTAGTAGTTACAGAAGAAAGATACAATTTCCCGTTTGGCTCACAAGAAGTTACTCTGCATTTCTAGCAATATCAACAGGTATTTTCTGTACTTGCAAAAAATGTTATTTGCCTGAAAAAAAGAAAACTAATGCAGCCATCAGATCTAAGAACTGGTAAGTTGCAACATATTCTATTTTTGTTCTTAGGTTTAGTTTTTGCAAAGTTGTGCAATTTGAATAATCAGCTCAGTTGTGTAAAAAAATGCTTTTTAAATCTCAGTCTAGCATATACAGATTTGTTCCTCTGCAGCTCTGCTTGTCTATTGGAGCCATCACCATTCTCAGTGCTTCCAGGTATGGGAGAGTATGGGCCTTCCTCAAAGGCAAGTAATGCTAATCACAGTACAGTTCAAAATATGACTTATATACAGTATAAATGTACAGTATCTTTAAATTTCCAAAGTACAGACTGAGGTCCTCTTGTACAGCTCATTATATTATATCATAATGAACTCCTCAAGTTATTTATGTTTCTCTGAGAGAGATACTTGTGACTCACATAATCTCTGTAAATTTAGTAATATCTAGGACAGATAATATTTAACCAATTTGAGCTAAAGTAACAATGTAAATTCCTACCACATCATTTCAGTTCCTTGTACTGTTCTCTGTGATGTTTCTTTGATAACTTATAATCTATCAAGTGAACAGCTTCCCTAGCTCATCTGTCTATTTTTGTGTATTTATATTAAAGCTATCAATCCTCTCTCCCTTTGTGGCTATTTAGGAATCTTTCCCATGAATATAAATGACAAATATTAAAGCTGGGAATTCTGAGTACATTTCTAAGTCTAAAAAAAACAAGCTTTATGTTTTACACTTGAACATTTCAGTGTTTTGTTTGTTGAAGGTTATAGACAGGCTCCAAATGAGTACTGGGGACAAATATAACTTGTAACGTCAGCATCAACTATCATAAAATGTATCATGACACATGTGACAAGCAAGAACGCCACATAGTCCCCTATCCATACGTGAAAAAGTATTTATGAGCTGTAATAGTTCTATCTGGCAATTTAAAATTAATTTATAATGACCTTATCATCAAGAGGGACAGGCAGTTCTACAGACTTTGCTGACTATGGAATTTCTCCTTCCTGCTTGGCAGATTTTTCCTTGTTAATTAAATTTAGTCCAACCCCACACTGATAACAAATGCCTCCCCCTTTTCCCCAGTGAGCATCAATATTCTCCAATTTGCCCCATGTCCTCCATCCTCTACTAAACATCAATGTGACTTCCCAACTGAACAATAACCACTTGCTGACCGGTGGGTTTACTTACACCCTATTCCTGTCCAGGCCCTTTTTCAGTATTCAGAGCTGCGGTACTTCAACTGATGTTTATTCCGTCATGCAACGCTGTACTGAAACAAATTTTATACCATTTTTGTCGACAGATAGAGCTTTCTTTTGGTGGGATTTAATCACCACTGGGGTTTTCATTTTTTACTATATAACAAAAAAGTACAGAATATTTTTTTTTAAAACGATTTTCCCTTTATTTTAGGAAACATTTATTTTTACCCAATTTTTTGGTAAAATATAAAAGGCGGGGACACATCGGGTAAATAGACACCAAACATGTCAAGCCTTAAAATTGCACACGCCCGCGAAATCGCAAAAAAACTATCATAGCCAAAATTGGCCATAGGCGTTGCTTTAAAAGATTTTATCGCTCATCACTTTACTGTTATCAGTGATTGATGGCCCTAAAATGATTGCTCTCACTGCGACGTTCGCGGCGATATGTAACATGTGTGGCGTAATGGGCGCAATCGACGTTTTTGCGTGTAGGCACACCTAACGCATTTTTGCGCATCTATGTGGGGGTGGGGGACTTTAAAAAACTTTTGTGGGGTTTTTTTTATTTGTGTGTGTGTAAATTTTATTTATTTTGTGAGCAATTTTTTAAACTTTTTTTTTACACTTAACTTTATTGTTATCACAGTGACAGGTCCCCTTTATGGAGACATCAGGGGTCTCTAAGACCCCTAATGTCACCTAGGGACCCCCCAGAGAAGCTGATGAAGCACAGATGAGCTTCATCAGCTTATCTCCAGTTTCTGTACCGGAGAGTGACAGAGGAATGCGGAAGTGATGTAACATACATCACTTCCTGCATTCAGAGACCGGGAGGAGATCGGAGGGAGATTTGTACTTATCCCCCTCCGT
The DNA here is from genome assembly GCF_000935625.1 of Nanorana parkeri. Taxonomy (NCBI): domain Eukaryota; kingdom Metazoa; phylum Chordata; class Amphibia; order Anura; family Dicroglossidae; genus Nanorana; species Nanorana parkeri. The sequence continues at coordinate 1,808,959 of NW_017306430.1, forward strand.
TCTCAGTGCACAGAGCCACCACATCGCCCGGGATGGATGACGCCTGGGATCGTGGGGACGGCGGGGACAGCGAGAAGAGGTAAGAGGGGGGGTCACCCTGACTTGCATCATACAAGCGATCGGGCGTCTTTACAAACGCCGGACCGCATGTATGTAAACGGCCATTGCTGGCCCCCTGGCATGCACCAGCACGCACGAAGGACATCTAAAGACGCCCACCCGAATCCAGGAGACTCCCGTCCGGCCGTCTTTCAGCGGACGGCGGACGGGAAGTGGTTAATCACCCACACTGAACACCAGTGCGTATTTTCCTAGCGACTACAGGACATTGTTCTCTCACTGATAACTAATAACAGGCATTTTTTCTTCCTACAATATCCCCTACAATATCAAGCAATATGAGGGGCACTATGACACAAACTGCTGACTGCTTCACTTTACACATTATGTTGTACATTACACACTGTACATACTGTCCACTCTACATTACATGCTCCTGACCAAGCAGTTTATCAGCTCAGCAGTTGGAGGACAAGCCCCTGTTCACAAAGGTAAGTGTGACAAAATGCTCAAAACAAGGAATCTCATTCATTTCTATAGCCCCCGGTTCACACCTGAGTGTTTTGTTGCAAGCAGAAAATATATGGTCGCTGGAAAAAGTACAAGCTACTTTTTGGCAGATTACAGAACTTTTTGGTCCCATAGACTTCAGTGGGTAGCTTTGTGTGACAAGACACACGACAAAATGCTCAGGTGTGGACAGGAGCCATAGAAATGAATGGTATTCCTTGTCTTGAGCGTTTTCTCACACTTAACTTTGAGTGACAAAACTTCTAGGTGTGAACGGAGCCTTAGGTTTCTGTCTGTCTATAACACTATGGATTTTGGTACAGTAATTAAGGATCATTTTACAGCTACAAGGACTGCAGTATATTTGTGCAATGTATACTGCCAGTAGGCTTAAACTATAATTTACCAGGCCACACCCAACATTTAACGCAAATTACCTGCATTTATTTTTCTATTCCTATTTCCTTCCCTTTTTTTCAAGTTCCTACATAGTGAAGTGTGCGGATGGATACAGATAAAGTAAATAATCATAAAAGTTTCTCCAGTGTTATTATGCACACCTTTCTCTTCTGAACAAACTTCAATGCCGGCCCATAGACTGCAGAATCAGCCCTCTTACAATATTACACTGACAAAAGCACAATAGTCTGTCTGACATCAAACTAATTATGTATGATAAACAGCGCTGAACATATTCAGAGCAAAAGAAAAGATGATACATTGCAAAGGCAGATCTCAATATACTTAGATCAAAGCAGTATGCTTTTTTTCAGTCATACTCAATTTTTGTCAAATGCAATGTTTGCCTTTTAACTGTAAAGGCAGGCAGGGAACCTGGCTGATGCCATTGACCAAATATGCTGTGGATTTTTTTGTGGTGTTTCCTGCCCTTATCGAGGATAAAGTGCTGGGATGTATTTTTAGGGGGATCCTACGCATTTGTATTTTGTTGATAAGGGACAGACATGTTTTTTGTTTTTTTGCAGGAATCCTACTTGTTTTTTTTTTTTTACAGAAATAAACCTTAGAAGAAAATATCTTGAATATTTTACCTTTTCAAAATGTCACTTTTTCTAGACTACAACATACAGTTGCGCTACTTCAATCGTTCAATTGCAGGTTTAAGCCCCCACCCCAAGCATGTCAATTAGAAGAATTGTGTATTTGTAATGCTGCTCTTTAAGTCTTACTGAACAACCTGGTCCCTGCTAAATAGTATTTTTTTTAAATCTTTTTAAATTGGTACATGTCATTCATGCCATGCCCAGATTGACTTTAGTAGGCACAAAGTTCAGGGCCTGCAAATTATTTCAACTGTTTGGCAAACATACATTAAATCAAACTTTGCTCAGTTTGCTCATCACTATTTATAACTGGTGTTTTCCAGTGTTGTGGTTTACGTCTATTTTTTCTGTTTGTTGGTATTAATAAAATGTGTATACTGTATTTTTTAATATGACATTAACAATTATACAATTTTAAATCTGGGATTATAAAGGAGAGCAGTTATCACTTTTTTTCTTTTCACCATAAACCTTTATAATCTGTAAAGCTATGCAGGATAGCAAATTAATTGACTTGGACTGTTCACATTCCCACCATCCTCCTATGATTTGGTTTGTGTTCACAACTCTCTTTATTTCTAGTGTTTGGTGGTATTTTGGTCTCTCTAAGGTTAAGCCAACATGGAGCAATGCACAATTTGATAGCAAACAGCTGTGCTTTAGACTTTTCTTTTTTCCTTTTTGGGTTTGTTAACTGTGGTAATATTTTGTCATCTGCAGAATAGCCTTAATTCCAAATCAGGCTAAGTTTTCCACCTATTGCCCTTAGTATACTAATTGTGGAATTACGTTTATATGTACTCATTAAAAATTGCTTATGTTGCTTTTTATGGAGATAACATCCTAGGATGTTGAAGTCAATGCATGTACTCTAGGAAGCCTGCTAGCAGAGTCTAGAAGCTGGCATCACAAATGAGCTGTCTATTTAGGATGTTGTATTTTGACATTGCTTGTGGTTTTTGGAGAAAGCCACCTGAATGACCACTGCAAGATCCGTTTCCAGAAAGAGGTGGAAAGTGGGATGTAAATGCACAGTTTTCCTATGGAAGGAGATGGGGACAGAGTAACCACCTTGCATGTACAGTTACCCAATACATGTACACTACATTGCCAAAAGTATTAGGACACCCCACCAAATCATTGGATTTAGGTGTTCCGTAAAATGTCCTTGCTGCTAAATATTCCACTGTCAACTGTTAGTGGTATAATAACAAAGTGAAGGCACTTGGGAACAACAGCAACTCAGCAACAAAGTGGTAGGCCACGTAAAATGACAGAGCGGGGTCAGCGCATGCTGAAGTGCACCGTGCGCAGAAGTCGCCAACTGTCTGCAGAGTCAGTAGCTACAGACCTCCAAACTTTGTGTAACTTTCAGATTGGCACAACAACAGTGCATAGAGAGCTTCATGGAATGGGTTTCCATGGCCGAGCAGCTGCATCCAAGCTTTACATCACCAAGTGCAATGCAAGCGTTGGATGCAGTGGTGTAAAGCACGCCACCACTGGCCTCTAGAGAAATGGAGACATCTTCTCTGGAGTGACAAATCACGCTTCTCTGTCTGGCAATCCGATGGACATTTTGGGTTGCCAGGAGAATGGTACTTGCCTGACTGCATTGTGCCAGGTATAAAGTTTGGTGGAGGGGGGACTATGGTGTGGAGTTGTTTTTCAGGGTTTGGGCTTGGCCCCTTAGTTCCAGTGAAGGGAACTCTTAAGGCATACCAAGACATTTTGGACAATTTCATGCTCCCAACTTTGTGAGAACAGTTTGGGGATGGCCCCTTCCTGTTCCAACATGACTGCGCACCAGTGCACAAAGCAAGGTCCATAAAGACATGGATGAACGAGTTTGGGGTGGTGGAACTTAACTGGTCTGCACAGAGTCCTGATCTCAACCCGATAAAGCACCTTTGGGATGAATTAGAGTGGAGACTGCAAGCCAGGCCTTCTCGTTCAACACAAATGCGCTTTTGGAAGAATGGTCAAACATTCCCAAAGACACATTCCTAAACCTTGTGGACAGCCTTCCCAGAAGAGTTGAAGCTGCTATAGCTGCAAAGGGTGGGCCAACTCAATATTGAACCCTACGGACTAAGACTGGAATGCAATTAAAGTTCATGTGTGCGTGAAGGCAGGCGTCCTAATACTTTTGGCAATATAGTGTATGTCTGTTGCATATGTACACGTTGAATGTAATAACAATGTATTGCCAGTGTTATCCGTCATTCATGTGTATGTCTGGTTGCAGAGCAGGGGGATGGTACCCATAGCCCCTCTCCTTGCTCTTACACAGAGGACTTAGTTTCTGCCAAGCCTCAGCTCTTGTCCTCAATTGTCACGGGACAGTTGGCTGGGACTTGTAGAACCTAAGAAGTCTAGCTGTGAGCACTACTGCTGAGGTAAACTACAATGCGCATAAATGTCCTGCAATATTTATTTTACCATAAAGCACAAGAAGGGACATACCCAAGGATGCTATGCTAAGTCATTCATGAAGGGCAGTGACTCTTATACCAGATTGGACTTACTCTGCAACCAAAGAATAGGTGTACGCTGCACGCAATCAATCAAAATAAAACAATTCAGTCAGTGTTTACAAAAATGCATACCATTCCCTAACAAACCCAAAAGTATAAGGTATAAATCCACTTCTATTCTAACAATACATGCATGTGAATGTTTAAAAAAGTTACCACTGCAACAGTTACAAATAGACATGTGCACTGGCAATAAATTTGATTCAGATTTTTAGTTTTTTGGGATTTTGGTCCAAAAGTCAAACTGTTTAGGGATTTGGATTCGTATGAATCCAAACTTTTAGTTAATTTCATATGTTATATGATATCTCCGAATTAATTTTCAATTGACCTATTTGTGTTTACTTAGTGAATGAGTAGGTGTAACAACTACCCCTTACTCCTTCAGTAGGAGGGGGTGGCATCTGGATGCCCCCTTTATGAAAAGGGGCACCCAGATTCCTATAAGTCCCCCTGCCCGCATACCCCCACAACTGGGCCAGGGTTGTGGGGAAGAGGCCCTTGTTCTGATCAACATGGGGACCCTACCCCATGTTAAGGGCAAGTGGCCTGGTATGGTGCAGAGAAGGGCCTGAATTTACCTAAAGGGCCTGATATGAATTGGGGTGGGGATTCTACACTGTTTTTTTATTTTAATGTTTAACAACATAAATTCATTCAGAATGACATTTGGAAACAAAATTTGACACATCCAAAATTTTAATTATCATAAAATTTGGATATGTTCAGATTCGATGCATCCGAATGTCCAAATTTGTCCATATTCATCCGAATTTCAATTTGGAACAAATCGCACATGTCCAGTTGTAAAATGTCAGTTGAGGAGGAAGGAATAAATGTAGCAAATTTACTCATTTGCTGTTGTCCGTTTCTTGGTCAAATAATATCCAGTCTTGTAGCTGAGTGAACAGTGATTTAATTAATCATTCTTAGACAGAAAAGTAGAATTCTTAGAAAGTTGTTGCAGGGTTGGAATCTCTGGGGAAAAAATGTACTAAAACTACCAGAGCCCTGGCCATGGGCATTCTGACAGGGCGTCTGTAGGATTACTACTAGTACTCATTGGAGGTGCCAGCCAACCTCAGCACAACTGCTACAAAAAAAAAAGAGAACCCCTGTTGAAGTAAGCTTTGCTGTAATCAGACTGGCTGATTTGTATTTGGGTATTATCTGGTTGATTCCGGTGTTCTGCTGTTGATTGTACTTGCCTGAGTGGGGTGTGACCCTGCTACAGTGTGGGGCAGCCAAAAGAAGAACATCAGGAGTGTCTGTGCCTCACCAGTCAATCACTGGGGGTTTCATGGCCAGTGGTGCATTCTGGAGAAGTGCAGTTGGAGGCCACATGTGACCCAGAAGGGGTCTGGAACTATTTGAGGAAAAGAACCAGAGAAGCCATATGATTGCTGGAGGTACCAGGAGCTAATATGGGCGTTCAGAATAAGTCTGGTGTCTCTCCCATGGAAGATCTCATGCATATCCCTATTAGGTTTTGCTCTATTGCTAAGTGTCAGTCTGTTCTCTCAATAATTTTGCACTGTGGAAGTCTGAAGGTATTGGTGAGTCTGGAGTCTGTCCTTTTTTTTTATATGGATGTCCAAAGCCCTACACCCTCTCTCCCAGTTATGCTGTTTTGTAATAAAGCATTCTAAAAAGGCACTTAAAATGACTGGTACCCAACTTTGTTGCTCACATGTCCCTTCACTGGCTAAATATCTGCCCCTGAGAGTGAAATGCTGGTGCTCCCTGCCCTTTGGGGGTCCACATCAAGCCTCTGGGGGTCAGGGGGTGCTACAGGAGCATAATTGAAAACACAGATCCAGAGGACAACTGTAAGTTTTTGTGTAATAACAGTGTCATAACTTTGTCACACCTGGCCATATATTAGCTATGTGAACTAGCTCCCTAAACTTCCCAATTGTTTAATACTTTTAAATTGAACAGTGTTTGAATTTTTAACTGCAGATACAAAGACAAGGTCAAAAGACAAAAACAAAGTGCAGCACAGTCCTTGATGTCCCTTTTGTAATTTATTTTTATAATGCATACATGGGGGGGGGGGATTTATCAAAACTGGAGCAGATAAAATCTGGAGCAGTTGCCCATGGCAACTAAGCAGCATCTCTCTTCAGTTTGCTCTGGCAAGATTTAAAAATGAGACAGATATTTAAAAATGAGACAGAGAAGCTGATTGGTTGCAGTGCTCCCGATTTTGTCTGCTCCAGTTTTGATGAATTCCCTCCAAAATCTTTATTTTGGACTGAGTGGTAGCAGCAATAAATTCCTCTTTTCGTTGTGGGCTTGTCCCTACAGCATAAAGAACCTCTCACTTCTCACTATTCATGTGGCTCCATGTTTGAAGATCAATGATTAAAGCTTTAATACCAGCCAAATGGAAACATAGCTCTGCTCCCTCCTTATTGGAATGGCTAGATAGGGTGGAACAGACTTATAGCATGGAAGAACTTACCCTTACCGGATTAGACCAAAAGGACCGCCTCTCCAAAACCTGGGCTTGTTGGCTCACTTATAAAACAACTGCCTCTTATCTTGCAGTGAGGACTCAAATCGTCTAGGAAGGGGAACTGCATTACATAGTTACATAGTTACATAATATTTGAGGTTGAATAAAGACATTAGTCCATCAAGTCCAACCTATAGTACTTGTACCCCTCTATATTACGGTCCCTTAGGAAATCGTCCAAAAGTTTCTTGAACAATTCCACATTCTTAGCTGAAATCACTGCCTGTGGGAGTGAGTTCCAGACCCTAACCGCTCTAATTGTGAAGAACCCCCTTCACCCCTTGTGCTGGAATTTTTTTTCCACCAGTTTTAGGTGGTGGCCTCTAGTTTTTGTAATGGAGTTAATTTTAAATAGTTTGTCGCTAATGTTGCTGCCACCATTGAACATCTTGTACATGAAAATCATATCCCCACTTAATCTCCTCACCTCCAATGTGAACATGTTTAAATTTAGTAGCCTCGTCTCATAGCTCTGGTCCTCCATACCCCTAATTAGTTTGGTTGCCCTTCGCTGGACTCTTTTCAGCTCAAGGACATCTTTTCTTAGTACTGGTGACCAAAACTGGACAGCATACTCAAGAAGAGGTCGAACCAATGATCTATAAAGTGGCAAAATTATAGACTTGTCCCTGCAATACATCCCCTTTTTAATACAGGACAAGACCCTGCTAGCTTTGTTTACAGCAGCCTGGCACTGCAAACTACATTTACTATCTATGGCGATATGCTTTTCGCACTCAATTTTAGCTGCCCGGGTTACTAGTTTGCATTTTTTGTTACATTCTTTGTAGTTAAGGAACGCCAATGCCGTCCCCTCCATCTTATATTTTATGAATGCCGCTCTCTTGTCCTTGACATGTTGTTTTACAGTTTTATTAAGCCATATAGGTTTAGTCAAATAAAGTTTTATTCTTTTCAAACAAGGGAAAAAATATATAACATACATAGCACATTTTCAGGGTACATACAGGTATACAGGTAAGTTGGTCCGCAGGACCCAATACACTCAAATTACTCCTTATGGGAGGGGTATCTTCGAGCCATAGTAACCAATGATGAGCTTAGAGCGATAAAAAGCATATGATCATCCGCCACTGTGTTGTGCCGTGTGGCTCCGTATACCTCATTAAACGTAGAGGGGAGGGGAGGGGGAGGAAGACAGATCAGTGGACGCAAGACAAGACAAAATAAGGACAACACAATACAAATACAGACAGCGTTATGGTACGAGGACGACCAGATTGCCCGTGAAGGCGGGTGGAGACCTCAAGTAGGTTCCTGAGACATAGCCCGGCCTACGACATACGATGTCAACAGAGAATAGTGATAAAACTAGTCCCGACTACGGTGCTGAGGTCAACAAGGCAGGGAAAGCAACTGAGTCTTGAAAGCAAATCCATGGCAACCACAAGTTTCGGAAGGATTCGTTGCGGTCTGCGTCTATAGCCACCATTTCTTCCATACGCATAGTATCGTTAATGCAAGTCAGCCACATTGTTAAAGAAGGCACTTGGGTGGACTTCCAATGAGCCGCGATAACTTGTCTGGCTGCAAATAGGAAGAACCTCAAGGTAGATTTCTTTGCTTTCGAGATTGAGGTGGGGATTAATGTTAGCAGGGTCAAAGCAGGGGTATTCGGTGTGGTTGTAGCATGTGCTTTGTCATAAATATCTAGTACAATCTCCCAAAATCCCTTAACCAGGGGGCAGGACCACCACATATGTAAGTAGGTACCCTCAGCGTTAAGGCACCTCCAGCAGGTCTGCGTTATCGAGGGGAACATGTGGTGTAATCGCACCGGAAGTGAAGTACCATCTGGTAAGCAGCTTAAAGTTGCGCTCCTGCAGTTTACAAGACATTGCCAAGCGGTGCGTGAATATAAAGACCTTATCCCAATCGGTGGCAGTCATGACGGGCTCTACATCCCTGATTCAGGCATGCGTGTAAGAGGGTAAGGATGTGGAGTAGTGGGAGAGGAGCATATGGTACAATAAGGAGATAAGGTGCGTGGGCGGTGTGGAAACAGTACACAACTGTTCAAAAGAGGTGAGGGCCCGTGAGATGTCAGGAATGGAACGTAGGGAGCGGTAGTAGCTAGTCAGTTGAAGGTATGGCAACCAGGCCCGTCCGCCTAGGGAACCCTGGGTGGCAATTGCCTGGTAGGAGATCATGTTAGTACCGCATAGAATGTGGCTTAGCTGTGGACAAAAGTGTCGGTCTCAACCCAAAAAGGAGGAAGCATGGACACCAGGGGGGAAGTGAGGATTGTCCAGTATGGGAGTCAAGGGGCTGGGTAGGGAGGATAGCTGCAGTGGAGTACGGGATTTATGCCAGCACCATATAACTGAGTAAACAAGGAGGGGCCATTCTGCGCTGCCACCCACGTCCGGTAGAGGGGACCATAACGCTGCCTTGGGGCACAGTGGCGAGGCCACGAACTCCAAGGTCACCCATTGTTTATGGGGGGCGCCATGAAACCAATCCAGTGTCCTGGCTAGTATAGACGCTTTGTAGTACAGGAGAAAATCAGGCAGGCCTGCTCCCCCCCCCAGATCTGGGACGCGTCAAAAGGCTGTAGTTTAGTCTTGGTTTGGCGTCATTCCAAACAAACCTGCGGAAAATATGCCGCAAGGTGAGAAAGAAGGAGCGGGGCAGGCGAATGGGAACCGTTTGAAAGAGGTATAGGAATTTAGGTAGAACATCCATCTTAATCACATTCATGCGGCCGAACCAGGACAAGGGACGGGAACTCCAGGACTGGAGGTCCACCCTTGTCCTGTATAGCAGCGGGGAGTAGTTAAGGTCATATAGGCGGGATAAATCGGAGGGTATGTGAACGCCTAAGTATTTAAGGGAGGAGGGTTGCCAAGAGAAAGGGAAGCGCGAACGAAGGGAGGATACTACGTCATTAGGGAGGGATATGTTAAGCAATTCCGATTTGTCGTAGTTCACTTTAAAATTACTGACAGAGCTGAAAATGGAAAGCGCCAGCCCACCCTGTCAAACGCCTTTTCAGCGTCTAACGAGAGTACGCAGGCCGGCACCCCCACCCTCCGAACATGATCGATCAGGGCTATAGTCTTGGAGGTGTTCTCTCGCTTCCCTCAAAGGGACAAACCCAACCTGTTCATTGTGTATGATATTCGGCAGTAGAGGTTGAAAGCGTAGGGCTAAAAGTTTGGCATAAAGTTTAATATCACAATTCAACAGTGAGATCGGGAGATAACTCTTAGGCAGGGAAGGGTCCTTACCTGGTTTCAATATCAGGGAAATATGTGCTAGTAGGGATTGAGGGGAAACAAACACCCCCCCTGTCTGGGAGCAGAGGTGGTATGAGTTCCTAAAAACGTAGAGAACAGGGCAAAACAGAGTTCTCAAACTGCAAGGAACATTCCGCCAGGGGACGAAAGTCTCCGAACTCCAACAGGTAAGTCGCCTAAAAGGAGAGAGAGAAATCACTTCAACGAGGCTGCTGAGGATGCGGATCTGCGAGGAGACTTCGTCTGCCAATGTTCACGGACCGGAACATCAGGAAAGCTCGTGGTATATGGCCAATCCGGAAGAGACACCTGGGCCAGCTGAAAAAAGCCAAGGAACCGCGGCAGTTCGCCTAGGTGTCGGAAGATCGAGGATTTCCCATTGCGGGATGCGATCAGATGAAATGGGTAACCCCAGCGGTAATTGATGCTGTTTGCACGAAGCACTTCCAGTAGTGGCTTGAGGGCTCTGCGCATCTGTAGGGTACGACGAGATAGGTCCGCCAGGAGGAGGATCGTGGAACCGTTAAACTGGATCTCATCAGACTGCCGTGCCGCCGACATCACCGCTTCCTTTACCGAGTAAAAGTGCACTCTGCAGATTACATCCCTCGGACGGTTGTGGGCGGCTGACCGCGGGCCCAGGGCCCGATGAGCACGGTCAATCTCTAACGGTTCGTCAGTGGGTTTCTGCAGGAGCTGATTAAAAATTGCACGTACCATGTCAGGGAGAGCCGCAGGTTCCACTGATTCAGGAATTCCCCGGAGGCGGATGTTGTTACGCCGGGATCTGTTTTCCTGGTCGTCTAATTGGTAAATCAGATCATGTAGCTGGACCGAGTGGTCTTGCAGTATCTGATGGTGTAGGTCCAATCTGGAAGATACTGTGTCCTGGGTACTTTCTAGGTCATCCAAACGTGATCCGATATGGGCGACATCAGCCTTTAGCCCGACCATCTCAGCTTTGTAGGCAGCCTCCATCCGAGACACGTAACGCTCCAGGTCCGCACGTGTAGGCAGAGAGCGGATATAGGCCTTCAGGTCATCCTCACCCTCTTCAGGAGATCAGCCGGATCCACCGACTCCTCCGATATCGAAGCCATCGACGGCGAGTGGGGGAGGCCGATCCGCGGCGTCGATATACCGGCCTGATCGCTATCTCGTCCAGCAGGGGAGTCCGCACGCGGCGAGTTCCGGGCCCGTTCCACTAGGCCCAATCCAGCCGGCGGACTTACGTCCACACGTGCCCGAAGGTGCTTTGGGGTGTCTTTTGGTACCCATCCGGTTTGTAGATCGCCAATGGAGCTGTAGAAAGGCTGTAAGGGGCACCACGCACGGGAGCAGAGGGAAGATGCGACTCACTCCGCCATGCGCCGGCCACGCCCCCCAGCCATATAGGTTTAGTCTTTGATCTTTTGCTTTCGCTCCCTAAAGGTATACACTTTGAAATAGCAGTATGCATTGATTGCATCGATTAAATTGAGAAACGGAAAGACCAATATGTTAGACCCCCTCATTCTCTCCAAAAACGACTCTATTTCTATGATCTATCCCCGTCTCAACACCGCGTTCCTCCTACAACGGTCAAAATCCTCGGTAATGAAATGGCACAAAACATTCCCAGTAGACGACTTTTATGAGAAAATGCTCCAAGGCTATTTGAATGTCAGACGTTGCACAACAAATGAGCTCTGGAGAGAGACACAATTTCGCATCTTGCATAAAGCACACTATGGCTTTGACTTCTTTCTTAAAATCAAGGCTCCGACCCCTTACTTACAAGCATGCCCAAAATGTAATCTCTCGGGTGCTGATCTGCTCCATTGCCTATGGCATTGTACAGGTATATCTGCTTACTGGATTGTCGCCCTATTGACAAACAACTTGGGGATATCAATACCACAAGAACCTTGGTTGTGCTTATTTAGTTACTGGGACTCACCTCCCACCCTCAAGACGAGCAATAGGATGTGGCTGTTTACATGTCTCTTATTAGCTAGAAGATTACTGATGAAATTTTGGTTGAATCCTAGCCCACCTCCCTTGAAACTATTTGTGGAATCGGTCACCACTTTAATGTGGCAAGAACGCCTAGAGGCCATCATGGACATGGATCAGTATACATAAACATTTTTCAATCGATGGAGTCCATTTCTCCTCTATCACCTACAGGATGCAGAATTGATGGAAGTGGTTCGCCCCTTTAGATACTCTACTTGGTATCTGGAAGGGGAACTACAAGGATCGTTAGGGAGATTTGCCCTTACGGATTAACTGACCGTATCACCAAGGGAGATGGGCTGGAAACTAGGGAGATATCGCTGTGACGACATGGTGATCAGTTTATAAGTTAAATGTGTATTGGTGTTGAGTTATGTTTTGAGTACGTTATGCTGTGTGACCTGGTTATGGAAAGACTATCAGAACCATCCCTCGTTATCTCCTATTGTTCTCTGAGGGAGCTCAGAACAATGACATTCTGGCCAGGTTCCTGCTATGGCTGTCTGGAGCTCGTTAGCAGGTGGACACCTGTGGTGTTATGAAGACAGAATGTCCAGGGAGGGGACGGGGGATGTGATGGGATTATATTCTGATCTGATCACTTTCTGTATAAAAGTTTGTGCAGTTGTTCAATAAAGCAGAGTTTGTTTACCCTACACTGAGTCCCGACCAGTGACTGGGGAAACTGGGAGCTAAAGATCTTCAGGTTCCAATATCTCCTGAGCAAGGAAGAAGACAGCGGCGGACATACTCATCCTGAGTACGGGGGTCCGTCACAT
>NW_017306430.1:1822441-1872656 GCF_000935625.1 Nanorana parkeri
GACACCTGTGGTGTTATGAAGACAGAATGTCCAGGGAGGGGACGGGGGATGTGATGGGATTATATTCTGATCTGATCACTTTCTGTATAAAAGTTTGTGCAGTTGTTCAATAAAGCAGAGTTTGTTTACCCTACACGGAGTCCCGACCAGTGACTGGGGAAACTGGGAGCTAAAGATCATCAGGTTCCAATATCTCCTGAGCAAGGAAGAAGACAGCGGCGGGCATACTCATCCTGAGTACGGGGGTCCGTCACAATCGCATTGATCAATTTTTATTGCATGATACCATATGTCTATGATTGGGCGCTGAGCCCATCAAGGTATCTGGATGGGGATGTGGTTGAGAGGACACGTGGAAGAGACAGCGAGACTAATGGAAGGGTTCTGCGAGAATGCGCTGTAAAGGCTGGTGAGTTTTGACTGCAATTTAGACAATATTTTGGTTATGTTTTCAATATGTTAAAGAGAAAGTTATTTATTTCTTTGATTATCTCTTTTTGATCTGACTTCGCATGCAGAAAAAAAAAATGTGATTCGATATCTATTGCTGGGAGGATAATAGGAGTCGACAGCAGTCGATAGGGGGAACTAGAAGACGATGTAATTACAAACGATTGGCATAATCCTTCTACACTCCCCTATTACCTCGCGGACAACTAGATCAGTATATAGTGACTCCCTTAAAATTGAATAATGGGATGAGACTCTCGACATTGGGTCATCCCTCTTAAATCCTCACATTTATATGTCTATGTACAAGACCAAGACACTGTGCATACTGTCATGTTATTCCGCATGTTGTACTTCTTGATGAATGTGTTCCACCGGCGACTTGGTTAACAAAACACGAGAAACAAAACAAAAACAACAAAAAAAGAGAACAAATGCATGTACTATACTGTATTCTTACGGTCACATGGTGATCTTGTTTAAGCCTAAACAAACTATTTTGGGGAAAAAAAATGAGAAACGGATATGGTTGCCTGTGCGATGGCTGAGATACCGAATCCACACACTGTAATGTTTACTCACAAATAGAATGATTAAAATGCGGAATTGCTATATTCTTTAATATGCTATAAGAAATGATCCTACCCCCCTCCCTCTCCCCCCTCCTCCCCCTCCCTTTTATCCCACCAACCCAGTCACCCAGTCAGCCCCTTCACCCTCACCTGCTTTTTTTTTAACAATAAGTTTTATTAGTTTTGAATATATTAAATACAAACATGCCATAAGGAACCGAAGAAAAGAGAGAAAGAAAAGAAAAAAAAAAGAAGGACATAAAGGTATCAGACATGTGGTATATACAACAATATAAATGGTACAACTACCAGTATATCCATCCACAATTTTAAATCTTAAAGCATTACATGAGTAAATGAATTTTCAGCATACATCTTTGGACATAATAATAAAGTGCTCACCTTGTAAGGATGTAATTAATATGAAGTCAAACCATGGTCGGTTCATCTAATTTTAACCATGCATCTGGGGTCCGATAGCCAGCAGGACTATTGGGAGGTGAAGAGATGAGTAGTAAGATTGGCTTTAGCGAAGAGAAATTCAAAGTGAGCATGAGTATTTAAGATTTGAATGACAGTTCGTAGAGGAGGGGGTTCAGGTTGTTCCCAAGCTCTGGCGATAGCCAGACGGGCAGCAATGAGGACATGAGAAACCACTGTGCAGGATATTTTAGGCCAAACTTCCAAACCTAAGCCCAATAGAGCGAGTTGTGGGGATAAGTTGCACGGAGCCCGAGTGATTACAGCTATGAGGGTGGAGATATCAGACCAGAAAAACTTGAGTGCATCACACGACCACCATGTATGAGACAAAGAGCCCACCAATCCACACCCCCGCCAACAGAGCGGGGAAGAAGAGGGGAAGGCCCTCGCCAATCTCTGGGGTGTAAAGTACCGTTTATGTAATATTTTTTGTACCGATTCCCAGTGACTCAGACATGTAGATGTTTTTAAAGGTTGGGAGATAACGTTATACCACTGCTCCAATGGTATGGAGAAGTGTAATTCCTCTTCCCACCACAGCATGGGCGGCAATTTTACCGAGTCACTTGGTTCACTCAATAGCTTATAGAAAAAGGAAATACCCTTACCAGTGGGGGAACACTTATTATAGAAAGCAATGGCTCTTCTAGTAACCGCGTTGTCTTTAATACGTAGAGAAGCTAAACAGTGTCTGATTCTAAGATATTTGTAAAAATCATGTGGTGGAAGAGAATATTTTTTACATAGAACTTGAAAAGAGAGCAAACGACCATCAGAGAACAAGTTATCAAGATGCGTAATTCCTAGTTGTACCCAATTTTTCAATTGCATGTCAGCAAGGAGCAACTCAAGTGTACCCAGTGGTATGTATTTAAACATAAATGTGTGCGTAGTGAAGGACTTGGCAGCCAAAGAGTGCCAAACTCTGAGGGTTCCCGTGACAGAGTCCAGATATGTTCTCTCAGGAGGACGATTGAGCATAGAGGAACACAACATTATTTTAGTCAGGTCATTAGTCAGAACAGTGCTTTCAATCTGAGTCCACAGCTTGTCAGGTCTGCAGGACCACCAGTGCTTAGTTTGGTCTAAAATATTAGCTGTGTAATAGAGGGCTACCTCCGGGGCTCCCATACCGGCATAATGCTTAGGCCTGTATAGACTAAATTTAGAAATTCTGTGAGATTTACCATTCCATATAAAATTGTCTAATAAACGTTGCAATTTTTTCAAATACATTGGCAATATAGGAAGGGGTAGGGCTCTAAAAAAATTTAAAATATGAGGTAGAATATACATTTTGATGAGATTAATTCTACCTGCCCAAGAGACAGTAGATTTAGTGAGGTCCGAGCAAATTGTTGTTACCTTGGTCAAAAGTGTTGTATAGTTGAGCTTGAAGATATTAGAGCTAGGGGACGTCAGATTGATCCCCAAATATCTCAGGGTATCAGAGGGGCCCAGGAGAAAGGGGATATAGCAGTTATAGCATTTTTTAGCGTTGGTGGCACGTTAATGGCTAACATGTGGGATTTCGAATGGTTTACCTTATAAAGGGACAGATTGCTAAAGCGAGTAAGGATCTCCTGAACTGCCGGTAAGGAATGCAAAGGGTCCGTGAGGGGGATTAACACATCGTCTGCATATAAGCCAATCTTGTGATGATGTTGACCAACCGTAGTACCTTTCACCTCTGGGCATGTTCGAATAGATGCTGCTAAAGGCTCCATCACTAGGGCGAAGATTAATGGCGATAACGGGCAGCCTTGTCGTGTGCCATTAGTGATGCAAAATGGGGAGGAGAGCAACCCTGACGTGCGAACCCTTGCATTGGGTTGAGTATATAGGGCCGTAATTGCAGAACCTATAAAGCCCGTGAGGCCAAATTTATCTAGGACAGCCCTCAAATAACCCCAATGTACTCTATCGAAGGCCTTCTCTGCGTCTAACAAAAGAAGCAGAGAAGGCCTTCCAGATCGCTCTGCATGTTGCACCAAGTCAAGGAATCTCCTCGTGCCATCAGGAGCCTGTCTGCCGTACACAAACCCCACCTGATCCGGGTGAATCAGATCAGGGAGGATGTGCAGGAGACGATTAGCTATGAGTTTTGCATATGTCTTTACATCCGTATTGAGCAAAGATATATGGCGGAAATTTGCAGGGTCATCTGTTGGCTTATTCTGCTTAGGAATAGTAATGATAGTAGCCTCAAGAGATTCACCAGGGAAGGATCACACTGTTGCAGCCTCGTTGGTGACAACACATAATTGCGAAGCTAATACTGTCGAGAATGCTTTATAGTATTCTGCTCCATACCCATCAGGGCCCGGAGTTTTATTTAAGGGTAGATTTTTAATAGCAGTAATGACTTCAGAGTCAGAAAACGGGATCTGAAGGCTGTTTAGTAATTCTGATGGGACCGAAGGGAGTGATAGGGAGTCTAGAAAACGTTGTATCTCCACATTAGAAGGTGTAGGGGAAGATGGGGATTCCTTCAGGTTGTACAACAAAGAGCAGTACTCACTTAAACGATTAGCAATGTCAAGCGGATTATAAAGTCTATTCCCAGTATTATCAAGAATGTAAGGAATTTTCGCGTTTGCTTTGTGACTTTTAAATTGTTTGGCTATGAATGCTCCAGGTTTGTTACCTTGGGAGTAATACTTCAGATTGAGCCGTTTAATCATGAAATCGTATTGAGACGTCAGAAGGAGGCTAAGTTCATGTCTAAGAGAAGTTAAGGTGACAGAGTTGGAAGGGTCAGGGGCTAATTTATTTACGAGTTCTAAATTGCGAATTTGGTCTAACAAGACTTTCCTATCTTTATTACGCCGTCGTTTCCCCTGTCCCCCAGTTTAATAAGCAGTCCTCTAAGGAAAGCTTTATGACTATTCCAGACCATGGTGTGGTTGGTAGCAGTAGAAGTATTAAATTCAAAGAAGGCTTTCAATTCAGATTGGATATATTCCCTATTATCAGGAATAGAAAGTAAGCTTGGGTTGAATCTCTATGAGGGAGAGATATGAGGAGGGGTGGCTGGAAAGAGAGTGAGTGAGGCTGGAGCATGGTCCGACCATGTTATCAAACCAATTTCCGCCTTGGCAACCTGTTGTAGAATGAATTTGTCCACTAGAAACATGTCCAATCTGGAATATGAATTCTGGGTATGGGATAAATAGGTATAGTCCCTTTCAGACCCATGCAAACATCTCCAGGCATCATACAATTCATGAGTATTCATAATGGAAGGAAGGGAGCGGTTGCTCCTTCTGTTCGTATTAGTAGAATCAAGGGTTGGATCAATTATTTCGTTAAAATCTCCACATATGATAAGATTACCTTTGTGCATACCGGTAAGCTTCTTAAGTACTGCAGAAAAGAACTTTTTTTGGTTAGCATTCGGTGCGTATAAACGTACCTGGTAAAAAAAATAAGAGAAAAGGATAGACAGAAAAAACAAATAACAAAAAAAACGAACCAGCGTATCGTGTGCATGGCACACTTTAACCGGGGGTAAGTAACACGTTAAAAAGGCAGTCACAGCAGAGTCATAACTGTCAAAGGAAACTTCACTTCAGGAAGAAAGAAGACTCAGCATGTATTGCGAAAGCAAGGAAGTACCGGATTTCAGCAGGAAGCCCAGTCCATGGGAACCTTACGTGGTGATTGAAGCATAGACGTAGAAGAGGGTACCGCAATCGTTATGCCCCATGACTTGAGAATACGAACACCATCCGGTGGAGAGAGGATTGGAATCACCTTGTTTTGATGGGAAACCAGAAGTTTTGTCGGGAAGCCCCATCTATACAAGATCTGACTATCACGTAGAGCTTTGGTAACAATGGCAAATTCTTTGCATTGTTGAGCTGAGGCAGCCGAGATGTCAGCATAGAGCGAAATATGGAGCAGGTGGCCAGACCCACCCACTGGCCACCTGCTATTTTTGAGGAGAGAGACTGGAATAGTAACTGTAGGCATGTTTTGTTGTGAAAAGTGGTGGCTGCACTGTCATTCACAAAAAGCACAAAACAAGCCCACAGCAAAACAACCGTAGTGTCTGGTATGTGTTGTTGTGGGCACGTGCAACAAAACAAGCCTATAGTTACTAGACATGTGTGATTAATTTCAGAAAGATTTGCTATTTGGACAAATTTTGGTTATTGGCGATTTTTGGTTATTCCGAATTTCCGAATGACAGAAATGACGAATGCAAACAATTTTCCCCAAAATTGGGGAAAAATGTGGGTTCCACTAAAATTTCTACCAGACACTTGATCCAAGCACAGGCCCGACAGGGCAGGAAAGGGGATAATGATTGAGCGCCTTACCAGGCCACAGCATGGGGGGTGTCCCCATATCTATGGGGACAAGAGCCTCTTCTCCACAACTCTGATCCGGTGGTTGTGGGGGTCTGTGGACAGGGGGACTTATTTGCATTGGGGTTCCCTGTTAATTAGGGGGGACCCAGATGATCCCACTTCTGAATGAGTAAGGGGTACTAAAGGGTTCAACTAAAATGTAAATAAACACCACACTTTTAGAAATGTAAATAAACACCACACTTTTAGAAATGTAAATAAACACACCACACTTTTAGAAAAAATCCTTTAATTGAAAAAAAACAAAGAGTCAGTTTTTGACAATTCCTTTGTTTTAAAAAAAATGGATCCATCGATGTAATCCAGCGTCAATCACGATGCACGACGCCCACCGACCCAGCAGTTTTTGACAATTCCATTTTTTTGACAGTTTTTGACAATTCCTTTGTTAAAAAAAAATGGATCCATCTATGTAATCCAGCGTCAATCACAATGCACGACGCCCACCCACCCGTCTAAACCCGACAACCCGGAATGTAAACAAATGGGCAGAGTGAGCAATGACATCATGGGGCTCATTCCACCCATTTGATATTCTCAGCTGTCAGTGAACACAATAGCATTCGGGAGCTCCCGTTTGCTATTTGTGAGTTCCCGAATGCCACTTGGGACTGTGAGCCAAGGTGTCATATACAGTATATAGTTGTATGATATCTTGGCTCGCAGACCCGAATGACATTTGGGAGCTCCCGAATGCTATTGTGTTCAATGACAGTTGAGAATGTCAAATGGGCAGAATGAGCTAGTTCTGCCCATTTGTTTACAGTCTGGCCAGAGATGTCATTTTGCGAGTCTTCATCGGGTTCGGACAGGTCATCGTGCGGTGGGACTTTTTTCTTATTTCGGTAAGTCGGCGGGCGTCGTTCATTGTGATTGACGATGGATTACATCAATGGATCAATTTTTTTGTATAATAAAGGATTTGTCATAAATGTACTCTGTGGTTTTTTTTTTTTATTAAATGATTTTTTCTAAATGTGTCGTTTCTTCATTTACGTTGACTTTTAACCCTTTAGTGAAAGAGTAGCGGTACAAGTACCCCTTACTCACTCACAAGGGGGGTGGCATCTAGGTGCTCCTTAATTAAGGGTACCCTGATGCAAATAAGCCCCCCTGCCCACAAACCCCCACAACAATTGGGTAAGGGTGGTGGGGAAGAGGCCCTTGTCCCCATCGGCATGGGGATACCCTCCCAAGGCCGAGGGCACATAGCCTGGTAAGGCACAGGGAGGGGGGCACTCGATCATTTCCTCCCTATTCTGCCCTGCTAAACCTGTGCTTGGATCAAGTGTCTGGTAGGAATTTTAGGGGAGACCCCATTTTTTCACCATTTTTTGGGGTTGGGGTTTCCTCTTAAAATTCCTACCAGACCTAAATGGCCTGGTATGGCTTTTGGGGAGAACACCGCACATTTTTATTTTTAACTTGGGGGGGTTACAAATATTCCTACCAGACCTGTAGGGTCAGGTATGAATCAAGAAGGGAACCTCACGCTTTTTTTTTCTTCTGCGAACTGTAAAAAAAGAGTTTTTTTTCGCTTTTGTTTAATGTCACTTTGCTGCAATGGAAATCCGCCTGTAATGAAAATTGGTACATACTACCACTAACTAATTTTGTCCGATTCGCAAAACAAATTGACTTTTGGACCCGAATCCCAAATGATGGAAAAATCCGAATGAAAACGAAGCAAGACGAAATAAATTTTTTGCCGATGCACATGTTACTGCTCTAGGCTCTCTCCTCTAAAATACCAGGTGGCTGACAAGTGGTACTGGGCTCTGTCAAGCTAGTTTTTTCAGTACAACAGCATAGAGGGCTGGCTAAATGTAGTGGGGTTGGTCGCTTCAGTGCTGGCTGTAACTCCCACACAGGGATAGCCATAATTTGGGCTTCAGCCTGGGGAGTAGCTACAGCCAGCACTGAGAGAAATACAAATGTGCCTTTGAATACACAGATTTTAACTGGGACAACTGAAATGTGCACTGGGTCCCCTGTGGGCAATTGCTTTATATATACACTGAGTGGCCAGATTATTATGACCACCTTACGTTTGTAGGCAAATTAGCTATAATTAGCTATAATTTCGCGTTGAAGTTGCTAGAGGGCCAGACCATTATAAATAGGGAAGCAGGTTGTTTACCACGACAGTAGAAGTGATTTTTCTGAAGATATGGATAAACAACGCGATTTAACAGCCTTTGAACATGGGGTGATTGTTGGCGCTCGGAGCCATGGAGCGAGTATCAGCAAAACAGCAGAATTTGTTAAATGTTCAAGAGCAGCTGTTGTTAAAGTGTTTGAAGACTGGACTGTCAGCTGAAAATCTGGGTCTGAACGTGCGAATTGTGACCGTCAGCGACTAGTCAATGTTAGGGCAGAACAGAGAGTGGCAAGACGGGTACAAGACAACAGAAGGGCAACAGTGCAGTGTCAGATTCCTTGCATCACCTTTCAACATCTCGTGGAGTCACGAGGCGGGCCAACGAAGTCATCTCGTGGAGACATCTAGTGGCCCAACAAAGTACTGAGTACTGATGGGGTGGTCATAATAATCTGACGTCATTGTGATGTCAGAGGGTGTGTTTATGGGTGTTTTATGCAACTGTTTGTCTATTTATGCCTAGATGTGATCACTGTACAATTGTCAATGCTAAAGCCTGATGAAGGTACCCTGTGCGGTCCCGAAAGCGCTTGTTTGGTCATATGACAAAAAACTTCAATAAATTAAGCTTTTGCTCTGTTAAAAGGATTGGTGTGCTGGTGACATTTCTACAATTGCTGTCATAGTAATCTGGCCACTCAGTGTAAGTATATATACAGTATATATAGTCCTGGCATTTATAACCTAGCAATCATATTTTATGGTCCCTGAGAGACAACAATAAATCTCATTCTATGAACCTTAAACGAATTTAAATTGTTTTAGGCACATTCAATGTGCTTAAAGAGTCTCATGGTTGTAAACATACAGTTTTCCCAACTTTCTTATTCCGAATATCATTATTTCTATGAAACAAGATGTCATGATATAAAGTATACCTCCTGTGGCAAAAGAAAAAGAGGCAATGTACACTGAAACATAATAAAATCAACATACTAAGTATTGCATGATGTCTTCATAATTTAATATACAGTAATGAGAATAGAGCATTGCATATTTATGGAGAGACATGTTTGCATGAGGATTAGGATTTTGGGGCCTAGTTATGTAAAAGTCAGCAAAATAATAGCTTTTCATTTCAGAACACTTTACACTTCAGAATGTATACAGATCAAATGTCAAAATGGATAATGCAGCATTATAAGTGGGGTCAGTTAAGGGTGACAATTTTAGCAGTGTCTTTTTATGTAGAATTGACTGTTATTTTCATGTTATTTAAAAATATGAAAATATTTTATATAGGAGAAACTGTGAGGAATAATGTCTCCCACACAAAAAATGTTAACATGCATCAAACGGACCTTTTAAAAAAAAAAATTCTGTGGCTTAACCACATTTGATGTAAAAACATAGCCGTCAACATTTTCATTTATGGCCACTTTGCTATATGTGGTAGAACAATGGTTTACGAGCACCCTCACTAAGTAGTACAGGGGATACAAAGTGTGCACATATCCAGGCTACAATTAGCTTTGCTGTCATAATAATGTGGCAGGGCAGTTTGAATCCTCTAAACAGGCCATATGGCAATTTTCAGTCATTTTTAGCCACTTTTAAACTACCCAGAAAAGCAAATATGATCACCAGTAATCACAATCTTCTACCCACAAGTGAAGTTGAAACAAAACAATAAATAAAAAAAATAAAAACAGTGACAATGCAATCTATAAAAAGATCTAATTGAAATGGAATCAAAAAGAGAAAACAACTACCGCATTTCTAAGTCATCAAAAGCAATCAGATTTTCTGCTACATTCAATCGGGGTCATTTCAATCCTGTCTCATTGTGGTTTAATAAAACAGCCATTTTTTACCTGCAATTGATTTGCAAATTCAACAAAAGTTTAATATCTCTATCAAAGTGCCATGTGTTTGGCCTTAAGTGTGAAACATTAGTTGGATTATACAATAACTGTTTACGTTATAAGAAAAACATGTTCCCAATTATTTATGTCTGACAAGTGCAATTATCACCCTTGTTGAATGACTGCTAAGGGAAAAGGGAAAAAAAATAGCACAGAGATTGCATTGCTTTTATTTAGTCTGAGTACACTTGAAGAATACCTGTGCCAACCAGAATATCTGTGCCTACCAACCCGGACACAAACTTCAAATATGTAGGAAATTCATATGGCTTGTGTATGTGCATAGATAAAAAAAAGAGAAATTTTTTATTGTTAAGGTTAAGTACACACAAGTATGTTTTAATGACTTTGTTTTATTAAGTATTAAGAAAGAATCAAGTATGGCAGGCTTTGATTGAACAAGGCAATTTGCAGATTTCAGTAATTACCAGTGTTATCATGGAGCATACACCCAAAAAAACACTTAACAGCAAAGATTTCAAACCAAATAAGCCTTTTATTAAGCCAAAGCAATCAATATTACCAAATAAATATAACTCCATATTGACTAGGGATGAGATTCAGGTTTGGGACAACTATGGGTTAGGCAAACTCTAGGTTTACAGTCTCAAACTAATGAAGGATTTCACCCGCCCAAATTCTTTGTTAAGAAAATTGCAGTTTTTATATGTTTTATAAGGGGGTGAGGGGCAAAGAGCAGCCATAGTGTCAGTGTATTAGAACTTGCTGCAGGGAAAGGATAGGGAAAGCTGTCAAACTGCATAGAAAGAGATTAAGGTCAGTGGGGAAATATATTTTAGATTTGATTGCTAGCTCTTTGAGCAATCAGCCCCTTTATTGCATTTAATTTTATTTAATTCTTATTTTTGAGTGGTCTTTTTTGGTTGATTTTGAAGTACATTTTTTATTTTAATGTCGATTGGGCCTTTATTTTTGGTTACATTTTTTTGCAGCAAGGCTTCCCTTAAAAAATGTGCTTCTGTTTCAGGGGATATTATTTAGGGGGTTTGATTAATTTTGGACGTATATTGATTTTTATAGTAAGTTGACATAACCTTTTAGGGTAAACTGCTGCAAGGCATCCCTTAAAAGAAAGTGGGATTTTGTTTCAGAGGTGGTGTTTTGCGGTTTCTATTTCTTTTTTATGTTGAGAGGGCCTTATTTTAAGTTTGGAGTGCCCAGAGCACAGCATATACTTCTTTCTGACCATCTGTTCTTTTTTTTTTTTGAGCATGTAGTTTTTATTAAATATTCAAAGCACACATAACAATAACTTAAGAGGTTACCATATCTCAGTAATGAATGTAGATACACAACGAGGGGTATTCATGCAGTTTTGCGAATAGATGCAGAACATTGAAGAAAACATGAGTCGGCATGGTTGAAGTAATTTGCATCTCACTGTCGTGTGTATAATGACAGTCTGGAGCGTGTGGTTCAAGGCTACCTCTCAGAACAGAATACAACATAAGAAAACATTGCGAAATTAAATTAAGATCACCACCCGGAGAACACAAGAGAGAGAAAAAAAAGAAAAAAAAAGTAGTAACATGAGAAGCAGTATTGCCAGTACCTATATCTACAGATTTATGATATACATTGGAGTGTAGCAATTTTATTTTCTCGTGGGACTATATGAATATCAAGGGGTGTCATACAGTCATGTACGTAAATAACACCGAAATCGAAGTCGAACAACCATCTGTTCTTGAAGCTGCCTTTTGTTTGTAGCTCGCTGCTTCATCATATGAAAAAAAAAAAAAAAACTAATTGGAAGAATAGTGTGCACCTAAACACCTCACATTGTACTCCTCTATCCTCAATGACAAAATTTAAGTTAGGCCTATTATCCCTTATTAAAACTGTCCAAGTGCTGGCCAATTTTACAATGCTGCATCCTCTGCAGTATCTTATTTCTTGTAGTTAAACCCCTACCTGTGCTTTGTCAATAATACATTTGGGCTAACTATTGCTATTTAAAATTGTCCTGCGACTGGTCATTTTTACATTGCTGTGTCATATGTGGTCTCTTCATTCTTGTAAAACAACTGCTTGTACTCCTTGCTCTAGTACATTTCTGCCCTCATTAAAATGTTCTGTTGCTGGCTACCTTTGCTGACATGACAGTTTTTTAGAAAATGTATTTAACCCTCTAGTGATGTATATAAACAGTGTTAAACTATAGTTTAATCCCAGAGTCAGATAATGTTTAAAAAATAAAGTGAACATACACAATTATCTTTTTAAAAAAAGGAAACAAATAGCATGCTTAATATGTCAACCAGACCCTTGTCCAGGCATGTAGCCTTGGTGGCCAGGAAAGAGAGGGCTGTGCACGTACAGCACCCCTTTCTTGTAACAGACAAGGCCACATGCCTTTCAACATGGTGGGGTACTTTGCAAGGAGAGTGGCAAAGCACCGTTCTGGTCACCTCTGGACCACATGTGTTTCCACTGTATTTTGGCCAGGTGAACACTCACTGGGTATGACCACCTAAAGTGGGCACACACAATCTGGTGCTAATATAAAATATCTAGATTGAGTGAGGACAATAGAATGGTTGTATGAAAACCACATAATCACAACCCTTTTATGATTTCCTGTTCACCTTTAATGCACTTTCATGCACCTATACAGGAAATATATCAAACAGTGTTTTCTCTGCAAATAATTTGCCTATGTATGGACATCTATAGGCCTGCAGTGATATAAAAGGACCAGAAAAATCAGAGAGTCGTTATGCAGGAAACCAGCAAATATAAATGTCATAAAAATACAGACATACATAAAAAATACAGATACAGTAGTAGGGTTATTTGTGTAAGCCTAATCAACTTCTCTCTCACACAAACATACAAATGCACACAGAGACACTCACAAATGTATGAGGTGAACTTGGGGCTAGAACCAACCAGATTTGATGACCTTCTCATCAGTAACATTATCCCTCCCTCTTTTCCCATGAGGTAGTAGGACTTTCTCCTGGTAATGTGCATTGTCCTTGGGGAACAGCACTGACTCTTGAAGACGCTCTATCTCTGGCCAAAGCCAACATACAATGCCTAGAGTGTGGCCCTGGACAGGATCCTTTTGCATTACTACAGAAGAGTGTAGGTAGAGAGTAAAAAGCACTGTCAGTTTTCTTTACTGAAGAATTTTGCTTTGTTTAATATAAGTTTTGCTTTATCCAAAAAAAAATCTCTGCCCCTCCTCCCATTACATATAAAATTTTAAAAATATATAAAGATTTAATTCAAGCAAGAACATGTACAGCACTGTTTACAAGTTTGGGTAATGTATGAGTCTATCATTGTTCTCTGCAAAATAATTTTAACTTTTTCCAACAATTTGATCAGTCTTCATAAACAATATGCAGTAGTAAACAACTTCTGCAAACACTTATAATGTGTATATTATTTGTGTGTTTCATTTCTTGGCACTGTTGCTTGTATTATAAATTGATTTTTCAGAGTAGATTGGGCAATTTATTAAAGGTTACCAACTTTGACAAGAACATCTTGTATTATGTTAAATTCAGATCCCTAGATTCTGTCATGAGGGCATGTAGCATCCTCAATCATATTATGAACACATTAGAATAGAGGCTTGCACTGAGTGCCAAAATTATTCACAATAAAATAAAGTAACCTGGATAAAGGCAGATGTATTCATTATCCTGTGCTTTTTAAAATGCATATGAGTTTCTAGGTACCACAATCATGTAAAATACCTGTAATTTAATATACATAATAGATGCATGATTATAGGTGCATATACTATTTATATTTTCAATAAAAAGTTAATGAGGAATATATATGCATGAAGATTGCAATTTCAAATTCAGAAAACATGTCAAATGTAGCTCTTTGCATTCAACCAACTGCCAATATATCCTTTATTATTTATTTTTAGCAGAAATTAAAGGACTTATAGAAATTTCAAATTCATACAATAAATGAATACTGTTTTTACACCTTGGTTTCTTAAATATCTTTAATACTACATGGCTATCTTAAAATAGCCATGTAGTATTAAACCGTTTTGTTACTGTATAACTCTGTATACTAGACATGTGCGATTTGGTTCGTTCCGAAATTCGTTTTGGACGAATTTTCGGAAATTCGGAGATTCGGATGCATCCGAATTCCGAATTAAAGCTAAGACGAATGCAAACGAATCCAAAATTCCCGATTTCCCGAAATTCGTTATTAAACGAATTTCGTTGCAGCAAAACGACATTAGGAAAAAAAAATTACAACAGTTACCTTCTCCAACATTTCTATGGTTAAAGTACAGAAGCAATAGAGTAGCGGTTAGAGGACAGGTTTGCCATTGTTAAGGTCGCAGAGTAGACGGTTACTGTTGTGGAATATCCTCTACACGTTTCGCCACAGCCATGACTTCATCAGAAGGAACATATTCCAATAATGTGAATGATTGTAACCATATATGAATGTAACAGCAACTATTCTCCCATTGGAGTGAGCAAATAGGACTGCAGAGGCTTCAATAATCACGACCTTAGTTCTCCCTAGGGGGGCCGCAGGAGAACAGCGAGCAGCAAGGAGAGGACTGCAATGCAGGTATAACCTGTCAGTTCAAATAGCATAACACATGTGTCGAGGCTTTCCAAGATGGGCAGCAATTGTATATTACTGTATTACTAAAAAAACAACAACACATAGCACACACATTTTTGATCTAAGAATTAATATTGTAAATGCAGCTCACATGGCATTGCTGAAATCATTATCAAAGCTATTATTTAGGCTAAAGTAAGTTAAGCAGCTCAAATTAGTTACAGATTGAAAGGATAATGAGTTAGTGACTGGAACTGATATTTTGTTTCTTTTTTAAGTTCTTCTTTCTTCTTATTTCATGTAGTAGTTTAGCCAGACATCTTCATGGTTTTAAAAATATATATATGTAAGCGCACCCATGCACAAACTATGCAGACTAAAGTATTAATGTGTACTGAGCAAGCAGTGAAAGCACTTAAAAAGACCCAATTTGCTATATACAATGCAGTGCGTTTAAAACATATGTGCGTGTTATGCATTAAAGCACCACAATAGATCTAAAATTGGACCAATATTTTGCATCACATTGCATTGTAATCCATGGTAGTGTGTTACCATGCATTGCAATGTGGTGAAACGCAGGTGCATCCAAAAAAGTGTGTTGAGTGACTCCCTAGCACATTAATGCAAATTATACAGTGCACTGGTGTAAATGGACCCTCACAACAGAGAACTGAAATGATACTTTTTTTCGTATTGCTTTTTATTGCACAGAATATTGGCAAGCTGGAAGTCCTCTAATGTAAACATGCATCATGTCTTTCTAAGCAGTTAGAAATTGACTGAAGCTCAACTTTTGAGTCTTTATTGTGATCTTTCAGGATTTTTGAAAACAAATGACTTCCAAATACAAGGAGCTACAGAGGTCCGTAAAGGTTTGTTTTAAAGGTGCCCATTCACACTTTTGAGTTGCTGCAATGCATACTAATATGTTTGTAATACATGGCAGTGCACCTGCTTTTGGTGCAGTGCATTGTAAAGCAATTCACTGTGAATAGCAACAATGCACTGTACAGCAGAGCACATTGCTCAATGTATTGCAGTGCACTACATTGTGCATACCACAGGTTGTGGTGCACTGCATTGCTAAAAAATGGTCCTTTTTTGTTCCCTTGTGGTGATTTGGCAGCCAGGTTCAGACATAGATGGGAGGGAGAATCTGCAGGAGTCAAAGCATTTTACACGCAATCCACTGATCCTGGTTGCAATGCTTTACTCTCCCAATGCAAAACAAATAATAATTACCATTTTTTTCTTTGATGAAGAAGCGTGCATTTATAAAAAAAATTCTAAACTGAAGACTTTGCTTTAATGTTCTTCCTGTTCCCTTTAACACAACAATACTCGCTCAACAATAGTGTGAGGAAAGCATAGTGAGAAGGGATGATCATCACTACTCTACAGCTGTGCATTCTGGTTAAATGAAGCTCATTTTGTGCTTTAATATATTTTAGATTTTCTGTTATTTTAACAGTATTATAGTGGAAATATAAATGGCATTCTTGGTAAGGTTGTCACATTCTATAATGTTGATTGCCTCTAATAAACAGGCTGCATTCTCAGTGATGTTTTAGTCTCCAGTGAATCAATGATCTTCATTCTTAGTGGCGGTAATTGGTGAAAGTAGAAGCTGTATTCTTACTGATGTCACTGTCACATGATGTAGCTGTGATGTCACATCTTCCTTTAAGCACCAACACCGTATGCTTTGATGTTGGCTGCAATGAAAGGACCAGTGGAGAAGTCGTGGAGAGCTGAGTTTAAGCTGGTTGGGCAGAGGTTTTATACAGACCTTGTCACTTTGCTCTAAATAAGAAAGGTGACAGGGTCTCTTTAAGCCTTGTCTTTATCGTTTTCTATATTACCTATATGTTTTTATATGCTGTTGTTATATAATGTTAATGTTTGCTGTGGGTTACTTTTTTGAAGTACTATTCAAGTACTATTCAATTATAATTCTATACATTTAATTTTTGAGATATAAAAATTAAATTTGAAGTGATCATTTTTTGCTTTTGAGAATAATTTGAGATATTTGTAAGTGTTTAGCTGAAACACTTTTCTGTAACTTAGAGTAAAAGCGATAATACCCTTATATGAATGTAAAATAAATATTCCTGCAAAAAGGTATAAAAGTCAGCCAGTTCTTTAATATTGGTTCATTATACAAACTAGAGGACCTCCAGCTGTAATCAGATGGAGGCAACTCACCAGTGAGTGTTTTTTTAGGCAACAAAGGACCTTCTTGAGAATTATGTTAAAAAAACAAAGCTGACTTCCGGTTCCGGCGCCCAATGAGTTAGACGTGTGCAGCACTGCTCCGTCCCGATATACTTCTCGAATCCTTCGAACGCCCGTCTATCTCATCGCACATTGCCTACCTCACCAGACCCGGGTCACCTGCTGATATGGACAAGTTTGTGTCTCGCCCGCTGCAGCCGCGACGAGCCATATTGCTGACATCGGGAGAAGAGCTGGACCCGTCCAAATTCATAAAAACTTTGTACGGCCATGTTGGCCTCAGAAAAGTCCATCCTATTACATATGTCTAGGGACCAGTTACCTGGTGGTCATACAATCCTTGAGGATTGAGGATTGTATGATTGTATGACTAGCTTGCTATGTAACAGGCAAGTGAAACAGGAAGCTGTATTGCTGAACCAGGAATAAGTGTGCTTATCTGGTTTGATGGGAAAATGTGTGAATAGCAAGACTGCTGCGACTGAATTGAAAGTCAACTTTTCATTTCGTTGTTTGCCTTTACTTTTAAACAAAACTGAGCTTTGCTGATCCCAGGCAAAGCAACAGACTACTATAATGTTGCACTCCTCAGAAACATATATTTACCTTTCTTTCACTCCCCTGCTGCACTGTTCAGCACCAGGATCCAAAGAAAGTAGTTATTACTTCTGGATATGAAAGAGCATGTAACTCATGTGAAGTACTGTCACACGGGAGTCCCCAGACCAATGAAAGCTATGACTCCAGGAGATTCCTTTGCTTCCAGTGTTTTAATGGAACGTCTTGGAGCAAAGCGAACATAACTATGTGCTGCTGGGGAGAGGGCTAAATAAAATTAAACATGTTGCTTTGCTCTGCTTGGGCAAATCATAGGTTCACTTTAAAGTTCAACTCTAGGCAAATATAAAAGACACTGTAAGGACCAGATGCTGACACCTTGGTCAGAGTATAAAGTGGCGAGTTGTTTTACCTTTAGCAGCCACCTATCCCATAAGGCAATATACGCCTACAGATACTTGGATGCACCCAGGACTTCAACTATACACTCTGACCAAAAATATTGCAGGTGGCCCCCAAGAACAAAAGGACTGATGACAAGGTACAAGACAAACAGAATGCAAGATAGAAGACAGAAACAGGTAGCAAGATACAAGACTATGGTACAAGAACAAGATAGAACTATGATACAAGACAGGAACAGGTTCAGTAGACAAGACTATGATACAAGATCAAGATCAGTGCAAGGCAAGACTAGGTTACAGAGGCAGGATACAGACTTGAGTAGACAGGACTAGACTGATTTATTTTCGGAGCCCTGGGCTTGTGATGCTTAAACAAAGCACCACTCCCAGTCTGTGAGAGGCATGTAGCTAGGCTGATTAGCCTGATCAGCCTGCAGCTGACTAGACTGGGGTAGGTGCAGTGCAGTGGCAACCACCAGATGGAGCTGAGAGGATGTGACAGGCAAAGGCGCATTTGACATGTTCCTAACAGATGCAAATGAATACAGCTCTGTAATCATTAATAAATAATTAAATGTATTTTTAATGTAAGCATTGTTTGTACCTAAATTTAACTTATTATTGGTCTCTTGCAGTCTATTGTATACTCTATATGACAAAGTTTAGATTTGGGGAGGGAGAAGCAACACAAGGAGCCAGTCAAGTATGCTGAAGTGTCAGAAGAATGATATGAGGAGAGAGAGAAATGAGGTATAGGTTAATTAGTGTTCTGCATTGCCTTTCATTGCCCAGTCACAGGGTGGTGAGGAGTGAAAGTAAAACTGCAGCAGAGAAAAATGATCAAAGATCAAGATGATCTAAAAATCTAAAGGTAATATAAATTAATTGGTAGGTGAAAAAGCACTCACATTTGTATTTCAACTGTGTATTTAGCTGTTTTTCTGGACATCGGCTTTAAGGAGAGGACAATATCAGTCCCCATCAAAAGCATGAAACTGAAAAATAAATCTGTTAAACAGAGCACTTTTTTGGGCTATGTAAAAACAACAATGTTCAATTTTGCAGCAGTCTCCACCCCATCACAAGCCTTTAAATTGTTTTGGTGAATTTCCTGCTAAAGGACATCTACGTGTTATTACTTTCAGCTTTAGCTATATGAAAAGCATGGATCGAATCTTTAGAATTTCCTTGTGGTTACAGCAAGTTGGATGCGATCTGGACTGCTAATTCTGCTACAAGTCTTGTGAGAGTATCTCAAGAAAAGGTCTATAATTGGTAACTGCTACATACTGAATTGGTTATTAAGTTCACTTCACAGCCTTCCTTGGAGAACAGCCTGGCCTAAAACTCGCAGTAGAATAAGCACACAAGACCTCAGCCAATGCAGGGAGTGGCAAGGCATGTTTCTTTATGTAGCCAAATAATCTTCGGTATACAATCTTTTTGAAGAAAAAATACTAAAATACTTAAGGTTTCATCAAGTTACCAAAACAAATAAGTCAATGCATACAATCATATTTTTAAACTAAATTGTAAACTGCAGTGTACATTTCTTACATTTCTTATTTGCTAATGAGAAAAATAATCAGTTGTATTCTATGTTTAGTATCCATTATTTTATATATAACAATTGCATTTTGAAAGATTGCATTTATATCGGTAGTTACTTTTACAAGCAAAAAATCTGTTAAAGCATTTATAACAACTCATATCCAAATACAATAGATTTTTCTTATTAGGCATTATTACATACAGTACATATTGTACCCATAATATCTAGAATAGGTTTTCTTACCTTAAATTAGCATTTTTCTTTAGTGGTTGAAACATATATATTTTTATTTAATAGGTATAATTTCAAAGTTTCAAAAATGTAAATTTTACTGCATGGGATTGGCTAATTACTAGACTATGTGTTTTTTAATCTCCAAAGTTGAAACTTGATAGATGGATAATTTTGATATTATAGTGCAATCTTGTTATTTTTATATCCCAGTGCCAAATTCAAGGAATAGGAATCTGGGGTATATTTTAATAAATTTAAATTAATGAAAGATATTCACTTGAGAGCTTTTAGCTATGATGCTACTGCAACAGAATTAAAGTAACTTTAATAACTAAAATTACTTCATATATTAAATGTACCGTATGTCAACATTCATTTTGGCAGTTCATTAGCACCTTAGTAACATTAAGCTTTTGCCCAATAATTAAAACAATCTATTTATTTAAAGTGTATTTCCACGTTTGCATCCCAATTAAGATTTGTTACATGTTCCCATTCACATAGCATAAGCTAAAAAAAATAAAAAAAAATAAAAAAAAATGGTTTTCTTCTGCAGTTAAAATTGCTTTTACCTGGGTTAAGGTTTTATGAGTTAAAATCCATTCTTGCTTCTATTTCTTTGAAATGTTAGGAGGGGTTGTTAGGGGTGAGAGGTCTGAGGTGGCTTGTCCATTGTATATTAATGAAGCTTTTCAGATAAATACAATCCTCACATTTTAGTCCCAAGTCTTTCTATAAGGACAGATCACCGTGAATGGGCTATGAAAAACTGTCAGCTATGAAAAAAATCAGCCATCTTGCCTGTTTTAGCAAAACATCTAAAAGGTAAGATGTTTTTAAAAGTTATTTTTCAGTATGCTGTGTGAATAGGAACACATCATTAACATACAGAGAAGTTTTCTCAAATTTAACTGCAAACGTGGAAATACACTTTAAGGTTTTAGAGTTTCAATATTGTTAACAGAAAAACAACTCAAATTTACACTTGCTCATAGGACATATTGGAAACAGGGCTATTTTTATTTACAATTTCTTTTATTATGACAAATTTTATAATATACAGACACAAAAAAATGAAAATACAATTAGGACCAATAAAACAGTTCACTCCTCTAATCTTATTCATTCTGTCCAACAAGATTATACAAAGAAAAAAAGGACTATTTTACAAAAATGTTGGGACATAAATGTTTGTTGTTAATTAGTGAGAATTTAACTGCAATCTTTTGAGTCTGGTCACATTTCACATTTAGGTTTTATAAGATAATTTTTAAGGAAAGAGGAAAATGCATTTTTCTGTTGCTAAGTTAGATCATGTAGCAGCTAAAGTAAAGCTAAACTTGTAAAATGGCTGTAAAATGGTTGAATTACAGCAATTACTTGCTCTGTTTGCCTTGCTTGTCTTTCTTCTACATGGATTGCATATTTTTTTTTTGGATTTTTTTACCAAGTAAATTTTTATTGGTTTGCATTTGTAAAAGAATAAAACAAACAGACATTTACAATTATAACTTACAAGAGAACATTCGGCACCATTTCTGAAGTTACATAAGTATATGCATTTTGCACATAGGCATAACTGGAGGTGGTATGTCCGCACAAAAATAATGCAGTCCTGGTACAGCAATGTGAACAGTCCTCGACTACACAGGAACAAGAGTCACATAAATATCTCAGACATCATAATTTAGCACCACCTCTCTACATGCTTGTTTTGGCGCACTACAGTCCTGTAGTATTACCATCTCATAAGAGGTCCGGCTATCATTTATAAAGTGACATGTCTGCTGATATGAACATCTGGGCCACCAAAAATTGTAATCTAGGAGGTGCCCCAACCGAGTGCCACCTAGTGACCGTACTTTGTGCTAGCATAGGTGTGGGCCAGATGTTGGTACCTGACAAAACTAACATACAACACAACAGGGGGGAGGAGGGTATAGGGAGGTGAGAGGGGGCAGGCAAGGAGAGCAGAGGAAGAGAAAGAAGAGAGAGGTAAGACTCGGATTGCGCGGAGGCATATAACATCACAAAGGTTCTGTAAGGTAAGTTACAGTGAGCAGAGCCGGCGTAGGGCAGAGGAGGGGAAGTACATGTCGATCCAGGGAGAACAGGTGGTTTCATATTTGTTCATATGATTATTGAACTGTGCTGTCCTTTTCTCATGCGCCATAACCCAATCGACGTGGTTGACTACACTATGGATACTAAGGGATTTGGTAAGCCAATTCTTAGCGATTTCTCTCTTAGCGGAAGTACACACCTGCATGAAGAGATTACATTGTTTACGGCGGAGTCCTTCAGGCTTACAATTAAGCAATGCGAAAAATTGACTTTTGGTCAGGGGTTCCGAGAATAGTGACGACAGGAGGGCGAACACTTCATCCCAGAAGGCCGAAGCATGCGGACAGCTCCACCAGATGTGGAAGAAGGTGCCTAATTCTGGGCATCCCCGAAAGCAGTTGGGGGAGCAATGCGGATTGTAGATATCCACTCTGTACCAGCGCAAGAGGACTTTGTAGTTAATTTCCAACATGCTTACACAGCGCGAGCTAGATTTCGTATTTGCGCAGGATTTTTACCAGCTGTCATCATCTATTGGGGACTCTAGGTCCTTTTCCCATAGAGGGACATACGAAGGAGGGGGTGTATCCATGGGGGTAATCAGAGTGGTGTAGAGGAGTTAGATGAGTCCTGGAGTGTGGGGTTTGGTGCGGCAAACTCTCTCAAACTGAGAAGTCGGTGTGGGATCGGATTGTTGCGGGGTGTATGTGGATAGAAAATGTTTGACCTGGAGGTATCTGAAGATAGGAATATTTAATGTGAGCCGAGGATTTATTGTAAAGGGAGGCGATCCAAGTCAGGAAGGAGGTGCCGAAGCCCCATTTTCGCAGGGTATAGAAGAGGTAGGGCCAGGAGACGCTGTCAAATGCTTTCCTAATGTCCAGGAGGGGATTTTCTTGGTTATCGCTATGTGCGACAGGAGGGTGATCCGTCGGATGTTATCGCCTGTCTAGTAGGTATAAAACCAACTTGATCGTTGGAGATTATCTGTCCTATGACTTTGTTAAGTCGGTTACCTAGGACTTTAGCCATCAGTTTGATGTCCACGTTGAGCAGTGAAATCGGTCTGTAATTAGAAGGGTTACTATGGTCAGAAGCCGGTTTGGGGATCATGCAGATTAGGGCGGTAAGGGAATCCTGGCCCAGGGTCTTGCCCCTGCAAAGGGAGTTAAATGTGGAAGTTAATATAGGTATGAGGTGGTCTTTAAAGGCAACATAATAAGCCGCAGTGAATCCATCCATTCCCGGGCGTTTGGAGAACTATGAGGTGAGTGATTTTCACTCACCTCATAGTTCTAGCCGACCTGTGACAATGAGACTGTCACAGGTTGGCTCAGTAGATCAGGAGGTGAGCGAACATATACCGGCGTTCGCTCACCTCTCGATACTGAAGCGGCTCTCTGCAGTGACAGGGGAGGGGCTGGATTCCCCCCCTCCCCACTCCTATCCGCCAGCGCTGACTGGGGGAACGGATGGGGGAGGGGGCGGGTACAGCTGGCTCTGCCTCTAGATAGGCAGAGCCAGCTGTCAGGCATCTCAGTATACCGCGAGCAGCTTCTCGCGGTATACTGCGGCGTCTCAGTATACAGCAAGCTACAGCTCGCTGTATACTGAGCCTAGGGTGACGGGAGGATGCTAGTTTGTGTCCTCCCGTTACCCTAAGGAGAACTATGGGGAAAAGACTTAACCCCATAGTTCTCCTTTAACCTTAAGCCCTAAGTTGTGCCCCTTATTAAATGTAGTGTCTTTGAAGGGAGGCTGTAACCAGCCTGAGCTTGAGTTCTATTTTTCTGGACTTAGTTTATTCTAGGCTCAGCTTGTTGGTTGCTTCTGCCTGGAGGTTCTTTTAATCATTAGTGTGGGAAGGACAATCACCGAGTTATAAATAGTTGTCTGACCCAACCTATTTCTAAGGTCTTGTTCAGAGGCTAGGCTTCTGCCTGGAGGAGGTCTGCACAGAGTGATCTCTACTTGGGCATTGTCTCAGCCTGTGTTGTAGCACCAAAGAGTTTAGCTGCCTTGCTGGTGAGGATATCTGGCATGAGCTGGAGTGAAGCCTGAAGCAGCACCTGCACAGAAATATTTTGAAAAGCAGCTGGGTAAAAGCTACTACTGGATATTGTAAGAAGGACTTACTGATAACAATAAAATTAAGTGAAAAAAATTGAAGTCACACATGGGAAATAATTAAATATAAAAAACATTTTTTAAAGTCCCCACCCAAACATACATGCAAACATGCGTCAGGTGCACATACGTACAAAAAATTATTGCGCCCATTACGCTGCACATATTACATATTGCCGTGAATGTTGCAGTGAGAGCAATCATTGTAGGGCCATTAATCACTGATAACACTAAACTGATGAGTTGTAAAAGCTTTTAAAGTGTTGCCTATGGTCAATTTTGGGTATGGTAGTTTTTTGCAATTTCGCGGGTGCTCAGAATTTTAAAGCATGACATGTTTGGTGTCTATTTACCTGATGTGACCCCATCTTTTATATTTTACCAAAAAATTGAGTAATAATAATTGTTTACTAACATAATGTAAAAAAACCCTTTTTTCACAATTTCTAGTACTTTTTTCTTAATATAGTAAAAAATAAAGACCCCAGTGGTGATTAAATACCACCAAAAGAAAGCTCTATTCGGCTATTCACTTCAGGCTGGTACGGCTGATTCCAGCCGTATATCCGCTGAAATCAGCCGTACATCGGGTGGATTCGGGCCTGGTAGTTTATCCTGGTCCCTAAATTGTGCCTTTGATTTCTGGAACAGTTGTAGGAATCTATAGAAGAAACTATGGAGGGAATATGTCTCTCCTGCAATTGCATGAATGAGTACATAATTTCCCCAAGCTGTACTAATATAGGGTTGTCCCATAAGGCTGTTATCTGGGAGGTCCTAAGACAAAGTAAGGCATTGCAATACCAATATGGACATTTTAAGAATGGGTAGGTAGCATTTGCTGGGGAATGACTAAGATGATTCTGCCTGTGACAAATAGGGACAGCTTAGAAACACTAGCTGTTTACCCTTAATAATTTGCAATAAATGTATTATTTATTAAAAATTAATTTAAACACAAAGCATAGTGTAGGTTTAGTGAGCATTTATTTTGAATTAATATATGCTTGTTTACCGTTTTATAGTCTTTTTTCTGTAACGTTTTGTAACTGTTACGACAATCACTCAGCCTCCCTGCTGTAAACTGTTAAAGTGACAGGAGTTAAATCTTAAAAATAGATTCAAGTACCCTAACTATTAACAAAAATGTATCTTATTTGTGTATCACTTGGCTGTAAACCCTCAAATTATTTCTGCATTCATGCTGCTTTTGAGAGGTGGTTACTTTTGCTCCCCATGGTCCCTGTGTGTGTTGTAAAGTAGTCACCACTCCAAGCTCACTCCTGTGATGGACTACAATCTCAAATTCAGTTCACTAATTTGTATTGAGATTGTAGTCCCATAGTAGTTTGGAGCGGTGACTACTTTACAACACAGGGACCATGGAGAATAAAAGTAGCCACCCTCCAGAGGAAGGACAGTGTCAGCATGAACTGAGACATTATTTGAGGATCTACGGCCACGTAAAACACAAATAAGGTAGATACAGTAGTTAATGGTTAAGGTACTTAAATACATTTTTAAGATTTAACTCCTGAGTTTATTGTCACTTTAAGACTGGATATCAGCCACATAGGGAGTGTATTATTTTCATTGCTGCAGTAGAATCACAGGGGTTAATTTACTAAAGGAAAATACGTGTTTCACTTTGCAAGGGGATTTTTACTTTGCTTAGTGAATGTGGTAATGTTCTACTGACTTCCATCATCTAATCATGTGCAAGCAAAAATATTTACTTTCCTTGCACGTTATTGAGTATTTTTTCAAAATGTTCAGCATATTTACTAAGCTGAGGGTCAATTCCCTCGCACAATGAAAATTTGCTTGCTAAATGAACAATCTATTAATAAATCAACCCCACAGAGTTTGAGAAGGAGTAGTAAAGAACAAGCATTTTAAAGCAGAAAACAGCATCTGCATTTGCATTCTTGGTTAACCAAGAAATATATATAGCAATGAAAACATATTATTCTCTATATGCCAGTAAAAAACTATAGTATGTAATCTTATTTGGTTCTCGAAATGAAGAGGGGTGAAAATGTGGCCATTCTTGAATGACTAAAATGTTTCATGTTTTTCATTACTGCTAAGTTAATGAGCTTGTATTATCACCACAATTATGAAAAGTCATGGGCATAATTGTATTCTCTTCTTTGCATTACCAAATCCCAGGAATGCTTAAATGAAGAAAATAAATACTTGCCATTCATTGCCATTTTATTACTTTTCATTTCTATACAATCTGTACATGTACCAAAACAAATAATAGCTAGTGCTACTGGCAATAGAGCTGAAAATATGTATTTATATGAGTTGAAATGTGTGGACATTGGTATTTTGCTATAGAAAAAGTGTTATTTGGGTCAGTTGTTTTAGTATTGTACACAGATAAATAGAGAAGATACAAAAAAAAAAAACTTTTTTTCCCCTAGTCCTCTCTCCCACCTTCCCTTTTCTCTTTATTTTAGCTTTCATTTTGTGAGAAGTGGGATAACAAGCTTAGTTTTATATTTGACATGCCTATAATTTTGTGAGAAGTGGAATAACCCAAGCTTAAGTTTTATAGATCAGATGACCAGGTCTTTAAATTGGGCTACAGTAGTCCAAAAACCTATCACTATGGGATGAAAGCATCAGAGAGGACATCGGTCAACAGACGTTAGATTTCATCTAGGACTGTTAGTAGTGAAGGCAATGAGGCTCATTAACTAATAGATTAAAGAATTTTCAATCAATTATTTACTAAAAAAATTTAGTGAATATGCACTTAAATTATCTAATCATGTGAAAAGGAAAATTGTTTACTTATTTTAACTGTACATGATTGTGTATTCAAACTGAACAGTAATTTGCTTGGATAATTTAAGTAAATATTCACACAAGATAAGAGTCTCAATTTAAGTAAATCAGCCTCAATGAATCAATTGTTTTTATTACTTTGGCGTAATTATGAAATCATTATTCACCTCCTATTAAAGGATTACACACAGAAATATAAAGCACCGGCTAAGAGTCTTATAGAGTTTTATATCATTTCATATAAGGTTAGTATAAGGCCCTAACCACATTGACCCTAACACATGGCCATTTAATCTGAGATTATATGTGCAAGTCTGAGGAGCATTAGCTTCAGTATGCAATTAAAATATTGTAATTGGCTTCAATAAGCTTTCCTAAAGTGTATGTTTGGGGAAAAAAGTACATTTATTACTAATATCCAGTATGTGGACATGTAACTGTTTTCCTAAAGTGTGAGCCTCCTAAAGTGCATAACACTCAAAAAGATAGGCAAGAACAGAGTGCCTTGTCCTCATGTATTACATTTTATCATTCAATAAAGAGATAAACTGATATAGGTACTCACTCATAAAAATAATAATAACACTGATCTGATCAAATAAGAA
This sequence comes from Nanorana parkeri, assembly GCF_000935625.1. Taxonomy (NCBI): domain Eukaryota; kingdom Metazoa; phylum Chordata; class Amphibia; order Anura; family Dicroglossidae; genus Nanorana; species Nanorana parkeri. The sequence continues at coordinate 1,849,514 of NW_017306430.1, forward strand.
CCAACTGAAAGCCTGTGCCTCAATAAATAACATATTTGGTGTATTTAACACAATTGTTCAATATGTGTGCATTTCCCTATGTTTTGTTTCTTTAAGACACTGCATATATGTCAGCCCTGCTTGAGTTTTTTTTTTCTGCTGGTCTATACAACACTTTCTTATGTTATAGAGATGAGAGGGGGAAGAAGTCTGTAGTTCAGCAGTGAAGATCGGTCAGCGCAAACAGGCAGTTAAGAGCATACTGGATTTCTGGCAGATTAAAAGGATAAAATATTCTGTGCTTTCAATGTTTTTATAGAAATAACATTGGTGATAAATATAATTGCAGATATATACTAACAAAACTGGTCTCTTCTAAGCTTTTGGTTCCGAGTTTAGTAAAGTTTTTGTAAAGTTTATATATTATTAAACTGTTGTTTTATATTTTCTTTATATATATACAGACTATTAACAAATACATTTGTAATACATGGCAAGGGGTTGCCAGAGGACTAACATGTATATCTTAGCCATAAGAGCAGTAGCAACCTGTTTGGAGATATTGTTTTTACTGATAAAAATATCATACTGAGCTGTCTGATAAGGAATAAACCACTGTGATCATTCAAAGCAGTGAATTCAGTGCTGGGGTTGGTAAGGCAGGATAATAGACTGAAGAGGTTCCAAAAACAGATTGTTTAGCAACTGAGGCACATTTTTATATAAGAAATGGGTAGGTAATCTTTTACTATTTTTATCGCATGGAATGTGCATATATTGTTTTAGGTAGTTACAGTGTCTCTTTTATGCTCCAAACAATTGGATAAATACAACATGTAATTCTGTGAAGCTGGAGTTATGCTCAATGCAACCAAGCCAGATAGCATATCTTAGTGGCTGTCCTCACATTCTTTCACTGCAGTTAAGCAGTACAACTTGCTGAAAGTCTCACCTGTAGTGTGCTGACTGGACACTAAAACAGTAGCACCCCAATGAAGATTGTATTATTCTACCTACTCCTCTCTCTCCTGCTGTCAGAAAGCTCCTAATATTAAATCAACAGCACTTTGCACTACAACAAAGGCTTACTGGTTAATTTTGATTTATTTATTTATCAGTTTGCTTTGCTGCTATATCCTCTCTCGTTGTTGTAAAGGGGAGTTACAAGAAGCTTATCTAAAAACATATTCAAGTGTCTATATTCACTGTAAATAAAATACAAGTATTTATTTAAAATTAACACCTTAAATGTTTTTTAATCTTTAGATTTCAACTATCAGAGTCTGATTAGGGCTACTAAACTCCCTTCCTGTACCCTACTGAAAAAAAAATACTCAGAAACCCAGGGAAGTGATGACCTGGGCCTTCTTGTTATTGTCCAACATTGGTGGCGGTGGTCCTTAATTGGGCACAAAACAGTGCTCACATGGTGATATGTGGGTGCCTTTCTGTATAATAGTATGCCATTAACCCAGGCTGCATGATTGTGCACCCCCAAGGAGGTCTGTTTATAACAGCATAGGCTAACAAGGAGATAATAAATTATGCTGAGTGTTAATCAACTCATAAGTGGGTGACAACATATTGTGCAGAAGGACTAGGATGGTTTGTCTTCTGAACTTTATATCCAAAAATGTTTGGTAAATGGTTGCTGCAGCTGCTGCTTTTCACACTAATATATATGAACAAAGCGATTAAACAATGCTTTTATGTTTAGGGCCTGATGGAAATAAACATTTTGTTGATAACAGCCCCCTTGGTGGATGATCTCTCAATATCATGGTTGTTTATGCTGAGCTATGATATTTGTAAAAGTTCGTCAGCAACATTATGAAGTTGATTTACTAAAGGCAAATAGACTGTTTACTTTGCAATGGAATTTTTCCTTACCTTAATGGATGTGGTGAAAATTCACTTTGCAAAAAGTACCCAATCACATGCAACCTAAATAAAAGCTAAATATTTTTGCTTGCAGGTGATTAGATGATGGAAGTCAGCAGAACTTCACCTCATTCACTAAGCTGAGTGAAAATTCCCCTGAAAAGTGCAAATTTCCTTGCAAAGTAAACCACTTATTTGCTTTTAGTAAATCAATTCCTATGTATCATTACCAAGCTTTTATTTTAAGCAGCAATGCAATATTACTTTCATCGATATTGTATGTGTAAGATTTATACTCATTTTACACTTTTTAAATGAAAGCTTTTGACTCAAAAAAATTCACATAACATCACAAATCAGATAACCAGGTATTTTTATATCATTGTGGCTAAGATTTGTTCTTCTCATTAACATGCTTTTTTACATTAAGTTGTTTATTCTCCTGCAGATATAATTTGAAAATAAATATTTGCACACTGAATACATCTGAAGCCCAATATTTACATATTGGGGACGGAATAGTCTATCGTGTCTCCACTAGAATTTGAAAATTACTTTTAAATTAACTATCATTACAATTTTTTCTATTGAGGTTTACATTGAATTGTCTATTGGATACTTATGAAACCATTAATATAGCTTTATTGACCTATTATCTGATAAACACCTTTAGTATTGGATGCAAAAAAATGACCCTCATCATTTACTGACTTTTTGACATTCATTTTTATAGGTTCCTAAACACTAAAATCTACCAGCGGATATTGCCATTCTCTTATCATTTTTCAATTTGTCTTTTTATGTGACATATGTGATATCAATTTAAATGAAACTAACAAAACATCCTGTGTAAGCTATAATATAAATCAAGAATATGGTTAACCATGCCACCTGTCAGATAAAGATAACATTGATAGGTTCACTTAACTAATTGGCTTGGTTAGCTAAAAGTGTTCTTTGTAGACGTTTGCCATTTGGTTTTCTAGTTAAGGGCAAAATTGCAGTGAGCAGTTCTCTATTATGATCATGATAAAACATCAGTAGGATTATTAGGTCACAAAGATAGTCACAAAGGGGTCTATTCACTAAGCTGCCATAGGCAGCCGAGTGACTAACCGACCCGAAGCAAAGTGAGCCGAACGCTGTTCGGCTATTCACTTCAGGCTGGTACGGTTCCAGCCGTATATCGGTTGAAAACAGCCGTACATCGGGTGGCTTCGGCTGGCTTCGGGTCGGCCGACCCGAAGTGCAGAAAGAGTTTGACTCAGCCGATCCAACATCTGGATCGGCTAAGCCAAACCTCCGACAGGCTACTCGCTGCTGTTCAGCCTATGAACGCCATCCTGTCAAGTTTATTACTCTGCATAGTTTGATATCATCAGAAAACACAGAAACAGAACTATTACTTTAGACCTTAATATAATTAAGGTCTATAATTAAAATAACAAAGAGTTAAACAACATTGGAGCTAAGACAGAACCCTGGGTAAAACACTCACAACCTTAGACCATTCAGAAAATGATAAATATATCTTTACTCTCATCCACATTCTTATAACCAGTTTTCTATCCATATTCTGATAAAAATATATATTTTCAATGAGGGATTTAAAGAGCCCTGTTGAAACAGAGAATCTGAATAATCTGGTACTGGATACAATTTTTAGCCCAGTGTGTTTGACAAAAGGCAGCATAACCCCCAGTCTAGGTCCATTATTGTGCAGTCTGCTGCCTTTGGGAAATTAGTCCTGAATAATAAACAAAACTTTATCACCATAACCCTTGAATGGAAAAGCAAGTTTTGTTGCTCAATATTCAGTAGCACTTGATGAACTGTCAGAAATAGTGTAATATTTTTTATTTCACAAAAATGATTTGTAACTTTCCAGTATACTCTTTTCAGTAATAACAATATAAATATTAATGACGTATTAAATCTAAATAGTTGTTTACTGTTTCAAAAAGGGCTTCATTTTCTATGGCAGGCTAATAACTGGAAGATTTCCAGGAAGTATTATGAAGTGTTATAAATATAATCATGCCAGATGCTAGATTGAGAAGGCTTAAGCTAGCAGGACTTTTCTGTCATCTTAGACTAACTTGCCAAAATTAAACAGGCTGTTAATATCTGTGTACTTTATTTTATTTCTCTAAGGTAATATTTCAAAATATCTTAATTTTCTTTGTTACAAAAAATGAATTATTTTTTCACACATTCACTCATTTAGTAATTAATTTTAAAGGTCATATTTACAAATTTCTAGTTTTCTAGAGAACAAAATAATATGCAGTTAAATAAGTTTTATTAAATATACAGTATATTATGTAGCAGGTTTATTGCAAACTACTCTTCATGCTTATTAATTATTTTGTGCATGATGCCCAAAAAGCATTATTTCTAAGAATTTTAACTGAGCAAGAAATAAACTGAACTGAGCAAAGTGGGCACTTACTTGTGAATATACCAGTTGTTTATTCCTGCATATACTTGTTTTCTCTAGCTGCTACCCACAAAGGTAAACCTATTCTATGCTAACATGTTACCCTAAAATCTTCAATAAACTGCATCCTGTTTGCCATCCTTTCCTTTAATTTTTCTCTGTGAAGTTATTATAACTGCTAGATCATTTTTTCTCTCTCCATTTTAGGCAGAATTATTTTCTTTGAATATGGGTTTTTTTTGGCAGACATACACTTCATTATGTTATGTTCACCATTCACCTACACACACTTTTATATCTGCTGTTCACAATTCTCCCATGAAAACATGAATACCTTATGCTCACCATTTTTCTGCATCCACTAAGAACTGTGACCCTGGAAAAATTAGGTAAGTATGCAATCTGACCTAGGATATTCTCTTCAGTCAGTGATCCAGGACTCTCCCTTGCTTCACTATTTGGCAAATAACACAATGTTGCATTATAAACAGTTCCCTCTTTATCTTTTATTACCCCTGATCTCTCTAGACTGTAAGTTTGTATAACCTGGTCAATCTTTTTTCAGATTTTTGTTATTGCTGATAAAAATAAATGTCTTAAAAGTAATTTATCTTTTTTTAATTCAGAACACTAGCTGATAACAGGTATATACGTCTTGCATATATTTAGTATATGCTACTTACTAAATGCATTGGTATTTTCGCAATACTGTCACCGTTTTCAAATTCTGCTGGATTAGCAGAAATATTATTACTAGGAAAAGACCAAGGACTGTTGTTCAAACAAAATACAGATGCTTCTATTGTGGTGCCTGGCCTGCATGGGAACAGACAGTGTTTACAACCACCAATGCCACTCATTCTTTAACCAATATTTGGTAGTGTTTGAAAGCCATGGGATCTCTGACTCAGGCTAGCTCTAAGGGCTTGTTCACACCATATCTAGACTAGATCTGGATAAGATCTTCAAATGCAGTGAAGTGAGAATTTGATGCATTCCAGAGCATTTCTTTTGGGGATGGGGGGGACTTTCGGGTGCAGTCCATTGTATTCCAGTGTGGTCGCATGCATTTTTTATGTGTTTAGATGCATGTTGATGCATTCTAGTCCAGAAAAAGTAGCACATGCAGCATTTTTTTCCCCGCACTGGAATGGACTGCACTGGTATGAACAGAGCCCAGAAATACCATAGGGATACATTGGAATGCTTTTCAAGTGCAGACAAAAAAAAATATGGTCCAGAGCTGGTCTGGACATGGTGTGAACAAGCCCTATAAAAATATTGGCTAATAGGAGGCAGACTTTGCCCACCCAGCTTGAGCTTATGCAAGCTGGCGGCCACTGCTAGACTCTTGCCAGCTCAAGGACATCCTTTCTGTGGATTGGTGACCAAAACTGCACCGCATACTCTGAGTCCATTCCTATTACTTATAATTTTAGGCTAAATGCCATGAAATGGAAAATGGTTCTTGTGCATGACACAAGACACTTTTATGGGCCATATACAAAGGTTGCTTAGTATCGCCCTATCTATAAATCTTTGAACTTTGATAGAACCTTCTGTTTTAAAATTATTTTCTGTCAAGAAGTCCATAATGTGGATGGCAGTGCCGCAGCCTCTAATGAACCATGATGGCTCAAAATGAATATTGTTCAGAAAGGGGGACAGAAAGAAGATAGAAAAGTTTGAGGTATATTTGAGGTATAATCTCTAGAAATAGCTCTCCAGGATGTAGGGTGACAGCAAGTTCTGAGCAGTAGCATTTTGTAGCCAGGATTTGCAAAAGTATATTTAAGTTTCTTCCAAAGCTGCAAGATATACATTTTTGCTTTATTGGATTTAGATATGCTTAAGGACCACACTTATGAAAGGTTTCTTGATGCAACAGTTGGCTTCCACATGTATTTGCAGATGTATAGAACTAAAACTTCTGTTTTTTTAATTGAACAGTTAAACAGATCAGGTTTTTTTTTTGCTAGCTAGCTTGATTGTGTTCCGGGGACCCCTTTTTTTATCTGACAATAAAACACATTTTTTTAATATGGTACAGGTACAGGTGTGAGAGCTGAATTGGTTAATAATGTAATAATGTTAACAAAACCCCTTGAATAGTACTAATGAGACTAGAATGATCCTACTTAAAATAGCATTTAGTAAAAAATATGTTTAGTACATTTCATGTAGTGTACTGTATGCAAAGCCAATAAGCATGTGAAGAAATAATATTGATTTGTAACATTAGCAGATCATTCTACTAATATCTTTTCATTATGCTTCAATGAAAATGTAGCAATCTCTGTCTATATAAAGAGCAGCATTAATGGCCTATCATGGTGTAAATGTTCCAGACATATAGAAAACACTCAATGAAAACATTATAGCTCTTCCATCAAGAAGTAAAGCACGGTATAAAATGTATCATTTATTATGTTTTCATTCATTTACCATAATGAGCTTAAGTGTTTTACACTAAAGCAATTGACTCTTAACTTATTTTTCTTCTTTATGTGGCTCATTTTTTTTACTCAATCTCTGTAATAACTGTCAAATTTAAGAGCATGTAAAAGCAAAATTTAGAGAATGAAATACATTTTTACAGTTGTGTTATTTTTGCTCATCCAAGCTATGGTAAAATACACTAAGGGGCTGATTTATTACTAATGAAGCAAATTTAATATTCTAGGTGACAAAATTGAAGCTAATACCTGATGCATGAAATATATTATATGACATATTTTACAAGTCCCATAACCACTATTAAATAAGTAAAAATAAAAATAATCACATCCCACATGATGTACCAAGCTGTATGTTTGAAGTGTAGCAGGCTTCCTACAAATGAATGGGTATTGGAAAAGCTACCAATCACCCAGAGGGTGGGAAACCCACATCCCTCCAAAGTGCACCAAAGGACCATTGTCCTGTGACCATTGTCTTTCCTTATTTAGTTATCCACAATAAATAACCCAGACTTCTGCATTCCGAAGAGCACCACACCCCCTATAGCTTGAAATAAAGTAAAAAAAATATAGAGCATGGGGTTTAAGGAGGCATATACCATTGCATAGTTTCATTAAAAAAATACAACATTTATAATTTTTCAATGTATGTTAAAAATAAATTATATGTTTTTTTAGGAAACTATTCAATGGCATGCACCTCCTTAAACCCCATGTTCTATATTTTTTGTACTTTACTTATTTAGACCACTTTAGCAGTTCCTTCAGGGAAACACTCCTCATAAAAACCGCTGCCTTGCCCGATTTCTGCTCTGTGTAAACTTGGCTGATCTGTTACACTTTCTGACTCACACAAACTGGTATGCTTATTTGTAATATACACAGCATACAAGTAGTGAATAAAATAAATGAGTGTTCACTTCAATATACCAATTGTATTCTAGTAAAAAAAAAGTTATTTCCATGCACATAATTGTGTATTTACAGTGAACATGTTTACATTTTTTCATGTTTTACTAATGTTTAAGGTTTTTTCAAGGTGAACATTTGCCTGGTTAATGAGCAGCCTCTATTCCTTTTAGTAAATCAACTGTCATATTTTGTTGCTTTATAATGGACTTAATGCAACAATAGTGTTTGTATGTTTTATGTTTATGTGGGTCATATGAATATATATATATATATATTAAAAAAGAGGCTACTGGTAATTATTGGAATTGAGAAAAGGACCTGGGTGTGCTCACAATACACAAAGACAAATGGTGGCACTTATAAGAATTGTGAAATACTAAAAAAAAGTGCTTTACTCAGTGATCAATTTAGTGCAGCTGAAGTTTCCCTTATAATATAGTTTTTTAAAAAACAACACCCACTGGCGTTTGCTACTTTTTTATTGAACATTTTTATTTACATTCAACCCCTGTCAGTGATGTTACCACTGAAATTACAGTGCTAAAACTGACAGTAGGGGCTGGAGCACAAAGATCACAGCTGGTCATTCACTCTGAACCTCCCCATTCAGAAAATGTCTTGTATTCTTTTCAAAGGCATTCTGTGATTGGACACGGGGAGTCTAAACATCACACTCTTCCCTTGTCCAATCACATAATGTGTTGTATTCTTTGAAAAAATACAATACTTTCTCGGGACTTGCTTCACTGCTGGAACTTTAGTCATAACATCCCTGGCACAGGCTGAATGTAAGTAACATGTTTCAAGAATAAAGCAGCAGTCACCAGTGGAGCGAACATTATTATAGTTACCCTTTTAGTTCCTAGGTAATGTCCCCAAAAGGTTTTTGCTTTCACTTCAGCTTTTACATTGAGGTTTAATATGGAAACTGTCAACTGCACTACACTGAAAAGTTGGTCACACATTAAAGTGATTTTTTAGTAGTTTACAGTTCTCCAGAGTGCCACTATTTGTCTTTATGTATTGTGAGTGCACCTAGACCCTTTTCACAATTCTAATGACTCAATCACTCATCCCAGCTCTCCTTGGTATCTTTATTCGTCTAGTAAAGCCATCAGCCAGTGCTCTCTGTGTCCAATAAATTAATTAATGACATTTATGAATTAATAAAGTTTGGATTATCCTTACTATTTAACTCTTTCCCTGCCACCGAGGTATAGCATACAGCGGAACACAACTGTTTTCAGCTGGCCACGTCAGTATGCCATACGTCGGTGGCTGTCACTCTTCTGCTATAAGCTTATGGTTGATTTAGCAACCATAAACTTATAGTAGAAGGGTTCTTCTGACTCTCCCATGTAAAATAATAGCTGTGATCAGTGGCTGACAGGCTGCTGATGCGAGCTATTAACAAAAATTCAGAGCACCTCCCTCGCCAGTACCTCCACCTCTGTCATCTGTCATCTTTTCCCCCCACCTAGAGCCACTCCAAGCTTATCCCCGCTGCTCTCCCCCACCTGTATCGGCTGAGGCAGTGTGAATCCGTGGAGAAAAGGATGGCTGCAGCCGGCAGGAGTTGTGAGCCACTTCTAAGGATGGCTAAGTGGTGTGCAGAGATGTGCCGTGGGAAGGAGAGAGGAGAGAAGCTGTCATCCTGTCAGTTTCAGGATGACAGCCTCTCTGTGCGTGACCAAGCGGAGGATCGGTAAATATCTGATATTTACCGATCCCCTGTGCAGGGCAAACACTGGAGTCCTCAATTTCTTTTTCTATTTCAAAAAGGAAATGTCAGGGGTCTGTTTAATAAAAAATAAAACAACACACAGATAACATACATGTGCAACAGTGTGCACCATATTGTGGTGTATGTCATGCACATGCGCTGTGGTGCGATGTAAGAACACATTGCAGTGCTTGATTTTTTATTTTTACAATAACATTCATTTAACTGTGGCAGCACATGGAAAATCATTATGACGCATTGCTGTGTGTTGTGATATGCTATGTTGCAACTGAATGTATGCCTGTATAATTTTATCACAACACATACACCAGCACAGCACACAATCGATTTTTAACATAAGTTTATTTTTTGCCGTTTTGTGTTACTTCATTTTTTTACCGTTTCACGAAAGGTGCAACTTAAAATGTACAAATATTTGTTATTTATTAACTCAATACAGTTTTATCTTTTGATTTAGTCGTAAAGGTATTTTTTTGTGCACTGATACTAATTTTAGTGTGCATTTATCAATTGAATTGTGTATTTTTATCTGTTTAATATTGATTTGATCAATATTTGCGCAATTATCGCAGGACCTACAAAATTAGCAGCACCATCTTTTTATCCTACTGGGCCTTTGCTTTCAGAAAATATATGGTTTGGGGGGTCTTTTACAAATGCTAACATTGCAGCAATAAAAAATCAAATGAATGGGAAAAATTGCAAAAATGGCGTGGCCAGCTAAGGTTAAAAGCATTCCGGAAGGCTTGGCAGTGAAAGGGGTTAAAATTGTCCTGCTGCTGGCCAATTTTTCACTACTGTGTCCTCTATGGTCTCTCAATTCTTGTAGCGAAATTCCACCTCTCTCTGCCTGGGCTAAATGCAGCAAGGTGTTTTTCTGCACTGCCTCCTAAAAGTGCCGCATTTGGACCACCACTGAGACCTCCCTTGAAGTTATTTCACATTTCCACTTCCTACTCACCAAAGTGGCTGCTAAATGTTCTTGAGTAGAAGTAGAAGAAGGAAAATGCCACTTTAAGAGTCCAGAGAAGTGGGAAAATAATCAGGCCTAAAAAAATTACTGCTATATGCCTTTGAGGAGGAGGAAGAAAAAAGTGCTAGAAACCACAATGGTGCTGTCAGCAGAAGATATGGTATTAAAGACCCACCCTGCAAAGCTTTTTTTAACTTACTGTCTATTCAGGTGCTCATATACTGTCCCAAAGCTAGCCAATTTCTACAAAACACTGACCTTAAGTCTATAGTTGCAATATTGTAAGCTTAATTGGGGATACAGGGATAGAAGGCATTTGGGGAATGTATGATTATGATTTTTTAATGTTTGTTTATAAATTCTTTATTTACAAAGACATCTCTAGTCAAGTACTATAATACTCAAAATTACAATATTAACAGTTGTACAGATGTGTCATATTCTCTGCACTAACCGTAGTTATAAGTAGCATGTGTTGCTGCAAAGTAGTAATTAAGTACTTGAAAGCTTTTGAGTGTGAACTTTTCCACAGAGTTTTCCCAAATGAAACCATTTTAAAAAGTGTTTGGTGCACTCTCTTTTGACATTTAATTAAACATGTACGACAACATAGTGTGGTACCATGGAAAAAGAAGCTCACAGTCAATACTATTAACCCTTTTGCTGCCCGAGCTGATTTTCAATTTTTTGCACAAATGTTAAAATGCACATTTTGGGCCTCGAAATTATTTAGAGGGTTTTTCACAAAGCTACCGAAGTCAGACGAGTGAATAACCGACTTGAAGTAAAGTGAGCCGAACGCTGTCGGCTAACCACTTCAGGCTTGTACATCTGATTTCAGCTGTACAATGGCTGAAATCAGCCATACATGGGCTTGCTTCGGCCGAAGTGCAGAAGGAGTTCGACTCAGCCGATGCAACATCTGAATCGGCTGAGCCGAACCTCCGCTAGGCTTCTAGCTGCCGTTTGGCCTATTCTCATAGGGGCCGAACGGCAGTGAGTGAATAGCCGAATGCGGCGTGCCATTCTGGTCGGTACCTACATGGTACCGAGCAGAATAGTAAAACAATGATAAAACTTGGGGAAAAAATCCATGGAAGAGGACACATTTGGTCAGGGTGTTGCGCTACAGGGAGGAGAAGAACGGCCAGTAATAGACAGAAAATCCAGACACAAACAACTGTAAAAAAACACTCAGGTCACATATGAACTGTGGGCGAAAGAATGGAATTAGAGACACTGGGGGAACATGTTGGAAAAGTTGGCCTTCCTTTTTTGCACTTACCTTTTTTTGAGGGACACAGTTGGGTTTGCAATTTAACTTACATACATAGTTACATAGCTCCTGTCTCCACACCCCTGATGAAGTCACGCCCTTTGACGTAACGTACGTAGGGTGGAGTAGAGGAGCTGAGCGATTTGCACACAGTGTCATGTCTCAGCCCCGTTTGGGCGAAACATGTTGGGATATACAGGAGCATCCATACAATTTTGGAAAAAAGCAACTACACATTTAAGAACTGTACGGTACTGTCACCAGATGGTGAATGCACCCGCATATGGTTTTTATTTACTATTAACTTTTTTTCTCTTTATGTTTAAAATAATGTTTAAAATGGTTTTCCAAATAAATGTTTTGCTAAGATTTTACCTTTGAGGTCTGGAATTGTTTCTTAAAAGCCCCCTTTTTCTCCTTCTCCTTGGGTATTTGCACACCCCACTGTGGAAACATCTTTTTTCTTCTATACCAGAACCCGGGGTGTGAAACTTCCAGCACCTCTATACTTCATTTGCAAAACATGTCTACTAATGTTATCTCTTGAACATTTTAAAGTAGTTCAAGGTAACACTTAAACTTTTATACATCCAATTCACTAATGTGTTAAAAACCTAAATCACAAAATCACATTGTGAATATAATATTGATAAAATTGGAAAGGCATTAAAAAGTCTCTCAGGCCTCACTGTGTGAAAAGCATTTATGTGTGCGTGTGTTCCTATTGTTTGTGAACCGAAAAAGTAGCTGTATTAACGCATAGAAAATTCAACTGTTTTCCTTCATTTTCATGCTTAGATATTTTCCCTTGCGCCTTCTGTTTGTAATAAGTGTAAAACTGAAAAATATATGCTGTAATTATTTTTTTCTGCACCAGCTTTTCTTTTCTCCACAAAGAAATCCTTACATCTGTGTTAGTGCTATAACATTTTTAATACAGGGTGTTATAAAAACAAAACCCATTTTTAATTTCACATGTTTAGAAATTAGCAGTTATCTCACTTAAACACACATTGCAAAAAGTTTGGCAGAATTCTTTAAGAATTTTCTAAAGCAATCTCTTTGTTGAATCCACGCAAGGGTAAAGCATATGCAAAACATTTTCTTTTGTTAAGAAGGATTTATGTGCTAATCATACATTTTCCTTTTTTGTAATAATTTTTAACTGTCAGAGCAAGAAGTCAGACATTTTGTTTGCCTTTGGCAGCCCCGACACAGCGCATTGATATTATAATGGGCACAATTGCTTTTAATGATTCAACAATTTACAGCACTATTGTTAAGAAACCAAGTGTAATCAACATTTTAAGCTAGATAATTATAGATATAAAAGAAAAATACCTGCATGCACTAGAATAAAATGATTCTAATAACATGCATAAGTATGCTGTACTGTACATATATAGAGACCCTGTCACCTTGTCCAGTCAAGGAAAAGTGATAGTGTCTGTGCAAAGCCCAACCCTGTCCCACTTATACTTTCCTCTTCAGTAATCCCCGGAAGGTCCTTCTATTAGATTCTATTTATTACCAGCACTGCAAAATGCCCAGTGGTCCTGGGTATTTTGCTTACCCCCTTTTTCTCCTTCTCCTTGGGTATTTGCACACCCCACTGTGGAAACATCTTTTTTCTTCTATACCAGAACCCGGGGTGTGAAACTTCCAGCACCTCTATACTTCATTTGCAAAACATGTCTACTAATGTTATCTCTTGAACATTTTAAAGTAGTTCAAGGTAACACTTAAACTTTTATACATCCAATTCACTAATGTGTTAAAAACCTAAATCACAAAATCACATTGTGAATATAATATTGATAAAATTGGAAAGGCATTAAAAAGTCTCTCAGGCCTCACTGTGTGAAAAGCATTTATGTGTGCGTGTGTTCCTATTGTTTGTGAACCGAAAAAGTAGCTGTATTAACGCATAGAAAATTCAACTGTTTTCCTTCATTTTCATGCTTAGATATTTTCCCTTGCGCCTTCTGTTTGTAATAAGTGTAAAACTGAAAAATATATGCTGTAATTATTTTTTTCTGCACCAGCTTTTCTTTTCTCCACAAAGAAATCCTTACATCTGTGTTAGTGCTATAACATTTTTAATACAGGGTGTTATAAAAACAAAACCCATTTTTAATTTCACATGTTTAGAAATTAGCAGTTATCTCACTTAAACACACATTGCAAAAAGTTTGGCAGAATTCTTTAAGAATTTTCTAAAGCAATCTCTTTGTTGAATCCACGCAAGGGTAAAGCATATGCAAAACATTTTCTTTTGTTAAGAAGGATTTATGTGCTAATCATACATTTTCCTTTTTTGTAATAATTTTTAACTGTCAGAGCAAGAAGTCAGACATTTTGTTTGCCTTTGGCAGCCCCGACACAGCGCATTGATATTATAATGGGCACAATTGCTTTTAATGATTCAACAATTTACAGCACTATTGTTAAGAAACCAAGTGTAATCAACATTTTAAGCTAGATAATTATAGATATAAAAGAAAAATACCTGCATGCACTAGAATAAAATGATTCTAATAACATGCATAAGTATGCTGTACTGTACATATATAGAGACCCTGTCACCTTGTCCAGTCAAGGAAAAGTGATAGTGTCTGTGCAAAGCCCAACCCTGTCCCACTTATACTTTCCTCTTCAGTAATCCCCGGAAGGTCCTTCTATTAGATTCTATTTATTACCAGCACTGCAAAATGCCCAGTGGTCCTGGGTATTTTGCTTGAACCTGCACTGGTATTCTGGGATGCATTGGACTTTCCTTACAGTTTAGTTAGAGCTGCTAATTGTAAATAAACAGAAAAGTACCCATATGACTGTAGAGGAACTAAAACAGCAGCTAGAGCAATATTGACTGTAAAAGACAGCTTGCCATTTGTTGAGGAGCTGTATGTTCCAAGGTGAAATATAAGATGTCACCAACAGTTCTACAACAAAGTTTGCTTTCTATTATTGCTAGTTCTAGTTAGTTGCACATTAGAGATCCACAGGCTACAAAAGGTTGCCTAAGATTCAAAGTCTTCAGGCACAAAAAAAGATTATCTATTTAAAATATGATTGGAGCTTTGAATGTGTATAAATGCTGCAAAAATGCAAGCTCTGTGACAATTTTGTATGTCCCTCTGTGACTGTATCCTATGAATATGACTTGTTTTGTAGTGTGTCATTTGAAATATATCAGCAATTGTAAATGTATATTTTGCTTTAAATAAGTTGTAAACTGTATTTGTCTATATGGTAATTTTGTTTTTCTTTACTGATGTCTCAAGAACATATTATCAAGAGTTCTTTATGATATTCCTTTTTTGTAGGGCTGCATAATTTAGTCCTTCTGGAAGTCACTTCTCAACCTCAGTTTTAAAGCCATTGGGTTGGGTGGAACATGCCAGAATAAGAAGTCTGGGGAGTAGTGGATGTTGGATATGGATTCCTAACTAAATAGTATTAGTGCAAGTTTGCAGTTTTATTCTTTATATAGTACCAAACCTGTGTTAACCAACTTCTTCAGTAGTCAAATCTGTAATATATTTTATATACATCAGAGGGAGCAGGTAATACCATTCTATGCATGCCTATTTGCATGGCTTGAGGTTGCCTGTTTCTATTTATTCATACTTCTTTGCAGCATATACATATATTATATTGATCCACTCTACTGCAGCTTATAAGGCAGCAGTACCTCAAGGACTTTTTAGTCCTCAGAGAAGGAGGGTGCATAAGACTAAAGGCTAAACTATAGCTCCCTCATAATCCTGTTTTGAATTCACTGTATTAAGAGGCAATGACACAATATAACTCCCCAATGAAGGTGGATTTAGTAAAATTTCTGACAGTTCTAATGTTTGTTGGAAAGTATCAGTAGCCTGCAGATTGGTTTTATTTCCTGCTTGAAGTAAATCTTTAGCAAAAGAAAAACACCCACAGAGTAATTCCAGCACTGTGTATTAGTGATGAGCTGAACAGACCCGAGATCAGTTCGAATTCGAACTTTAGAACATCAAAAAAGTTCAAATTCAAACTCAATACAAGTCTAAGGGGGTAGAACTTTCAAAATCAAATGTCCCCCTTTTTAAGCCTTGTGTGCAAGTTAATGGCCATAAAAAGGGTATGGGGAGTTGGGTACTGCCCTGGAGGACATGTATCAATGAAAAAACAACTTTTAAAAAATAACATTCTTAAAGGAGCAGTGATTTTAACATCACTTAAAGGGAAACAATAAACATGAAAAATTCCTTTAAATATCATGCCTGGGGGACCCCTTAAACTGCCTGTAAAGTGACACACCTGTATGATGTATAGAACCTGCTGCAGAAAAAAGTGACACTTACAGAGAAAAAAAATTATATTTCAATCGCTGGTAATTGGTTTTCCCTTAATCTTTTAAACAAGTGCTTGGGGGAAGCAGCCTGTATGAAGAGGCCACATGTTAGGACACTCAGAAGAAGGTTAGACATTGGATAGATTATGGAGTCTCTTTTGCAGACGTTGGATGAGAGTAACAACAGGTGTTTTAAAATTGGGCCTTTAGTGTTGGCAGTGACTTCACACTTTAGCCCTTCAGAGTTACTCTTGACGAGTGCAGGATTGGACCCTGCTGTAAAAAAATTTAAATGATATGCACCTGTCACACGAGGGTGCGGAAAAATGGGGCCTTGGGTGTTGGTGGTGCACTAAACCAAGAACATTGGTTAAAGAATAAACACCCACACAGTTAAGCAGCCTTGGCAGTCTTCCAGAGATCCCAGATCCCCGACAAATTTAATCGGTTACATCTGCATCAGGGGATTGATAGCTGCTGCTGAAACAGAACTGATTCATTTTTATAAATGTCAGCCGGTCAACTGAGTCTGTGGACAGATACACTCTTTTATCTGTCACAAAACCTCCAGCAGCACCAAATGTCAATTCGAAAAGCACGCTGGATGCAGGGCAGCCCAATAGCTCCATTGCATATTGGGTAAGTTCTGGCCAATGATCAATTCTCAAGACCCAGTAAAGCTCTCCATGTCTGCTCTTACCTCTAGGTAATCCTGCACCATATGATGCAGACACTGCCGATGGGTGCCTAAAGTTAACTTGTCGGGGCGCTGAGGACTGAAAAAAATTCTAAAGGCATCAGTCAGACAACCCCCTTCTCCACTGCTCTTCCTTTGACCAGCCAAAGCCACAGAAGCACCTCTTTCATGACATGGTAACCTACCAGTTTATAGAAAGGTGTTACATAAGTTTCTCTTCAACACGTCCTCAATTTTTTTCATCCTGTGCTCCCATTGTGAGGGCAGGATGAGCTCTGCAACTTTGCACTTGTAACGTGGATCAAGAAGGGTTGCCAACCAGACATGATCCCTCTCCTTGATACCATGAATCCTCGGGTCCTTTCTCAGGCTTTGCAGGATAAGGGAGCCCATGCACCGTAAGTTTGAGGAGGCATGATAATCAGTCTTCAGGGTCACTGAGGATGACACTATCGTGCACTACCTCCTCCCAGCCACGTACTACTCCTTGAGTTTCTGGGGACAGAAAACCCTCCCTTGAGGACTGCCATATGTCATCCTCTGCTTCAATGCCCCAAAAGCTGCCATAATCCTCCTCCTCTTGTGTGATCTGCAGCCCCACAGGAATGATTTCTGCATAAAGGGGGCCTTGAGAGGAAAGGAAGTCCTCCTCTTCCTCCCGCTGTTCTGCCTCAAGTGACCTATCCATAGCTCCCCGTAGAGTATGATCCAGCAAGAACACAAGAGCGATAGTGTCACTGATGCATGCATTGTCATGGCTCACCATCCTTGTCGCCTCCCCAAATGGTGATAGTACAGTGAATGCATCCTTTATCAGCAGCCACTGGCGTGGGGAAAAAAAGCCAAGGTCCCCTGAGCCTATCCTTGTGCCATACTCACACAGGTACTCGTTGATGTCCCTCTACTGCGTGTGCAGCTGCTGCTGCATTGCCAAAGTGGAGTTCCACCTGGTGGGCATGTCACAAATCAGACGGTTTGTGGGCAGGTAAAATTCACGTTGAATTTTAGCCAGACGAACACTGCTGGTTATGAGCGCCTGAAATGGCTACAGACTTTTCTGGTCTGCTCAGAAGATCTTGCAGCCCTGGGTACCTGGTTAAGAAATACTGCACCACCAGCATGTGCCAAGCATGGTACATGTGTCAACTTTCTCAGACAAAGGACAGAGAGAAGGTTGCTGCCATTGTCACATACAACCATTCCCGGCTCAAGATGCCGTGGTGTTAACCACCTCTTTCCCTGCCCCTGCAGAGGTGACACAATCTCTGCCCTGGGGTGGCTCCTGTCACTGCATGACATCTTTTAATCTGACCCATTGCATAGCCCCTTGAATGCTTAGGGAGAACTGGTGGTTTACAGGACAATTCAGCAGAAGAGGCCTTCGTGGAGCAGGAAGAGGAGGGGGTAGAGCAGACAGATCTCACATCATCACCACCAGCTTTTTGGAGGTGTGGTGGCTTAACAAGCTCCAGCACTGAGACCAATCATGCATCCTTCCGAGCTGCTAGCAGAGTTACCCAGTGTGCCATGAAGGAAATATAATGTCCCTGACCATGCTTGCTTGACCACTAATGTGGACCTTGCTGCTCACTATCTTGTCCAACAAAGCGAAAACATTGCCATCCACATGATGGCACAGAGCTGGAATGGCCTTATGTGAAAATAAATAGCGTTTGGGAACCTGCCACTGTGGTACAGCACATTCTGCAAACTCACAGAAGGCAGAGTCCCCCAGATGGAAAGACAGCAGTTGCAAAGCTAGAAATTTGGTCAAGCTGGTATTTAGATGGCTGGGACAGTATTTGTTTTTTCACTGCAGCAGCTGGGGCAGCGAAATTTGACTGGTCAAATCTACAGCTGGTGGGCTGCTGGAAGATTTGGCGGAAGGACCTGTGACACCCATTACTATACCATCAACCCTCTCAGTGGAGGCTGTTGACATGGCATGATGTATAGTGGGGGTAGAGATGACAGATGAGGAGCTAGGAGAAGTGTGGACCTTTTTCAGGTGCTCTTGCCAACGTGCTGTGTGGCAGGGGGTCAGATGTCTCTGCAAGCACATGGTACCTAAGCGGTTGATGTTTTTGCCACGCTTGATCCGCTTGAGACACAGAGTGCAAATAGTAATGCTGCGGTCTGCTGCACATGTACTGAAAAACTCCCACACAGCTGAGTTCCTGGAAGTGTGCTGGGAGACAACAGCGCCCTGCTCGTGTGCAGCTCTGATGTCTGCTGCAATATGGTGGCTGCTCTTATGACTGTCCCTGGAGGACATCCTGCTTTGTTGGGCTATCTAGGCTCATGTTACTTCCTTCCTCAACCTCAGAGCCAACATCGGACCATTGTAATTGCTATGCATCCTCCAGCCGCATGTGACTGACGCTGTGGTCAAACAATTCAGCTGACTCCTCCGTGCATGATGGTGGGGCTACGGCAGGAGTAGCTGTGGACAAGGAAGCAGAATAGGTCACTTTGGCAGCTGCGCTGGACTGAGAACCAGTATGAGCCTGGGTGACAGAGGATGAGGAGGATGAGGATGGCTTAGTTATCCACTTCAAACTAAAGATATTACAGTTCCATGTTTAAGAGACAACAGTGAAACATATGGCACAGTGGCTGAGGAGTATGTTAGTAATTTTATTTTGGCCTGGGGCATCAATCTAAGAGGGAGAGCTTATTTAATTTTTGTTCCTGAAATAACTAGAGAGTTAGACAGCAGCCATAAATATTATATAAACTCACTGTACATCATACAAGTATTTGCACTCAGCCACTATGTTAGGGGAAGCAAGCAGGCATATGTTATTGTGAAAATAAAATCCATGTTGCACACCATGTAAGTGTTTTTACTAGGCCACAATGGGAGAGAGAGCAACTAGGAAGGATTTATCATACCAAATATTAGAGTGTACCTTTTCAGAACCAATTATAGAGTGATTATAAAAACTATTATTGCACTCCTACAGTGACAAAAGGAGAATAAAGTTGTACAAATTTACATCCAAAATGTAAAGTATTATTTATTGGTCCCAAATGGGTTCGGGATTTGGAACAGGTGGATTCAATGTTAGGAATCACTATTAGAGCTCAATACAATAAATAGCATATATAAAAAATATTTCTGGATTATGCCAGTGTACTCAAGAAGGGCTGAAAGAACAATACATACAGCATGATATAGACTGCATGAAAGCCTAAAAATTCCCCAACTGAGGAGCACTATGCAGAAAGTGTTGTTCACGTTTAATGATGATGAACCCTACTGAAATGGAAACAATGGCTAATGCTATAGTTACCCAGCCAAAATACCATACATTTACAGAAGTAAAAAAATTAGGGTTGAAGTATTATCGGTGCTAACACAGTGTAACTTTACAGAAATATTCATGCAGAGCTTACGATGGACCCTGCCCAAAAATGTTACATTCTCTGAAACTGTGAAAGAGCTTCTACACTATTGGGTTTAAGTGTGTTGATGGTGCAAAAACATTGTTACCCTATAGAGATATTAATGCAGAGCCCAGGAAGTTACCTTGACAAAGTCCACACATATACGATACCTTGACAAAGTCCACACATATACGGATGAAATGTGTCGGTTATTTCAGGAAGAAAAATTAAATAAGTTCTCCCTCTGTTTTTGATGCCCCAGGCTCAAATAAAGTTACTAACTTATTTACACATACCTCATCACTATTAAATGTTGGTGGGGCTACAATGGTAAAATATACCAAATCAATCCAACACTGGATAAGTACATCATTAACATATACTACAGTGTCAAATTTCTTCAAAACCACTATCCGTCTTTCAAAGGAATATATATATGGCCAAAAAATGTGAATTTCAATATATAATAAGAAGTTCCACTCAGAACATTATAGGACATTCAGTGGAGCAATTCCCATTGTAAGTCCCAAAAGTTTGAAATGCACCCGCATGCCAGCAGCAGACACTCTTCTCTTCTCCCATTTAGTGCCAACAATCACTACTTTTTATTGTGTACCTTAAGCATTTTACATAGATTGATTTTACCATTAGCAAATGCCTCCAATTTCAGAAAAATATGTTGTTGTTATTATTATTATTATTATTATCATCTATCTACCAGTCGTATGATGTGTGTTGGTAAAGCATCTGTGCATTATTACCATTTGCCTTCAGCTTTTATATGTACCTGTATTTTTCCGTCTATAAGACGCCCCTATGTATAAGACGCCCCCAACTTTTCTTACTCAAAATTCCGAAATCAATATTTTAAATGGTATAATGCATCACACTTACCTCAATCACGTTATGCTCCGACATTACAGCTCCGGGCACTGGCTACACGTTCTCCCGAGCGCCGGCTGACGTCAGGTACAAAAGATTTATGATCGGATTACAGAGACAAGATAACAGTTTTCCTCCAATCATAAATCTTTTGTACCCGACGTCAGCTGTTGCTGGGGAGAGCGGATTACAGAGCCACTCTCCCCAGCAACAGCTGACGTCAGGTACAAAAGATTTATGATTGGAGGAAAACTTATCTTGTCTCTGCAATCCGAAGTTTCACTTGTGAGACTACAGTCGTTTGCAGTGGTATCGGCACTTTCAGCAGTTTTGCAACCGCAGTTCTCCTCTCGGACCCCGTGTATAAGACGCCCCTCTATTTTTAGGTAAACATTTTAATGAAAAAGTAGCATCTTATACATGGAAAAATATATAATAAATAATAAAAAAATCCTCACATCAGAGATTTAGCATGATGGACTTTATCTTTCAGTACACCAAGCAACTATTCTATTAACCCAATTGTTTTAGTAAACAAGGAACACTTACCAGTTCAATGTACTGTATGCAAAGTGCACAGGAGGCTCCCAGTTTATCTCCTCACTCCCTGATTGATCACTGGCAACTATATACAGTATTTGCTAAAGTTTCACAATTGGATAATTGCCTGGCTTAAATGTACTCTTTATGATCCTATCATAATATTAAAGTATTAGTATGACAATTGATACAGTATATATTTATATATATATTAGGGCTGTGGAAATTAAAGATTAATTTCTCGATTAATCGTTAAACTTTTTGACCGATTAAAATTATTTTGATCGCTAATGAAAACACTCACCTCTCCGCCGGCTTTCGGGAGTCCCGTCGGCGAACCAGTGACGTTACGGACATCGACGTCACTGAACTCCTCCTCCTCCCTTCCCCAAGTGGCTCCGTCGGCTAAAGAAGGGAAGGGGGGAGGAGTCTGGTGACGTCGATGTCCTTGACGGCTAACGAAGGGAAGGGTGAGGAGTCCGGTGACGTTAATGTCCGTGACGTCACCGGACTCCTCCCCCCTTCATTAGCTGACGGAGCCACTTGGGCCGGTGAGTTTGCCCAAGAAAGAATTTTCGTGTTCGATTAATCGAAATTTTTTAAAATCGATTAATCGATTAATTTTGATTAATTATAACGCACATATAGATCCAACTACATTGGCCTATACACATACAGCACAGCAATGAAGTACTAAAATGAACTAGGATCACACTAATCCAGCACGTTATTAATCTCACGTGCCCCACTCAATATGGCTGCCGCTTGAGTGGGGCAACTTAGAATAATAACGTGCTGGATTAGTGTGATCCTAGTTCATTCTATTACTTCATTGCTGTACTGTATGTGTATAGGCCAATGCCTTGGCTGGCACTCGTGCAGAACAAGTTTCTTGGGCAAACCTCTTCGTTGTAACGAAACCGGAAGTCAGGCGGTCGCAGAACTCGATAAGTGTCGACAGATCACCGGTGATCGATCGAAAGTTCGAACTTATCGAGTTCCATGACCACCTGACTTCCGCTTTCGTTACAACTAAGAGGTTTAAACAAAAAAGTTCTTCTGCACGAGCGCCATCCGCGGCATTGCTCTATACACATACACCACAGCAATGAAGTAATACAACTAGGATCCTGCACGTTATTAATCTGATTTGCCACACTCAAGCGGCGGCCATATTGAGTGGGGCACCTGAGATAAATAACGTGCTGGATTACTGTGATCCTAGTTAATTTTAGTACTTTATTGCTGTGGTGTATGTATATAGGGCAATACCGCGGATGGCGCTCGTGCAGAAGAACGTTCTTGGCCAAACCTCGTAGTTGTAAGTAAATCGGAAGTCAGGCGTTCCCAGAAAGTTGGGACAATCGATAAAACACCGGCCCAAGTGGCTCCGTCAGCTAACGAAGGGAAGGGGGGAGGAGTCCGGTGACATCACGGACATCGACATCACCAGACTCCTCCCCCCTTCCCTTCGTTAGCCGACTGAGCCACTTGGGGAAGAGGGGAAGGAGTCCGGTGGCGTCGATGTCTCCGTGACAACACCGGATCTCCGACGGGACTCCCGTAAGACCCGGAAGCCGGCGGAGAGGTGAGTTTTCCTTTTTGATCAAAAGAGTTTTAATCAATCAAAAATTTTA
>NW_017306430.1:1873017-1880705 GCF_000935625.1 Nanorana parkeri
TATATATATATACAGTATATATATATTTTTTTTTTGTGTATGTTAGATGTTTAGTGTTTCCATCACTATTATATTAATAGTTAAAATGCTGTTCCTGTGACAGAACAAATGCTAATACTGGTTAGGCCACACAGAACTGGCCTATTACAAATACTGAGGTTCATCTGAATTGAATGTTGAAACATTTGCAATAGTGATTGTGTGGGAATGAGTAGAGTGATTTCTCAAAAATGATTTCATAGTAAAATTACTAATTTTGCGTTTGCCTAATCTCATTAACATTTGCCTCAAATAGAATTGTGACATTGTGACTGCTTTGGCAAAATTTGCTGAAACAAATATGTCTTTGCTTTCTAACAAAACTTGTGATTACCTTGCAGTGTCTATGATGAATGCACAAACAAGCGATTTATAATCAGTGCTGATATGGTAATCATATGGCTTTAGAGGTAAACAAAGCAATGTCAGTGACATCTGCCACTAAAATACCTTTCTCCACAGATGTAAAAAAATGTTTTAAAAATGTTAATACATTGCGAATTTTAGCCAAAATTGCAGCAAATGGAAAACTCTTAGGGGTCTATTTCTAAAGCAGAGAATGTGACTTTTACAAATATTTTCTGGTGGAGACTAATGCAAGTGCATGTTTTTTAAATGAGAGCAACTGATTTTTCAACAGTTAATCTTTGTAAAGGTCACATTCTCTGCTTTAGAAATAAACTCCCTGTAAAATATTGCTTGATAGTCTTACCCAGTTTAAATCCATTTTCAATCATACTTCCTTACTTTATGTTTACTTTCTGCCTCCCATCTTACACATCTTGCAACTGTATTCTGTAAGAAAGGCCTGCAAGTAAAGGTTGTCCTTTATTTTCTCTCTTATCCACTATCTTTATGCACTGTACTACGAGTGCCAAATGGTAAGTAAGTATATGGCTTTTGTTCTCCACTTTTTGTGCCATACCAATACACACAAAAGAAATAAACTTGAGAATGCTTAAACATTTGTAATTGCAACCATTTTCTGCGTGAAGTGGTGCATTATCTGACAGAAATTCAGGGGTTCCAATATTTTTGCCCATTACTATATATATAGATCTATATATATATATAGATCTATATATATAGTAATGGCCAAAAATATTGGAACCCCTGAATTTCTGTCAGATAATGCACCACTTCACGCAGAAAATGGTTGCAATTACAAATGTTTAGGCATTCTTATGGAAAAAAAGCCAAATCTGACACATTCCATGCAAAACTCCAAAAATGGACTGGACACAATTATTGGCACCCTCCAATTAATATTTGGTGGCACAGCCCTTGGAAAAAAATAACTGAAACCAATCGCTTCCTGTAACCATCAATGATTTTCTTACACCTCTCTACAGGAATTTTGGACCACTCTTCTTTCGCCAACTGCTCCAGGTCTCTCAGATTGGAAGGATTCCTTTTCCCAACTGCTGTTTTGAGATCTCCCCACAGGCGCTCTATGAGATTCAGATCTGGACTCATTGACACAGAACTGGCCTATTACAAATACTGAGGTTCATCTGAATTGAATGTTGAAACATTTGCAATAGTGATTGTGTGGGAATGAGTAGAGTGATTTCTCAAAAATGATTTCATAGTAAAATTACTAATTTTGCGTTTGCCTAATCTCATTAACATTTGCCTCAAATAGAATTGTGACATTGTGACTGCTTTGGCAAAATTTGCTGAAACAAATATGTCTTTGCTTTCTAACAAAACTTGTGATTACCTTGCAGTGTCTATGATGAATGCACAAACAAGCGATTTATAATCAGTGCTGATATGGTAATCATATGGCTTTAGAGGTAAACAAAGCAATGTCAGTGACATCTGCCACTAAAATACCTTTCTCCACAGATGTAAAAAAATGTTTTAAAAATGTTAATACATTGCGAATTTTAGCCAAAATTGCAGCAAATGGAAAACTCTTAGGGGTCTATTTCTAAAGCAGAGAATGTGACTTTTACAAATATTTTCTGGTGGAGACTAATGCAAGTGCATGTTTTTTAAATGAGAGCAACTGATTTTTCAACAGTTAATCTTTGTAAAGGTCACATTCTCTGCTTTAGAAATAAACTCCCTGTAAAATATTGCTTGATAGTCTTACCCAGTTTAAATCCATTTTCAATCATACTTCCTTACTTTATGTTTACTTTCTGCCTCCCATCTTACACATCTTGCAACTGTATTCTGTAAGAAAGGCCTGCAAGTAAAGGTTGTCCTTTATTTTCTCTCTTATCCACTATCTTTATGCACTGTACTACGAGTGCCAAATGGTAAGTAAGTATATGGCTTTTGTTCTCCACTTTTTGTGCCATACCAATACACACAAAAGAAATAAACTTGAGAATGCTTAAACATTTGTAATTGCAACCATTTTCTGCGTGAAGTGGTGCATTATCTGACAGAAATTCAGGGGTTCCAATATTTTTGCCCATTACTGTATATATAGATCTATATATATATATAGATCTATATATATATTATATATATATAGATCTATATATATATATACTGTACATCAAACAATAACAATCTATAACAATTGTATATTCATTCAGTGATATGAGAAATATGTGATGTGTCATTACTGATAGACTCCCAATTTTCCCAGCAGCATACCGAGCTAACAGCTGCTATGCTAATGACAAGAAATTATGAGAGCTATCCCCAGTGGGTATACAGACTGCAACAAAACACTTTGAGGGGAATTTATCAAAACTGGAGCAGACAAAAACTGGAGCAGCTGTACATGGCATCCAATCAGCTTCTCTCTTTCATTTTCAAACCTTAACTGAACAATCTGAAGAGAGAAGCTCTTCAGCTGTGCCACGCACAGCTGATCCTGGTTTTTGTCTGCTCCAGTTTTGATAAATTCCCCCCATTGTTTCCAGTTAAAGGGTGAAATGTTAGAATCTCTGTCAGGTTATTCTTGTCCTTGTTAAAACCAGTCCCCTAATTTCTGGTCTTGCTGTCACAGGCTATCAGAGGGACAGGAAGTACTCTGGCTGCCTTTAGGCTATCCCTAAAGATTCATCTCTGCAGGGAAGCCAATCCCACCTCAACCTAACTACTGAACAATCACTTTCTCAAACAATTCATCCCCTCACAGCTACCACCTCTTGTATCACTTGTCCCTTCCTTTTAGATTGTAAACTCTCACATGGCCCTCCTTACCATCTTGTCTTGATTTGTATTGTTACTGTAATGCCTTCCTTATATTGTAAAGCACTGCACAAACTGTTGGCGCTATATTAATCTTGTATACTAATAACAATAATAATAATTAAGGAAAAATCTACCCAACAGGATCATGATAATCAATAAAAAATTGACAAAATAATTTAGCTTATCCAAGTCTATCCAAAGTCAGTAAAATGGTTTAACTGTAGTTGGGCATTAAATTAGTATTAGTATTAGTATTAGGTTCAAGTTGTATTTTTTCAAATGCTGCATGTAATATCAGCTTAGTGATGGCATGGACTTAGAATTCTAAAATAAAAACAAAAAATGTTCTCATTCCACATTTTCTCTTATGTGCCAAGTATCTTAGGTATATCTAAACCCATTTGTTTTGGATGGGGTTGGAAATATCTGTCTCCCACTGGAAAGACTTTCCTTCACATCCTGTCTTAATGCACAGCAGGAAGTGAGAGGAGATCTCTTCCAAGTCTCCCTCTCTTAAGCAAAATGTCCAATCTATCAAAAAAAAAAATGTGAACTCACAGGCGAGATATCCAGATACCAAATGAATAAAAGGCTCCTGTAATGGAGCAGCACTACAGTGCATTATAGAATCTATGAAGCAATATTTCATGCATCTGTCAGTTGGCTCAACCCTGAAATGCTGCATTCCATTTGCAAAACTCTACTACATTTTTAATCAGCTTCCTTGATTGTTTTGGAACCTGATACCTATTTTAAAATAACAGACATATTGTTTTCATTTATTTTTTAATTGTGTATTTGAGTATTTAACTTTAAAACCCTGGTTATTCTAGAACACCATAATAGATAGATTAATTAAAATTTGAATAAAGAAAATGGTTAAAAAAAAGCATTCCTTGAAGGCAAGCAACCATGCTTTTAACTCCGTCTTCTGCTATTCTTCATTCTTAGCATTTTGGTTCATATTCTCTCTATAACTCCCTGTACCTCTGCCAGTAAATGTATCCAATTAACCTCGCTAATGAGCTAATCAGCAGTATAAAATCTGTGTAAAATCACAAAGAGTGCTTGATATATTAAAATGCACTGAACTCTTTCCACCTGAAAATTGCTTTATTGCACTTATAAAAGTAGACCTGTCTGTTGTCACAAAGCATAATTTGTCGCTGGGGCACATTGCAGTGCTTTGCCCTGATAAGGAAGATGTGACAATAAACCGATCATAAAATGATTACCCAGGAAGAAGAAGCAATTAAGATGTCTGAGCACCACAGCCCATGGCTAGAAAACAGATGGATAATCCGGATGGTAATATGGTATGGCCATCAGTGACTTTTAACTATGAGTTTTCCGAAGTTTCCCAGCTGTATAATTGTCATAAAAAATAACATTTACCTAAAATAAACAGAACATTTGGTGCAAAGATGTAGTATATTTTAATTTGCTCCTCGAAAAAGTATAAACATGGAGCAGATTTGTAATTAAGCATTAACCTACAGAGGTATGGCTTTTGTAAAATATAAAAAGATTACATTATTAAAAATTTGCTGAGATACTCTTTCCTTGCCGAATGGGACAGGTGTGGAATAGTAAATATCTTACTATGCCCTGTCTTATTGATTGTTCATACTATTCAAAAGGTTATGTGTACCTTTAACTGTATTCTGGATTATTAACAACTATCTAAATATAATAAACAAATAGAGAATAAGGACTGTGCCCAGTTCATGCACCAGGGATGGCATCAAACTCTATGGAATCTTAAGGCACATGTAGTCATTTGCAAAAGAGCATGGAAACGCTGGAGATTTGAAACACTGTCCACCAGCCCTGATATTTAGCAGACAGCAGAATGTAGAAATATAGTTGTTATGATTGTACACTCAGCCTCACCCTGAGCAGAAATGTTCCAGCTCAAGGGACAACAATCTAAATGCATGCAGACCGAGAGTGATTTGACATTGGGGCAGGTTAGCTGAGTGTTTACCCTTTACACATACTGTACACGCAGTAGCCACCATCTGCAAGTCATCATAGTAACCGAAGCATGCACCCCTTGCAGCATTCACTGTTGCAATTCTGATCTTTTAAAATAAATGTTTGTATCACTCACTGCCATGCCCAGACAGGAATGAAACGGTTGCGTTGACAAAGCGCTACCTTTCATTATCGAGGCAATACATTCTTTCATTTCTGGTTAGAGCATTCAGAGATTCAGCTTAACAATCTTTAAGATAAGATGAATAAGAGAAGAAACATTTTTACAAAAATAAATACTACAAAGCAGACAATAAGCAAAGTAATTGGGATTAAAAGTGAAAAATACTGATCAAATTTTGTCTGGTCTTTGGTTCTGTCTGGAGTATAATTTGCTTACAGAATACGTTCAGTCTGTCACTGGCTCTGATGACTTTCTCTGATCCCTCATGACTCTTTCAGTATCCTTAGCAGTTTTCAATGTCAAACAAGAGCTACAGATCTGCTCCACTTAGGAGATCTAATTTGCTTGCTAGACATTGTAGCATAGGTTGTGTGTTTGGTGGTTGACATCTTTCTTTACATAGTTACATAGTTACATAGCATTTGAGGTTGAATAAAAGACATCAGTGTAATTATTTTTTATGAATGTAAATCCTTCATAGTACAAAAATATTGTATGAAACTTAACTATGTGCAGTTTATCTGTATAGGCACAGTCTGACAGGTGTACATTCCTCAAACAGGAACAAGCTATGCATGACCAGGCTCGTTAAGATGCTTTTAACCTGCTAATGGAGGTTTATGACACTGCTGCATTTCTTTCTAGTTGATCAGTTCTGTGTCAATGTGTCTTGAGCTGGACTATTTTCTTTTGTCCAATGTGTTACCTCCCACGAATGTCTAACAAAGACATGAGATTCAAATCTGACCATGTTTGTCATCAATTTGAAAATTTGGGATTTATCAAACATCTCTATTATCAGTGAATACTTCAACTTTTCCTTCTCAAAAAATTATTAAGTGTAATTTTTGTGAAGGAACATGCATGCTTATGACATAGGGGGCCTGTTTATCAACATTTCACCTGAGGTTAATCAATTTGTACATACAGTATAAGATGCAGTTAGAAAAATGGATTAATCTTGAGTGAAATATGTGAATCTTGGGTCATTGATAAGTAGACCCCATAATCTCTAGGTGATAGGATCATACTCTTTCTTCCACCTTCCATCTTATAAAAAAGCTGAGAAATGCATCTGTAGAAAATACAACTCTGTGTTACATAAGAAGTATACCTTCCTGCAGACAAAATAAATCTAGGGCAAACTATGTGAATGTGATAAAAAGTCTATTTTGCAATGCTGGTCACTAATTGCTATCATAGTGTGTCAACTTTTATGTGGTACAGGGGAAAGGACCTCAGCTTAGATCTTATGGGAACAACTTTCAATATATGCTACTTCTAATACTACTTCTAATGATAGTAATATGATTATAGGAACAAGTGGTTTAATTTTCTTCTCTAAACCAGAAAAGATTGCAATACCCATGTGCCATTTATTTGAAGGGCCCATTCATATCAACCTCAATAAAGTAATGCTAACCGTACTGCAATGCAGTGAATGACATCCCAATGCACCTCTGTTCCATCGGTGTGGTATGACTGGGCCCTTAGTAAGTAAAGGTTTTTAGTTACATAGTAAAATCATAAAACAGTTCACACAGTACACACACACACACACTCTAAATAGTTAGGACATGAAGATGGAGTTGTAAATATTATAATAATGATAATTTCTTGGTGAGAAGACTGCAGCAAAAATAGTTGAGATAAAAATGACTGAACTAATTAGGATGCAGTGATGTTTTCTACTTGCTGTCTAGTAAATGTAACATAAGCTGTCATCTTTGTGGCAGGTGAAATTGATCAGGGTTGGAGTGAAGATAGTTGAAGTAAATATTAATGATTAGAGAAAACAGTATTCATACAGTTGTGTATATTTGGACGGTCATTGGGGAAAAAGAAGGATCTCTGGTATCAAAGCTCCAACATATTTTCATACCATTTGTAGCAAAGATTCATAAAAACAAATGAGTTGCAATCTCTGTCCCCTGTCATTGTTATAATACTGTTAAATATTACCTTATTAGAAAGACAAGTCAGGTCACTTTAAGATAAAACATCTCAGCAGCATTATGCCTCTTATCAACATTTAGAACATTTTAAAAAAGTAAGCAGATGTCATTAATAGCTATGTAGGTGTAGTTCAGCAACAAAAAGAAAAATAACCCCCCAAAAAATAGAAATGTAACCTGATTTGCAGCTTTACATACTTACTGGATCATGTTGGTGTGAATAGCCCTAATTAGCATTAATTGCTTTGTGAATTGACATATATTAAAATTGTGGCAGAAAGCAAAAAAAACTGCACAAGGCAGGTGGCGGTTTTAGCAAGTTTCTACCAAAAATAGACAGTTTCTAATTTTTTTAAACATACATATATATA
>NW_017306430.1:1880757-1891973 GCF_000935625.1 Nanorana parkeri
TTACTCATATATATATATATATATATATATATATATATATTTATTATGTATGACAAGGATGGCACTACTAGTTCTACTTTCCTTTTACAAGTGTGAGATCCCTACTGTTCAAAAATATAAGTAATGATTTCACTATTGACTAGCGGTGAACAAAACAATTACCCCAAAATGGGATTAGATGTAGATCATAGTGATTTATAGTAAGTAAATAATTGTCCTGGATGTCTGCTTTGTTTTGTGCATAGATACACTTGGCCAGTGCCCGGTGAAGGTGTGCTGTGTTCAGCATGTGGGTAGAATCCAATTGGGATCTTTTTTATGGACTGAGGGCTTATGGATCCTAATGTTTCACCCCTGTGATGTAAATTAGTATAGTATTATACTACTTTATATGGCACTACTATACCTCTTTTATTGGGGAAGAACCTAGTGTAGCTCCTTCTGACTAAATCTCCATTGTACCCTGTTAACTTGCTGATCTCCATGAGTTAATTATAGATTTCTTTGCTAGGTCTCAACATAGTGGACACATTGTAAAAATATTTTCCCAGTGGATTGATTTCAGATTTTCTAATATTTGTTCATCACTGCCACTGAACATAGAAGTATATGTTAGAGATGATTTTGTACATTAATATCTCATTTTTACAATATATAGGTATTGATTTGATTAAATAGTGTGGACAATCTCATTCTTCTAAGTATTAAACCATTTGAAGAGTTGTCAGTTTGTTTTGTTTGGGTCTGTATGATAATTTCTTATCCTGAGCATTTGGACTTTGCCTGATAAGGTGTAGAGAGTGTGTACAATGTGCATGCAACAATGTTTCAAGGTTGGCTTTTGAAATAATCAGGTGTCTAGGTGGGTACCAAAGAAAGACTCATACTTATCAATACTGAGATCAAAGAACGTAATCACAATAAGCAAAGTAAATTTAATAGGTGACTCAGAGGGGCTGAGGATATCAGTTCTCTTTTTCTATATGGTATTGTGCCTGCCTGATTTTTTTTTGTCTTCACATTATATTGATTTCTGAATAACATTGGTACACTCCTGTGGATGTGATATTGGTGATATTTTTATTTACGGGTATTTTACTGAATTACTATGTGCAGATTACCTAGAGAAAGACACACTGAGTCCTACTGAAATGATGGCCATCATAAATCTTTATCGGTAATATTTTACTTAGTTGAAAGCCTTTCCTTTATATAAACTGACTATTACACATGCACACATTTCACCTGCTATCTATGTATCTACTGTATACATACAGTATATGTCACCTCTCAATATGTATCATGACACCAAAAATGCAATTCAACTGTTCTTTAAACATAAATAATTAGCACTCACCCCAGTACAAACACTCGTATAGTTCCTGTGAACACAAATGTTTATAACGGCACAGTAAAAATTTCCACATCATTTTCCAACAACATGAGTGTATAAAGGTTTGTGCATAGATACACTTGGTCAGTGCCCGGGCTCGGATTAAATAATTAATGTAAATTCAAACATTGAAATGGGTACTACAAAGTGTGTACAATTATTTACATAGTATTAAAATAAGGTATGGATGCCAACGTATAAACCACAGTATGCTAAAGAGCCACTTGTGACATGCATGAGGTAATCTAAGATGGTATTCCAATTATATGTGGCAACTATTTATTATGTTTTGTGTATTCAGTTGCAATACGCTGGTGATAATCCAGAATTATATGTTTATTTGGAATTTTTTTAGTAATGATGTAAATTAATTAAATGGCCCCAATATATAATTTACAGCATGAATGGTATAACCATCACCTTTAAATTGATTAGTGCTGCTATTCACATAGATTCTACGGCAGTGACTTAAAGGTCTATTTATAAAGAAGCGAATGTGAGGGATTGTTTTATAAATATGCCCCGAGTCACTCACTTATAAATACATATTGAAAGTATTGAATGCTATTAAAATGTCATGTGTATCCAGCCACTATACATCTGCAAATATGAACTGGCATCTTTATTTCTGGTGTTAGTTGATATGTGCACAATTCACAACATCAGTACTTCCTAGTTATGCTTGATATAAACTTGATGTGCAGATATTTGAAGAGTACTCATAAACTGTATTTTGTAAGGGGAAATGCTCTAATCTATACAAAACATGGTGAGTTCATAACATTCATTACCATCATCTTCTGTTATACCTTACTATTGTATTCACCTGGCAATGCCAGCTTTGGCAGAAGGTGATTATTAGGGTTGGGATGGATGTTCGAGTCGAACGTAAGTTCGACTTAAACATCGTTAGTTCGTGTGTTTACCGAACACACAAACTATAAGGGTGTTCGGTGGTCTGTTCAACCGCTGAAGCCCTAATTGGCTAAAGGCTTTCACCTGACCACACCTATAAAGTCCAAAAGAGATGAGTCTATATTTAGATTGCATGGGTAAATGATCTGTGCAAATTTTTGTCCTATATCTCTTTATAGTATAGCACATAATACCACACTAATATTGTAGTATTGTCTACAGATTTGCATAGGTTGGGGCACAAATAGCTATTCTGATTATGTTGTTTTTGCTCAGATAAGCTAAATCACATTCTGTAAAATCTGCTATTGTAAATTAAAGCACTTTAACATCTTAGAACCACTAAGTGGTCTAAAACAATCAACATTCATGCTACTTCCATTTAATTCTGAAATTTTGCCAGCATCTTTGTGAATCATATGTCCGATAAATGGAAGTATAAATGTTAAATGTTTCCTAAAGTAATTGTTCCAGACAGACTTAATGGCTGGCATTATATTAAAAATAATTTATATGATCACAATAAAAGAGCCTTTATTATAATTACTTTTAGTGTATGGTATTTTCCATAGTTACTGCAAGGTACTGTATATGAAAGAAGAGCAAAACACCAACTGTAATTGCTTACATAATAAGTGTTCTTCCCAAGGCTCTGGAGAGAATGATTTCAAATCATTTAATACATGTGTTTGTAAGAATCATATTGGTAACATCATATTGTTAACATCATATTCTTTCCTAGCAAGTGCATTACAGACACTCTGAAGTAAGTTTGTATATATTTAGTACATATACTGAAACTGGACCACAATGCACAGTACACAGCTAGTATTGTTTTTTTCCATTCGATACTGTAGAAGTGATAATATGTTCATTATTTGCTGCTTGCAGTTCCAACAACAAAATCACCAGTATAGGAGCAATAATTTCAGAAAACAGTTAACCATGGGAGATCTCCATTGGACAGAATCCAGAATGTCTGAACTATGTATTTCTTAACCTGTTGACATCCGCGGTGTTAAACCCCCTTCCCATCCAGGCCATTTTTCAGTATTCAGCGCTGCGGTACTTTGACTGACATTTATTCTGTCATGCAGCGCTGTACTGAAATGAATTTGATACCCTTTTTTGGGGACAGATAGAGCTTTCTTTTGGTAAGTGCCATTTGTTGTTCTACAATGATGATTTGTTGTACTTTAAAACTGTTGCACAAGATATTACACTTATGATGGACTCATATGGGGATATCATGAGAAAAGATGTTTATTTTGTCAACATGTTTACCAACGTTTAACCATCTGATGTTTCTAATTTGCTTACAATGGACCTGATCTGTGGTAAAAATACAAGCAAAGGGAAGATAAATAGTCACCAGTATTGACTCCAGGTTCCTGCAGCTGATGTTTTCCCCATTACTGACTTACCATGCCTTGCTCTGCACTGTCTCTGGGTGGAGGTGGCCATCTTGCTTCCTTATGTCAGAGATGCCTCCCCTGTTGATTGTTGAGGTAATGGCCAAGAAGGAACTAGAGAGGTGGAGAAAGCTCATATCTACAGAATTAATGAAGCAGAAGCAGGGAGATCCTAGTACTGCAAATCCTTAGACTTTCCCTTCAACTAGCCTTCAGGAGAACAGTGAGCAGCACAGATTCACCAAATCTCACTCTAATCTCATGAGACTGAAACTCAGAGGCAACATTGTTGTTTCTCAGAGCAGATATACTGCTATGAGATTGTAAGCAAAAGAGTGCATCAACATCAAAATTTCCAGGAAGTGCACTAATATGTTTCAGGTTAAATTTGAGACAAAAAAGTTATTCTTACAGAGTACTTCTCAGGCACAATTAACATTTCATCTCCACGACACAGCACATTTCCTAAGTTCAAGTCCACTTTAAATTATACATTTAAAACAAAAAAATGTATTGCAACCCACCCAAAAAAAACCAAAAAACTATTTCCTAGAAAAACTTAATAGGAATAAATCCCAGGACCAGATAACTTACACTCACAGGTACTTAAAAAGCTAAGTTCAGAACAGCGAGAGCACTGTTCTTAATTTATAGGACTCTGACTGGAAAGGTACCAACTGATTGGCGTAAATCAACTGTTGTACCAATGTTCAAAAAAGGTTTAAGATGTGTACCTGGAAATTAAAGAGCAGTCAGCCTAACATCCACATTATGCATATTATTTGAAGGAATGCTAAAGGACTACATTCAAGAATTTGCCTATGGTTGTGACAAACAACATGGTGCCTAAAAAGTGACAAACAACATGGTTATATGAAAGACCGTTCTTGTCAAACCAACCTATTGGCATTCTATAAGGAGGTGAGTGGCAACCTAGATGGATGAAAGCCAGTGGATGTATTGTACCTGGATTTTGCAAAAGCATTTGATACCGTACTGCATAAACATTTAATATACAAGCTATATTCTTTGGGCATAGATGAAATGGTGTGTGCATGGATTGAGAACTGGCTACAGAAACGTGTCCAGAGTGATTTAAGAAATGGCTCATTTTCTAAATGGTCTTTGGTTGGCAGTGATGTGCCCCAGAGATCTCTCTTGGAGCCAATGCTGTTCTACCTGTTTATTAACAATATTGGGGTTGGTTTAAATAGCCATGTTTTGGTGTTTGAGGATGATACCAAAATTTGTAGGGTGATAAACTCACCAAAAGACATAGAAATTTTACAGGAAGGCCCGGATAAAATAGGGGAGTGGGAAACTACATGGCAAATTTAATGGCATTGTTTAACCAGTTGACATCCGCGGTTTAAACCCCCTTCCCATCCAGGCCATTTTTCAGTATTCAGCGCTGCGGAAAAAATGTAAAGTTGTGCATTTTGGAGTAAAAAAATATGTATGCAAGCTACACATTAATTGGAGCACAGCTGGGGGAATCAGCTCTGGATCAGCTGAGTTAAAGCTCTGGCATCTCACTTGCTGCCGTTTGCCCCTATTCTCACAGGGGCCGAACGCCAGTGAGTGATTAGCCGAATGCTGCCGAGTGCCATTCGGCTTGGCTATTCTGCTCGGTACCTCCGTGGTACCCAACAGAATAGAAAATAAGTGAAATAAATAAAAAAAATTGAAATAATTGGAAAATTAAAAATTATTAAAATAGTTTAAAGAAAATAAAAATAAAAATAATTTTAAAAAACACTGGCATAGATTCCGGCAAAAGAAAACAAAATTGGGTGGAGCTAGCAGTGACAGCTAGCTCTGCCCAACTGTTTCCTATTGGCTGGCACCTGCTAGAGTCTTCTAGCAGGTCCCGGCCAATGAATAAGAATTTGGGTGTAGGCGGCCGTGATGTCACTGTCGGCTCTGCCAATTTGTTATTGTATAATGACAGATCAGCGTCCCCAGGTCATTTGGGGATGCTGTTCTGTCATTACAACTGGGTGAAGCGAGCCCTGAGATCACGGCTGGCTCGGCTCCGCTGTCATTTGCGGGGCAAAAAGCCAGCCTTCGGCAGGCTGTTCCCCCTGCTTCGGGTGTCACTTCGGCTCAGTCGAGCTGAAGCATATTGCTTTGGCTCGGCTGACCCACTTGCCCGCCTTCAGCTGCTGTACGGGCTATTTTGAATAGCCCGTACAACAGCCCTTGGGTTGAACTGAACCGAAGGGCTCCGGCTATGGCTGTATCCTTCGGCTCAATAGTGTCTTAATCTTAAACTGTGAAGGGGATTCCTTATTGTTAGAGCAATAAAATTGTGGAACTCCCTTCCCCAGACAGTAGTTTCAGCTATGAGTATCGACTTATTCAAGAACTGTTTAGATGATTTCCTCAGAAAACACACTATAAAGGGGTACAGGTAGTTTTAGTAACTCGTGAACACACTAATACACACACACTCACATAGGCTGAACTGGATGGACCTATGTCTGTATTCAACCTCAACAACTATGTAACTATCCCAATTTCACCACATGATGCTTTAGATTTGATTTTCCCTTTATAAAAACCATGAACTTGATGCAGTGGCAGAACTATTATAGTGCAGGAAAATAAAGTACTTGAATTTGAAGATTTTAATCTTTATAGTATAGTATGGTATCGAGTGATTAGGAACAAAAATGAAGTCACACATTTTCACAGAGCTATATGTACTAAAATGCAGTCTGCATAAATCATAAATGTTTTCATTCTGCGCTATTAATTCTATGGTATTAACATACAGTATTTCTGCAGCTCAGCAAGTGCATTTAAAAAAAAATGTAGAATGTTAATATGAAACTCCAGAAAAAAAATGTTTTTTTCCACAGCAGTACAATGTGAATCAGTAACTCTAATGCCTGGTATTCTATATAGCACTGCTTTGCACTGTACAAATGACAGCTACACTGATGTCGGATGCTAATGGAAGAATACAGGCTATTCTGCACTGTTCTATAGTCATAACTCTTAGGGGTCTATTCACTAAGCTGCCGTAGGCAGCCGATGACTTAGCCGCTCTGCCACGTTCGGGAGCTGTACGAGCCATAGTGAATAGCCCGTACAGCAGCCCTTCAGTTCTACTGAACCGAAGGGGTCCTGGGGCCGAAGCTAGCCGAAGGATCGGCCGAAGCTACGGCTAGATCCTTCGGCTGCTTCGTGAATAGACCCCTTAGTCACAGTTGCAGAAGAAGAGCACTCTGACTAGTATCTGGCATCAGTGAACCTGTCATTTGTTCAGTACAAAGCCGCACTGAAGGCATATAATACTCAGCCTTAGAGGCAACTAATTTACATTGTGTTCCTATGAAAAAACTCCCACTTTAAAAATACACAGTATAAAAATAAGCTTTGCATAAAGGAATACATTATATTTAGTATGCAATGATCATTGACATGAAGGTTCCAGTTTCTAAATCAACATAACAAGATTGATTCATGTTACATTACCTAATGTGACACTCTCTCTGTGTTGTTGTAAAACAGCAATTTTATAAATGGAATGTGCTAATGAATGCGCTAATGAATTCACTTATGAACTGACTTACTGTATTAATCATGACAAGTGTAGAACACCTTTAGAGTGTTTCGCCAATAATCATAATTAATGCCCCCTCTTATGAACATATATTATTAAAAGTGTACCTGCTGAAAGTGTGCCAATGATAAGAAATCATTAGGGAAAAGGGTCAGTTTTGAGAACATTTGTTGCTACGGTGACATTTTTTAATCCTTGTTTCATTGAGTACATTTTCCCTTATAATATTTTTCCTGATTGGGAGTGAGAATCCCTGGTTCTGATGTTTCTGGGCAGTAAATCTCTCTGCATTTTGGTTCACATCCATATGTTCAGTGAGGCTCCTCATTGCACCTGCTATAAATGGGTCATGAATAGACATGTGCGATTCGTTTCGAAACGAAATTTGGACAAATTTTCAGAAATTTGTACATTCGGATGTATCAGAATTCTGAATTACAGATATAATGAATGCAAACGAATCCGAATTTCCGTTTACGAAAATTAATTAGCGGTAGTTTGTTTGACCGTTCGCTTCGTTTCCGTTTCTTATTCGGTTCTTATTTGTTTTGTTTCGGTCGTTGGAGCAAAGTGACATTAGAGAAGGAGAAAAACACCCCCCCCCCCCCTCAAATGTCACTTTGCTGCAATGAACAAATGAATGAACGAAACAAATAAGAAACTAAAACGAACGAATTTCATCCGAATCCGAATTCTGAATCCGAATTGACTTTCACACCGAATCCTGAAAAACGAAATAACACAAAATCCAAATCAAAACGAAATGAAATGAAACTAAACAAATTATTTGCCAGTGCACATGTCTAGTCATGAATATGAAGCCCCTCAATTCACATAGGTACAGTAGTGAGGATTCATAATGAGCATGAAGAAGAACGCATCAATAGCTCAATATAATAAAATCACCACATAGTACCAGCAGCCATATTGCATCAGGACCTAGCCTTTCAAGGTTAGCTTATGGACAGACAGATGGATGGATGAATGGATGGATATCCAGTAAAGAGAGCAAGATCTGAACTCCAATAGGGAGGCAGAGAACTTGTAGTGTTGTTCTTTGTACAAAAAAGGGTTGCCTTTGAACTCTCTCAACCTGTGAAATCAACCTTCAATAACTCCTTCAGTAAAGTGACTCTAAACTCAAAAGTTAAACCTTAATAATACATTCAAGTATCTTAACTTTTAACAAAAATGTAGCACATAAATGTATCACTCGGCTATAGCTCCTCAAATCCTCTCTGAATTCATGCTGACACTGTCCTTCCTTCTGGAGGGTGGCTACTTTTGTTTACCATGGTCCCTGTGTGTTTGTTGTAAAGTACACCACTCCAAGCTCGCTCCCATGATAGACTAGAACTTCAATACAAATTAGTAAAATAAACATGAAATTGTAGTCCATCACAGGAGGAAGGACAGTGCCAGTGCAAATTCAGAGTTGATTTAAGGATCTACAGCCAAGTGATACACAAGTAAGATCCATTTTTGTTAATAGTTGGGGTAATGTATTTTTAAGATTTAACTCCTGGAGTTTAGTGTCACTTTAAAGCAAACTTGTTATGCCAGACACATGTAGACTGTCATTAAAGATCTTCATCAGTAAATGATAGACCCTGTGGGGTCCCAAAACGTTGGCTTGCTGTTACTGGGACGTTTTGTCTAATTAAATGGACATGTTTAATGATATCACTGAGTGCTGGTGATTTGTTTCTCTACTTTCTGTCTACACGGCGCCATCCGTGGTTGTCACTGCGAGCACCATTTTCTACATAGGCCTGGATTGCTGCAAGGTGTGCGGAAGGCTTCCCCATCTACCCATTTCTCTCGCCTTTACATTCACTTTTTCATGAGGGAATATAGTGGTTCTAATAATATTTTTTCTTTACCAATTTTAAATGAGGATCAGAAAATGAAAAAAGTCTAATTTCTTTAGCTAGGTAAATATGAAATGTTATATAAAAAATGTTGCGTTTTCAACTCTAGCCATTAAATGGAGTGTTTGTTTCCTTTCGCATGTTTTAACGTCTCTTTTTAGCCTTTTTGATGAAAAAAAAAACCTGTTACTCAGAGCTCTCTATCACTCAAACTGAACATTTGCACACAAAAGTGAATAGGGCTAATATATATGAGAGAGGAGACTGTTCACGTAGCAAAATGAATGTCCCCTTCTTTGTCCCTTCTGCAAAGGCTATGTTCACAAAGTTGTGAATAGCACAGATATTCAAAATTGCAACACTGGCGTGATTACAACTATTTTCATATATTCTCATCAGAATTACATGTTTCTTCCTTAGTTCACTGCCGTTGTTTCATTGCGATACCTTTTTTTGTAGTTAACTACAACCACCAACAAAAGCAGAACAAAGGCACATATTGCAATATTACCATATTCTCTATGAGTTTCTAATACGATGTGGCCTCATATTAAAACACATATGGGCATATAAGCAAAATATGCATATTAATGTTTACAATCACTTTTTAGCCATCTAGATCTGCGAAATGTTTATATGTACAGAAGAGCAATAACCTTTAAACTTCATGTTATATTTTACTTTTTTTGCCTACATATAAAATGACACCTATTTCTTGAGCCTATTTTCCAGTGCCACTTCTCATCAGTGTACTGTGAAGGAATAGAATGATACTCCTCAGATACATCACCCTTCCTTCCTATGTTTGCTCTGTACGTTTGATCTTTGTATTTATATAATTTGAAGACCAGCAGCAATTTAAAGGGTTAGCTCTTTTGCCTTTGAATTTTTTTTTGCAGTATGATTATTTTTTGTAATGCTATTCTCACAAGTCAGAAACCCCTTTTTGCATTATTATGTCTTCTATCTGCATCTTTCAGACTGCGTGTCCTCTATAACAATGACTGTGATTATCCGAACCCCCACTGGCAGCAGATGGAATGAGGCTGCAAGATAAGCCATGTGCTTTTCTCTTGTGTTTCAGAGCAGTATTGGAGCTGAGGGAAAGCTCCTCTTCACAGGGAACCCAAGTGGGAGCCATTTTAAACAAGTGTGAAGGAAATATTGGGGTAATTACTAAACGCATGGAGGGGGTCTGTAGCTATCAACTGTTGTAAGAATGGATTTTAAAATTCATTTAGCAGATTAGTTGATCCTTTCCCTGCAGTCTGTCTTATAATATAATTTATGTGCACATTTCATCCTGAAAGCCAAAACCAGTACAAATAACCCAAGAAATTGCATGCAACTTGTACAGAGTGTAAACGTTGCAGTGTGTATACACATAAAGATGTATAGCTAAGGAAAAACACACATTTGTATATACAGTATAATATATTCTATAACAGAGATAATTAAGTTTTATTACACAGTGGAAAAAAATAAGACAGGTGCTCACACAATCCACTGTCCTCAGCCTGCAAAACAGCAAATGGCCAATGCATTTCTGACCAGGGTTCAATTCCTCTTTAAAACTCTTTTTTTTATTAAATTCTTTTATTTGAAAAATTTTCAAACATAAAGGCATATTTAGGTATTAAACAGGGAATGCAACTCCCATCATAAAAGCAGTGGACGTAGCCACCGAGCATATACAATACAAAGCAATACAGAATATTGTAAACTGTAACAACCCTGGGGGATATATTTCAATATAAAACCCGCATGGATAACAGAGAAGCCCATGTTCTAACAGTACTGTCAAACCATTAGAAGGTAATGCGAGTCCGCATTATGTTGCTAATCGTCCAAAGAGACTGCTGCGAAAGGAGAGGGTCCAGCCCACCTCCTCAGGTGCTGTCTCCCCTGAAGCTAATGCGCAGACCGTTCATCCATGATTTAACGTGGGTAAACAAGCTATTGTAGGTTCCCAGGTGTTGTGTCAATTGAGTAGGTAAGCATTGACATATAATGGGGGGGGGGTATGGAGGAACCCCACACGGTAAAGTACTGGG
>NW_017306430.1:1892683-1915139 GCF_000935625.1 Nanorana parkeri
GCCAGGGATCCTAGCCATCTGGGAGTCTCAGACCAATAGATCTAGATATTCTTGTGTAGAGGTAAATTCATCCCACCAGAACAAGGTAGTACTAAAACGGGGCCCAGTCCCATTGATGGAACTGGTAAGGTCCTCCATATGTATAATGTCTGGAATCTTGCTGAGCCAAAGTTGCACATGAGCCTTTTTCCACATGGCCAGGATGCAGGCCCGTGCAGCATTAACCAGGTGGATAATGAACGACTTTCTGTAACCCTTCAGGGAGTGAGTGTTGTGATGTAATAGAAAGAAGGAGGGTGTCACGGGAATCTGATTGTCAGTGAATTTTTGAGTGATTGTGTGTACTTGGACCCAGAATGATTGTAGTTTTGGGCACGACCAAAAGACATGCAGCATGCCTGCCGCGGAGGAGCCACAGCGCCAGCAGGCGCCGTTTGTCTCAGGGAAAATCGGCCGCAGCTTCTCGGGGGTGTGATACCATCTGGCAAGAATTTTATATCCCGACTCCTGATATCTACTTTTGATGGACGACTTCAAGGAGAGCAATATCAGTCTAGTTTTTTCATATGACAAGAAGGAAATTACCAGTTCTCTCTCCCATCACTCGATGAACGGTAGGGATGACTCATAGTCAGGCATAAACAGTAGCTGGTAACAGAGCGAGAAGGATTTTGACAGTTCGCCGGTGTTGCTACATTCCATCTCAAAGCTTGTGAGGGGTCGGGACAGGTCTAACGGTGGCGGAAGCAATGCCAAAAAATGAGTCAGCTGGCGGTGCCACCAAAATCCTAGGGGGGATAATATCGGGTCTGTGGACATCGTCGACATGGAGGGCCACTCCTGGCCGCAAAGAAAGTGAAGAGCCCTAGTGTGCCCCTGGTCATGCAGTTTGATAAATCCCGGGTCCTGTAGGCCTGGGACAAAGTCTGAGGAGCCTACAACTGGGAGAAGAGGCGAGGGGGACGGGGAGATCAGTCGGGAGTCAAATACCTTTCTGGCTATTTTCCAAGTCTGACCTACCGTCGGGTGTGTTCGGATCGAGGGGGGTACCTGAGTGCACCAGGGGAGTGTATAGAGGGGAATGGGGGAGGAACTTTGTTCGAGAGCATTCCAAGGTTTTTGAGCAGTGTGCCGACACCAGTCAAGCATGCGTGTGAGATGTGCCACGACATAGTAATAATGGACTCCAGGGACAGCCAGTCCTCCGTATTTTTTAGGTAGGCGTAGAATAGAATGCTGTATTCTCGCCAGTTTTGACCCCCAAATATATTTGGTGATCATGGACCGAACCGTCGTCCAGAATCCACTGGGCACCAAGATGGGCAGTGCTTGAACCGGGTATAGTAACCTCGGTAAAATGTTCTGATTGATGACGCTGCACCTGCCCGTCCAGGAGAACGCCAGACGAGACCAGTCCCTGAGGTCCAACCTTATTCTGTGAAGCAGGGGTAGAAAATTCAAAGAGTAGGCCGCAGCCAGTTCCCTCGGAAGCTGGACACCCAAGTATTTGATCGAGTTTGGTGACCACGTGAACGGAAAATTATTCTGGAGGCGGAGCACGTGGGCGGGAGGGAGGGTGAGGTTTAGGGCTTCTGATTTTTGGCCATTGATATGGTAGTTGGAAAGTTTCCCATATTTGGTAAGTTCCGATAACAGATTTGGTAAAGATATATCTGGGGAAGTGAGGGAAAAAAGTAAATCATCCGCGTAGGTGGCAACCTTGTGAGATTGGGCCCCCACCTCCACCCCGCGTATATCCGGGGGGTAAGGGCTCCAGGGTAATGATTAAGATCAGAGGGGACAGTGGGCACCCTTGTCGCGTTCCATTCGAGATATAGAACTTTTCTGATAAGCAGCCATTTACCTGCACTTTAGCTGACGGTCAGGAATAGAGAGACATGATCCACGACATCATGTGTGGACCGAGTCCCATATGTTCCAGGGTGGCTCTCATAAATCACCAATCCACCCTGTCGAAGGCTTTCTCCGCGTACGTGGACAATATAAATGCAGGGGTAGCCTCCGACATAGCAGAATGGATAAGATTTAGTGCTCTAGTGGTGTTGTCTCTAGCTTCTCGGGAAGGGACAAATCCTGCTTGATCAGGATGTATTAGCTTCCCTATGTAAGGAATCATACGTATCGCCAACATTTTTGAGAACAATTTTGTATCGACATTTAACAAGGAGATTGGGCGGTAGCTCGGGCAAGACAGAGGGTCTTTACCCGGTTTTGGGATGACCGCAATATGGGCAGACAGAGAGTCTACGGGCAGCTCAACTCCGTTCGTTATGGGGGCATGGTGGGACCTTGGCGTAGGAGTCAAACAAGAGTTTGAGAGAACTGGGGGTGGAAGGGGGGGAGAGGGGGGGGGCTTCCCAAAAGGAGGGGGGGAGAGAGTTGGAAGGTAGGGGCGGGGATAGGCAGGAAGAGGAGAATATGGAGCAAGAGTCAGATCAGCTGGGGAGGAAGGATGGGAGAAGGGGAAGGACCCCCAAGAGTAGGGAGGGGGAGGGTGGGGAGGTGGGGAAACAGAAAACAATACAAACAACTAAGAGGAACCGAAGTTCACAAACGATACCTCCTACAGCCGTACCAGATGGGCTGTGGGGGTCAAAATTAGTGGGGGAGTCGAATCTGAG
Organism: Nanorana parkeri; assembly: GCF_000935625.1. NCBI lineage: Eukaryota > Metazoa > Chordata > Amphibia > Anura > Dicroglossidae > Nanorana > Nanorana parkeri. The sequence continues at coordinate 1,895,326 of NW_017306430.1, forward strand.
CACGACTCGTGAGTAACTCCTCAAGCGGCAAGCCTGATGGAGAGATGAAGAGGACTCACACAGACCTTGTACATGCATAAATCTCCGAGCCTCAGCAAATAGTATCAATGGGGCACATGTCAGATAGTTGCCACTCCCTTGGACACCCTGCTCGTTGGCCTAAGCCAAGGAGCCCCTTGGGGGGCACATCCGGTCAGGTCGAGCCCTACATGCAGGGCGGGATCTCTGCTGGATAGGATATTCTAGGAGTCATGTCACGGTTACCCGCAAGGCCAATCCCACCGTTAACCTGGACGAAAATAAAGGCCCCATGCACATCATAAATAACAGTGTCTACCCAAACTTTAAACCATAGAATATGTTGGTAGATGATGTAAAATGATATAAAACAATATAAAATAATATAAAATGCAATGCAACCCATAGCCCTTCTGTTGGGCATAATGCATTCAAAAGGGAGGGACCGTCGCAGACGGGCAAGCGATCTCCACCAACACGCATGCCAGGAGAGACCCCGAACCCCCCTCGACAGCCCCATCCAGAACCATGTGACTGTCCCCCATAGCTTCAACGTCAGCCCACAAGGAACAGCTGCCACGGGAAACGAAAATAACAGCATAAACTGAGTTAACACCCCAGAGTAAACCCATATTGGCACTTAAGGTAAGTCATCACATCCCTTAAGGGTCCCCCACCATACAAGATCCCGGGCATCTGGGAGCAGTACACCGTACGGCAACCCCCAAAATTGTCTTTCGGCTACCATCGCACGGACATGCCAGTGGGACAGAGCCTTCCAGGCAGTACCCTTCACGGGTGAGCGGCCGTGGCCCCCTTTCCTCTAAGCAACATGAGATGTGGCATATGCTCTGCCCAAGGAGCGACCTGGATCTATCTTCCGGGCAGTGTAAGGCGGATAAGGGTTGATCTCTGCAGTGGCGGAGTGTGCATGTCCTCCGATCGGATGGGGATAAGAGCTGGAAAAATCAGTTGATGGCGAGGGGGATCTGAATGAATGTGGAGTAGGGGTGCCACAAGGGACCGAGGAATAGGAAGTGAGTGAAAACAGGGCTCCAACTGGAGCGTTAAGGGTAATTAAGTCTCCCGAGCTAGCTATGCCTCCATCGACAACCTCGGGTCCACACGATCTCCCGTGCGCTGCCGCTCCTGGCGGGCTGATCCGGATCTGGAGCGGGACCGTCTCTGGGTTGCAGGTGTTCGCCGTGGTCCCTCTGTCATATACGCCAGCCAATCTTTAGGAGGTGGGATATCCACTTTTAGAAAGCCGCATAGGCCAGAGATATCCTTCGGGGAGCGGAGCACATACGAGGCTTCCCCCTTCCTCACGATCAGATGGAACGGGTATCCCCATCGGTACGTTGCCCCCGCGCCACGGATCCTGTCCAGAACAGGGCGAAGAAGTGCTCGTCGCTTGAGGGTGTTGCGAGATAAATCTGGGAGGATCTGGAGCTGTACCCCATCAAATTCAACGGGCCTGCGTTGCCAAGCAGCTCGGAGTATCTCCTCCTTGATGGTGTAATAATGGACCCGCCACACCACGTCTCTTGAGGTTGATAAGTTGGGAAGTCGTGGGCCCAGTCTAGGATGATGGTGGCGGGTTCCACAGCGTCCAGCAGGGATGCAAATATGGCTTTGACTGTGGCCCGTAGGTCAGGGGCTCCTGTGGCCTCCGGGATGCCTAGGACACGCAAGTTGATGTGTCTCCCTCTATCTTCCATGTCCTCCAGATGGAGTTGCAGGTCAGATAGCCGGTGGTCTGGTTGCTGGGCCGCCGACTCTAGTACGGAGATCCTCGATTCCAATGTGGAGCAGGTAGCAGAGACCTCCGTTAACGTCGAGGCCAGTTCTCTCACCTCTCGTTTCATCCTCTCTGAGGTCCTTACGTAGGGTAGCCTCGACCCGGGAGACCATGGACTCAAAATCCCGCTTAGTGGAGAGGTACCTCACCAAGGCCCGAATCTCCTCCAGAGTATCCGATGGGAGATCATCCGCGATCTCCTTGTTTTCATCATGGAGATCCGGATCGGGGGGTCCCGGTGAGTTGGAGTCGTGTTGGGATGCATCTGGGGAAGGGGAGCCCCTTCGTTGGGTGCTGTGTGAGGGGACACGCGTAGAGGAGGAGGGCGCCATCTTGGGATGGCCGCGTTCCATGGGGGCCGCGCTCCTCGGGGAGAAGAACTGCTGTAGAGAGGTGTCGGAGACCGGATTTTTAGAGCCTCCAGCTTTCCTACAGGTCGACATAACGAGATCCGGTGAGTCAGTGGGTGAGATTCGGTGTTAAGAGTGCAGAAGATACTCTGATGCCGCGGAGCTCTCAATTCGAGCACCTCACGCCGCCATGTTAGGACACGCCCTCTTTAAAACTCTTGCTATTAAAAAGAGAATTTGGGAATTTTTAACAAAAAACGTTAAAAAAAAGAAAAGAAAATCAAAGTAAAAGTGCTTCACTTCCCCTAAGACAACCATTCAGGTTCATCTGTTATATATAAATGATCTGATCTTTTGTTGGTAATTTTTCTGGTTTAATATGCACCTGTAAAAATCTCTTCACAAAAATGTCCCTGCAAAAGAAGAATGTAAATGTTTACCTCTCTTTCTGTAATGACATGGAGGTCAGCAGGAGAAAACACTTTGGGCTGTGAGGGACACAGGTACATAAATACCTATACTCAAAACACAACATGGACTACAGAAAACTAGTGAAACATTTGATATTTTCCAACTATGTAGATTTTAGCAGGACATGCCCACTTTTTGGACCTCAAAGACATGTGGCCATAATACTACACAAAATATGGTCACATCAGTAGTAGAATTTTGGAGAATGAACCAAAGCCTAAAGTGTAGATAAAATGTACACTTTAGTTTTGAATAGAGTTTTGAATGGAGTAGCCAATAGTTAAAAATCCCTGTCATGTTTTTTTCTGAAAACAAGACAGCTAATGAAAAGAAATCTCTACAAAATTAAAGAAATGTTTTTCTTAGTTTTCACCCAAACAAGTGTGCTCTTAGGAAGAGATCCTCCTGTTCAGGTGAAAATCATAAGTAATCATAAGTAATTGAATTTCTCCCCACTTTATGTCCCAGTGATAATAGTGACCAGTGCAAATATAGATGGTTAATGTCACCACCAGGCAAAAAAATGTGTCAGAGGTTCTGACCCCTTACCACCTTATCTACCACTAAAAATATTTTAAGGTTAGTTATACAAGGGCAGATTGTTTACCAGGATCAAACTGGTGGTAGGAGTTCTTCCTATTTTTACTCTCTTCATTCACAGACAGTGAAACTAATAATAATGTTTGAAATAAACAGTTGACTGCTCGCCCACTTTAACTGTAAAAATAAAAAAATTAATTACATTAACACTAGTCATCCACAAACTTTAGATTAACATTGGCAGGCATTGTTAGTCATACTGGGGGACAGTTCATCTATGATCTATCTTGCAATCAGGACCATGCAGCTATGTGCACTCCTAGTTCTACAGCCGGGTATACTTGGTACGTATTTTCACACATTGGGTGCTGCTGTCAGCATCCTTCTGCCTGGCATCACTGGATAAGCTGATCGATGGAGTCGGTTAGAAAATTCTTAGTCGAACTGAGCTAGCAACTGATTAGGTAGCTGCTGTCAGAATACAAAAGAAACAGTAGGGGATTCATTGATGGTGGAATCTGTTATGTTTTCTTCATTCAGCTTGCAAGTTGAACAAAGCATATAAAAGTGTGTATACCTGAAACAGTAACAACTGAACAGGCTGTAGCTATCCCAGTGCATTAGGTAGTGTATATATATATATATATATATATATAAGCATTTGAAATTGAAAACATAACAAAGTTATCTCTAAAATGTTTTTTTTAAAATATTTTTGGCTATTTGTCAGTGTATAATAAAAACATGAGCAAATTATTTATTAAAACAATAAAATCTGTCCTTGAAAACAACATAAGCATTATTTGGGTAGGCAGACTATTCACAGAGTTAATTAATTATTGTCAAGTTAACCAACAGATACTGACTGCAAAATTGTGTCTGGGCATCTAACCTTCAATAACCTCTTTTTATAAAGACTTTAAAGCACTCTGGGGAGTACATTTTTTTGTGATGTATTGGCCAAGGTTATATCTTGTATTATACATTTATGGATATATCTCTAACAGCACACAGTACTTAAACACAGAAAATGTATATACGTATATAAACAGTATACAAGCTTACACTATAAGATCAACAACCCATAGCAACTAGTTGAGGTTTTATTTTACCAGTTTTGTTCATTGCTTTGGCCTGTTGAACAATTGCCCATACAGCAAGTTGTATGATGTTAAAATTAATTTGTATACTTATAGGATAACAGTACATTTAAATAACATATTCCTGTTACACTTCTGCTCAACTTTAGATGTGCGTCTATGGATCACAACTGCGGAGTAGGTAATTCACCTTCACAGACTATGACACTCAGTTAGGGGAGACACTTCAGTCCATCAACAAGTTGTATAAAGCAAAAATATAAGCTCCCAAAAGAAATATAAGAAAGTCAATGAAATAAAAATACTTGCAGTTGTGCTGACACAGGAAGATTGGAACACTTCAGGAAGTCACAGCTATTGGAGGTGCTGTGCCTTTAATTAGGAAGATAGTGGTTTGTTTCAGCAGACTCTGTTTGTTGAGAGCTGGGGGATGGTAGTGCTGGTGGATGGATGATCCCTCATTACAGAGAGGGAGAGAGACCTCCAGCTGAGGAGATGGCTTGCTTCAATGGAATCCGTCAGCAGCAAGTAGGTAGTGTGACAGGAGCAATGGTAGGTGGTTTTGTTAGAAGAATGTCCAGCCACAGTCCTGGTTTTAAAGTAGTAGCAGCAGCTGAGATTCTGAGAGAGGTAAGTCCAGTGACAGTCTGCTTCAGTCAAGGAAGGAATGTTTGGGGAGAGACAGCATCAGCGTGTCCCCCAACAAGGTACTTTAGTAAAGCAAGGGGGAGAGAGGTCACAGTGCAGATACACATTGAACTGACACTGGACAATTGAATTTGTCGCCTTAAACCAGGTATGAGGGTGGAGCTGAATGACGCTGCATCTGAGGGGGCGGCGCCATGCACAGAGACTGGAATGAAGGGGAGGTGAGTATGTTACAATTCCTAACTTTACAAGTCAAGCCAGGTGTTGTGGCTATGCAGGGCAAGATTTTAGACAGACTGAGCAGTACTATTCTATAAAAGTTAAGGTTTCCTTATTTTCAAAATTAAATCTGGGGGCACCCTACTAGGCACACCCACTTTTAACCACTCCCAAAAAAGATATGCATGCATAGTTAGGAGGGACCCCTTGAGGGTATCAGTAACAAGCCATACACAAGATCAGCAGGATGCAGTGCTTTTTTTAAGTAAAAAAGCTTGCAAGGCCCTATTAGTGTTCAGAGGTCGGTAGCATGTAATGTAGAGTTCAGGGGACAGGCATAAGGAATGCAAAGTGCAGGGGTCAGACATAAGTAATACAGTGTTCAGAGGTCAAAATAGTAAGTAACACAGAGCTCACAGCTCAGAGTAGTAAGCAATTCAGGGCTCACAGGTCAGAGTAGTAGGTAACGCAGGACTCACAGGTCAGGTAGTAAGTAACGCTGGGCTCACAGGTCAGAGTAGCAAGTAAAGCAGTGCTTACAGGTCAGAGTGGGAGGTAATGCATACTTCTTAAAACAGGAACTGTCTCTGAGAAACAGGGACTAATGGTCACCTTACTATATAATGCAGCAGCTCCCCATACTTCTATGGGACTGTTTTCTGAGTGTCTCTGGACTTGACATGTGGCCACAAAGAAGTCTACAGGGATCTACAGCGCAGAGAGAATTTGGCACAAAGGATCTAAACAGAGGCGGCAAGTTGCTGCAGTTGGATACAGATATGTACCTGGGGTAGAGGAGGGCAAAAAGGGTCATTGTACTTTGTATGAAAGTGCACTAACCCCTTTAATATATTTCTACTCTATATTCAGATTAATTTTGGACAGGTTGACACATCTTTATGAAATCAATAATTTTTAAAGAAATGTATTCTTGCACTGCATTTATGTGGGTTTTTTTAGTTCACAAGTTTATCCATCTGTTGCGTCATCTTAATATATCAGATGCAATTGATGGAGGTGCCCGCCGCACACCTTTCAGCAGTCCCGGCCAACAATCAAATAAATGGTGCTTGAAGTAACTTCACGGATGGCACCGTGCAAAACACAAGATTGAAGAAAATAGGTCACCAGCACTCCATAAGTTAAAATGAATGAGTCCTTTTAATGGACAATGATGTCACAGAAATCCAACATGAGCTGACGTTTCGGGGCCACACAGGGTCCCTTCTTCAAGGCAAGAGATGTGACAATAATATCAGGCATATCTATAGACTATATTGCAGAAATAGCCTCTAAAACTGAAATCTGGTTATACGTGGATATGCACATATGTGGTGTGAATGTTTTTTGGAATATATATCTCTCACTGATGTTTATCTACACATGAATTACTTATTTTATGGGTAATGTGTTCCAAAATTATGAAAATATGTAAAATATTTATTTTAGCTCTGTGTCTAGATAAGTCACATTAAGATAAAATAGTCACAAAAAAATAGTTCTGCAGATCATATTAAAATAATACCTGGTAATCATGCCTTGTTCAGGCACTTCCTGTTATTGGGTGACAATGCTCTGTTTTTTTCTCTCTCTCACTTTCCAATTTATTATATATATTTTAATTATTTATTAAATTATATAGTATTGTTTTGCCTAGCAGACTTTTGATAGCATCTGTTCTAGCAGCACAGACTTTTGGTCTTAGCACTATTTCAAAAATCTTGTCTTGGTACTAATCTATTCAACAGGAATTCAACAGCTAAAACAATGTCAAAAACGGTCTACTCACTCTTCTTCCCTCTCCATTCGGTTAAATACATATGTTCGGGTAAGCCAAGTATCCAACTGTATGTGGTAGCCATACGGTGGACATGTCACCAACCAGAATGATAAATTATTTAATCCAATAAGAATATAATATATAATAGCTACACATTTTCTATATATATTAATTGAAAAATGTGTGAATTCTGGGTGAAAGTTGTGTGAATTTTTGATTAACACATTTATAAATAGACACCCTCGTGTTTTCTCAAATATTTTTCTGAATACAACATTGCCTTCAGTAGATGGTTGCATTATCCACAATTTCTAATTAAGTCTCATGGTGAGCACAGCTATTAATACCAGATTTAGGGAATATACCATCATTTTCAATACTACCTAAGGGAGCACTTTTAAGAATTGTATTGATTAATAAATGTGTTCAGCTTTTAACTACACCTAATGAGTCTACATATTAGTTCTTTCTACCTGAAGATAACCTAATTTAACACATACTTTGCATATATTTTTGTGCTATTGAAAATATATATAGAACATATATATCAAGGATAAATGTCTAGCATTTTAACTCATAAACAGAAAAGGACACATTGATTTACTTTCTTTCAAATTTATAGAGATAGGAAAACTGCAGACCTAAATGTATTTCTGTTTTTGATTAACAGCACTGTGCTTATGTACGTTCAAAAGCTTTTAGCTCCATTAGAGAAAATGTTTTTACATGATAAACTTTCATTATGTGAGTTGCCTTTGATGTAAGATTACCTCAGTCAACATTAATTTCAAACTAATAGGGAATCACTCGCTTAAGTATGTCTGCTATATCGCTACACCTTATAAATGACATTGGAAAAATACAGATTGATTTTTATAGAAAAAAAGGAGTCACAAGAAAGGCAATTCTTCCAGAAAACAAGTTGTTAAAACATACTGGGGTATGCCATTTGATTATTCTGCTTTATTGGGATGACGTAAGGAATTTAATAGGATCCTCTCAGAAACTAGAGGATGGCCAAAGACTTTCAGCAGCATACATGGCAACACCCAACATATGTGTTACAATCTTAATTTTCATACATTTGCATGGGGGCAGGGGGCTTGAGCTTTTTTTTTTTACTATTTCTATTCTGCATTTTTTAAAACTTTTCTTACGTGTACCTTTTGCTATCACACATGTGAATGCATATTGCTGGTGACAGGTCCTCTTTAGAACTTTCCATTAGACCTCTAATGTCACCTATAGTCCTAAATGAAGCTGATCAACCACAACCACAGCTCACATCAAATTAATTAAATAAACATTGCTTCTTCATTCTATTAACCGGTGGGAAGATCAGTGAACATATGTGATCTCCCTTCATTCTCCCCACCATGGCTGTCCTGGGCCTTTAGATGTGGAAGCGGAAACAAGGATACATGGCTGTGGGTGGGAGTAAAAGTGATTGGACCCAGTCTGTTTACACCTCCCTGATGCGACAGATGTAGTACTTACATCCATGAGAGTGGAAGAGTTAAGCTGCATGTGGTGGTATGGAACAGTCTGATTCTCATGGACCACATCAGCAGTAGGGATGGGCTCAATGTTCGAGTCGAACAATAGTTCGACTTGAACATTGCTAGTTTGTGTTTTCAGCTGTTTGCCCACCGAGCGCTCCACAAGGCACTGCGCACCGTACAGTGCCCTGTGAGAGCCCTGATTGGGTAAAGCAATGCACCTGGCCACAGGTCAGGTACAAGATTTGCCCAATCATGGCACAGTGCACTGTAAGAGCCATGATTGGGCAAAGTAATGATGACTTTGCCCAAGTATGGCTTATAGCTAAGTCCCAGCCCCACACTATATAAGGCTGCTTACAATGCAGCCTTATGTAGTGTGTCGCTGGAGTTAAAGATAGATTGTAGTGTAGTATAGTGTAGTACAGTGTAGGGAAAGATAACTGGTGTCAGTGCTTTATACAGTACTCTGTACTACATATAGTATTATTGTCTGTGTTGTATATTCACTGGGGGGAATTTATCAAAACTGGAGCACACAAAATCTGGAGCATATTTACACTGCAGCCAATCAGCTTCGCTCTCTCATTTTCAAATCTTACCTGAGCAAACTGAAGAAAGATGCTGATTTGTTGCCCTAGACAACTGCTCGATATTCTGTTTGCTCCAGTTTTGATAAATCCCCCCCCCCCCCACACACTGTATTTTCTTCTTTTCTTTTTTTGTTGTCAGTGGTGTCACTGCCAGTGGTGTCATAATCGTATGAGATCGCGTTTTCGTCCTATAATCGCAAGGTGTATGGGCAGTGTACAACCGCAAATACAATCCCATGCCCTTCAAGGCCAGCTTGGAAAAACTGCTAATTTTACAGCTGCTCCCATTACAGCTGGGGAAATCAGGCCCCTTCTGCCAGTTAATGGCCTGTACTGCGCCATAGTGGCAGGTACCTATCTGCTAATTTATGTCTAGAATGTCAAACCTGCCCTCTACCAGAATGTCTAATGTTTCTGTACCTCTGGACCACATGATCAGTGGCAGAGTCCACAAAACAAAAGACAAGTGAACCAGTAACTAGGGCACGCTAGGCAAATTTAATGGTCATTGGAAAGGAAGCAGGACATGGCACACTGCTTGAACTAGTGGTGCTACTCCATGTCCTGCACCTTGGGGTAGTCACCTTTCCCCTCTTGTCCTCAATGACCTCAGGCAGTAACACCTCAAAGACAAAAGTCTTCCCCAAGTGCCCCAGAGCTTCTGCAATTGCCTTGGAAGAATCCTGTCACTCTGTTTTGTAGCTGGTATACCTGTAGGATAGGTGCTACACTGTGCCAGAGACTCTGGAAGCTCTTCAGAGCCAGGCAGGCAGAGAGGTGACTGACCCCATGCCAGCTTTTGCCTGGCCAGATCATTTGTGACAATGTCACTAACCTGCTGAGTGCCCTCTGGCTGGGAATGTTCACACACATACCTTGCCTTGCACATGGTCTGAACATGATGAGCAGAGATGAAGTGGGTCTTTGCGATATGATCCCTCTGGAGCACACACTGCAGGGAGTAGTAGTCTGGCCACTGGAGACACAGCAGCAAGAGGAAGAGGAGGACTTCCTGATGTCTCAAGGTCAGCAGGATCCCTTGACTAATGCCTCCATCCCTGTGAGGCAGAGGTAGCAGGAAGCAAAGGAAGAGTATGACGACTAAAGTTGGGGCACTGGGGGTAAAGAAGAGGAGAAGGGTTGGGGGTGCTGGCTTTGAGTAGTGGCAGTGTTGTGGTGCTGGGGTTGAGAAGGAAGGCTGAGGTGCTGGTGTTGAGGAGGATATTTGAGGCTGCTTCAACAGAAACATTTAAAACCGCTAAATTCTCTTCAAGGGTAGAATCATATGGGAATCTATGCCACCATTCCAGAGAGAGCACAAAGTACCCAACTCTGAAATATCTCAGCAAAGAACCTCTTTGCTACACCTTCTGATGTGATCCATGCCCTGTAGGCATAGGTGAAAGGGAAACATCTACTGGAAAAAGGCTGGCCACTCTGCCACTAGGTTGCCTTAGTTTCAAATGTGTTGCTGAAATAGGCAAAGCTGCACTTTGTGTGCAGCATGTCACTGCACACTTCTATGCAACAGTGGTGTGCCTCACTATGTTTGCTACAGCTGTCATTGAATTTATTCAAAATAGGGGACAGACAGGCCTATGTCAGAGGTAGTAGGGTTTATTTTAGCTTTTTTACCCCTTCTATCTTCCCCCACATTTGCTACAGCTGCCATTACATGTATTAAACCTAGTGTTGGGCTCTATCACACTGGAGGCACAGATGCAGAGGAAAAGTCAAAAGCATTGGCTGGCTGCCCTCACAAAAATTGGTTTTGGTGTGTACAAAAGTTTTTTTTTAAATGTGTCCTTTTTTTAAAGCAAGCATGGGCAGGGAGGGCACTGTAACCTTGAAGCTACCATTAATAAAAGTCCTAGGCTTAAACACCAACAATACGGGCAGCTAAGTAGCTGAGACAATAAGGGCTGCTCTTGACCAGACCGGCAAAAACTGCCTGATGCAGTCCTATCAAAAGGTCTTAACACAAAGAGACAAATAAAATGCAAACAATAATAGCAAATAATAAATAGCATTCTATAGATTTAAAAAAATCATTACAAATTTTATAGAAAAAAGCAGATTAACTCAACGACAACAGGCGTAAATATTGTGCAGACTTCACAGTATGTAAGCAATTTTACAAGGCTGCAATTTAAGAGGGAGAAACTAGGCAGGTTTATAGTTAAAAAACAAAACTATAGTGCACTATTTCATAGAAAAAAATCCAGACAAATTGGACAGGCTAGATTCACACTATGTTAGCAGTATTAGTAGGTTGCAGGTTAAGAGGGAGAAACCAATCTGGTTTTAATAAAGAAATCAAAATTACAATATATTATTTAATTGAAAAAAGAAAAAAACTTTGTTCAGTCCATACACACTATGTGAGGTGTTTTAGTAGGCTGTAGTTTTTTAGGGAGGCAAAGGTCAGGTTTATAAACAAGAAATCAAATTATAGTAATTTATTTTACAGCAAAATGCAAACATATTGTAGTGACTCCACACACAATATTTAAACAATTTACAAGCCCTGATTTTGAACAGGACACCACCCGGCTTTCAATAAAGAAATCCACATTATAGTGTATTAGTATCACTGAAAAAAGCCCCCAGAATATTGCAGTGAGTACATGCACAGTAAATAAACACTTGTGCTAAGCCATATTTTTAACAGGCCATATTTTAATAAAAATTAAGATTAGGATTGATTTGTTTTGTGAAAAAAAGCACACAATATATTCTAGTAAGCACTATCACGTACCTGGTAGAGGACCGATTTGGCTGAGGAGGCCTCCCTTGCGGCTTTTGTCTCACAGCCCTGGAAGTGGGGACAGGGAGCGAGCAGACAGAGAATAGCATGGGTGCCAAGATGTTCAGGCCAAGTGCCTGGCAAGTGTCTAGCAACAGATTCCCTGGAAAGGTAGGCAGGGCTGGTAGACAGCTGAGGGATCAACGTGGTCGGGAGCAGGAACTGGAACCAAGTCAAACAAGCCAGAGGTCACAGCCACACGGTCACAGGAAGTGGGTTGGCTGCTGGACATGATTTAACCTACTAACGCATTAGCACTGGAATGCAACATTGTGCATCTACAGAGGACGGTGCCAAAGAATATTGCAGTATTGCAGCAAAAGCTGCATTTTTTTTATTTTGAAAGCCATATTTTGAATGTTTTAATTGAATAACAAAAGTGGAGTTAGGCCTTAGGGGCTTGTTCCCATCTTGTCTGTTGAGCTGCATATTTCTCCTCAAAACAACTCAGCTCAATGGACATGGCATGAATAAGCCCCAAGAGTTATTGTTCATTCCTATAAACCTAGGAATGATGAGTGTGCTCTTACAAGGACTGTACCAATCCCAAGAAAGAAACTTAATCCAGTCATTTATAATGTTTTGTTTACTGTAAGATTATATAATGTTATCAAACTTCTCATGTGATGACGTTAGTGGAAATGCAGGTCATAACTTCTGTTCTGCAATAAAATGCAGTGTCAGCCCTTGTTAAGCTGGCATTGCATCTAAGTTAAAAGCTTTTAGTGAGATTTGCTGCATAACACTATCCACTACATTGCACATTACTGAGAGGATATCTAAATCTTCTTGTGATCATGTAGATCACACACATTTTATGTAAGGCTCTCCTTTACAAACAAACTCTCCCAAGCAAGCTATTACACATGAATTGTTAGATTTATTGAATAAATGTATTCAACTTTTCTTTTTCCTCAAAGCATTAGTGTCTTGATATAAAGCCTTATTTTAGAAAGCATAACTAGCAAAAACAACTTTCATCTTAATGTGTTTCATTACTCAGGAGATAAGGTACAAAAACAGAACTTCAAAACTAACTTGAATCTAAATGAAAGCTCACATTGATTTCATTAGAAAAATAAACAAAAAAAGATGTCAACATTTTATTTATTTACAACACAGCATAAATGTTTTAATGTCAGTGAAAAGGAAGACGGTATTTATTAGAAGTTACTAGTTTCAACTTATTGATGCTTTATCAACAGAATGTTACACCCACTGTACATGTGGGGTTACAGATAGAAAATGGCTGGCTTGATTAAATAAATGCCAAATAAACAGGGGAATATACAGTATATGCGGTGAGGAAAAACCCCAGAGAATTGAATGTATGGATGCAGGGAAGTATTAGAAGCTAAGTTTCTACGGGACCCTGCGCAATGACCATACTACCATGTCAGCAATGATAACTAATATGGACCCTGATAAAATGTTATCGTAATTGATGTAATGTGTGGGTAATTTAAATGATCCATGAACATAAAGCATAAATCTAAATGTAAAAACTATTTATTTTTTTTAAACAATAGTGACATAATAATGCATAAAAATGAAAATACTGTCTGTTTTTCGCTTAATGCATTACCAGATATCTACAATCCTGTGAAAAAGGAAGTACACCCTCTTTGATTTCTATTAGGGATGCACCGATACCAAGTACCGTACTTGTTACGGTAAGTACAAGTAGAGATACTTTTCAGGCTCCAAGACTAGATTAGAGAAAAATTCAAAAGTTAGGAGGCAGCTGTCATTTGTTAGGAGCACACGGAGCTCCTGGGATTTGTACATCTCTGTTTTAATGTATGATTTTGTTTTTAGAAATATAAATAGTGTACTAGTACTCAGGGAAATGCGGTCAGGAGAGGCATGTGAGGCAGAGCCTCACCTAGTATTATGAAGGAAAAAGCTTCAATTCTGAAGCTGACAGCTTTTTCTCCATCCAGATAAGCTTGTAACAGGTTACACAGCAGGGAAATCCTCCCCGCTGTGTAACCTGTAATGGACGGAGCGCTGACTGTTAATTACAGGTGGCACTGCATCCGGCTTTTGACCGGTAGTTAGGTTACACACCAGCGGGCTTCCCCATAGCTTGTGTAACCTAACTATTGAGGCAAGTGATGTCACAGCCTCTACTCTTTATTAAAGGTGGGAGCTCTGTTGATGGTTTGGATCAATGGCAAATTGCCATTGGTCCATGCTGTCCAATCCAAAAAAAAACAAACAACCCCAATGAGACCATCAATCTCGATGCCTCAGCAGTGACAAGCAAGTGAGGGACAGGGAGGCTCCTCCCTGTCTCCTCCCTTCCTCCTCCCTCCTTCACACTAGCCTGGGCTTCGTCGGGATTGGGTGGGGCATGGCCGGGGGTTCGGTGTGCTAGGGGCAGGGTGGGGTGTGCTGGGTGCAGGCTGGGGGTGGGGCTGGGGAATGCCTCCCCAAGAAGCAAAGGTACCGCACGTCACTGCTGGTACTTGCCCAAGTACTTACAAGTACAAGTACTGATACATTTTTGTGTAATGTCATGTGACAGTTTTTCTAAAACAATATCCACTAATGATATCAGGACAGTGGTGGAGCGCCAGAGCCAGGTCCCAGCTGCAACTGCTGCAACCCTGATAGTTCTCATGAAAATGCCAAGTATTGGCACTGGTACTCGAAAAGCATCAGTGCATCCCTAATTTCTATGGTTTTACGTATCAGGACTAGACATGTGCACTGCCAAAAAATTTGTTTCTTTTTGTTTTAAATTCGGATTTGTGTTATTTCGTTTTTCAGGATTCGGGTGTGAAAGTCAATTCGGATTCGGAATTCGGATTCGGACGAAATTCGGTAGCGTTAGTACGAACGTTCTTATTCGTTTTCTGTTCATATTCGTTTCTTATTCGTTTCGTTCGTTCGTTTGCAGCAAAAGTGACATTTGAGGGGGAAAAAATATTTTTCTCCTCTAATGTCACTTTGCTCCAACGAACGAAACGAATAGGAAACGAATAAGAAACGAATAAGAACAGAAACGAAACGAACGTTCGTATTAACGCTACCGAATTTCGGAAATGGAAATTCGGATTCGTTATGTCTGTAATTCGGAATTCGAATACATCCGAATGTCCGAATTTCCGAAAATTCGTCCGAATTTCGATTCGGAACGAAATGAATCGCACATGTCTAATCAGGACATAATAAAAATAATCTGGTCCTAGGCAGGTCTTATTGTTAGGTAAATACAACCTCAAATGAACAACAACACATGACATATTACAGTGTGTCATTATTTATTTTACAAACATAAGGAAGTTATGTGTGAAAAACTAAGTACACCCTCACTGCTTACATATGAATTAAGAGGCTACGTAGCAGCCTGGCGCTGCTGATCAAATGCCCTTTGATTAATTGATCATCAGCAAATGTGACCATCTCTGTAAAAGCTGAAGTTTTCACAGTTTGCCAGTCTGGAGCATTCAGGTTGTTGTCAACACAATGCCAAGGAGGCAAGACTCAGCAATGAACTTGGTACGTGCATAAGATAATACCGCTTTACAATGTTTTGGTGTGTACAATGTAGTGACATTTGTTTTCAACTTGTAGAAGTCAGATCAATTTCTTCCCTCCCATGTTATATGTTGGCATAGATGAGGTCCAAAGCAAAGCATATTTGTTTTATATTGTAACTGTAATGTCCTCTTTATATTATTATTTAAACATTTGGCACAAACTGTTGGCATTATAAAAAACCTATATAATAATAATAATAATAACAATAATAATATTACCTACACATAACCTAGTCTGCAGATGTGTATGCTTAGAAGAGGCTAAAAGTATAACTATCACAGTAATATATTATTACAATTTAAATAATATACTTAACCCCTTCATGACTGAGCTTTGTCAGTTTCTGTTCTTTTAGGACTGACGCACTTTTTACATTTTTGATGTGTGATTCTTCCATGGCAGTAATATACTTTCTTACAAAGTGCACCCACACATGTATTGTTTTTTTAGAGGACAGATAGGGCTATATATTTATATCACATATGTGTGCCTAATGCCTCACCTAGGAGGAAACAAAATATTTTAAAAATGAGGGGAAAAAACGTAAAGATAACAATTTTTTCAAGTACAAGGACAAGTTCTACAGGCAGAAACATGGCTGTGCCATGGGGTCGCCAGTTTCACCTATTGTGGCGAACCTGTACATGGAGGAAGTAGAAAGCAAGGCCCTGACCACCTTCAAGGGAATTACACCAGTCATTGGTTCAGATATGTGGATGACACTTGGGTTAAGATTCACAAACAAGAGTTACATGCTTTCATTGACCATATTAACCTCAGTGGATCATAACATCAAATTTACGCAGGAAGATATGCAAAACAACAAACTGGCTTTCTTGGACTGTTTAGTAACAGTCTGGAGGCTGGAAATAGAGGTCTACTGAAAATCAACACACACGGACCAGTACCTGCAATTTGACTCTCACCATCCTCTAGACCAGTGGTTCTCAACCTGGGGGTCGGGACCCCTTCGGGGGTCGAATGACGATTTGCCAGGGGTCGCCTAGCGGCTTCCAGCCACCCAGGAGAGAAGCGCTTTCTCTGCTCTTTTTTTTCAGTCAGAAAAGAAAAAAAACTTTCTAATCGAGCAGACTAAACCTTTCCAGGAGAAAGTTATTATTTTTTTTCCGACAGGGTTAAAAGTAAACCTGCCGCTCTGTGTGCACAGTGAGAGGGCAGTCTTCCCCTCTCACCTGTCACAGAAGTTCCAGCACAGTGCTGTGCTAGGACTCCTGTATTGGAGGTGACAGGGTCAATAAAGAGAACCTGTCACCTCAAATTGCTATTACAGAGGGGCTTGTTACCTCTTTGTGATAGCAAGGAAGTTAAGTGGAAAAAAAATAGATACAAAAATTATTAAAGAAATAAAAATAAAATAATTTAAAGAATAAAAAAGCGATTAAAAAGAAATAAGAAACAATTTATAAAAAAATAAGAAAATTATAAAAAATAAACAATAGTAAGATGAGAGTCCTCCTCATCCCTCTTCTAGCGCAGCAGTGTTAGTTCTCCCGCCACGCCGCCAGATGTCGCTGCAGCAGCCGCGTCATCCCTAAATTTTATCGTTGGGGGTCACCACAACTTGGCAAATGTTACCAAGGGGTCCCGGCCCTAGAAAGGTTGAGAACCACTGCTCTAGACCATGAACTGGGAGTCATCAGGACTCTACACCACCGGGCAAAGATAATTCCCACTAGAACAGAGGCCAAGATGAAGGAATTCAAACACCTCAGGGGGGCCCTTAAAACTTGTGGGTATCCAGATTGGGCTTTTGTCAAAACAGAAAGAAGAGGAAAGAATGCCATATATAGCTGGGGTGTCTGAGAAACTCAGGAGGGTTTTTAAAAAACATCACATCCCTGTCTGCTTTTAACCCAGCAGTACACTGAGGCAACAACTGGTTCACCCAAAATACCCAACACCAAAACACAAGATGAGCAACATTGTGTATGCAATCCAGTGCAGTGAGGAGTGCTTAGAATTGTATGTCGGTGAAACAAAACAACAGCTACACCATCATATGGCACAGCATAGATGAGCCAAACCCTCTGGTCAGGATTCAGCAGTATACCTACATTTAAAGGAAAAGAGGTCGGCTCACAACCTCCCTCCGGTCCCCTCTCCGCTGTCAGAATGCGGAAGTAGTGTCACTCTCCAGCTTCAGATGCCGGAGAGAAGCAGACCTCTGCTTCATCAGCTTCTTCAGGGGGGTCCTAGGTGACATTAGGGGTCTTGGAGACCCCTGATGTCTCCATAAAGAGGACCTGTCACCTCTTTTGCTATCACATAGAGTGGTTTCTGAGCCCCCTCTGTGATAGCAATAAAGTTAAGTGGAAAAAAAAATAGGGAAAACAAATGTAAAATTTCCCCCCACATTTTTTTAAAGTTACACATAAAAAAGAATTTAAAAAAACAAAAAAAGTTTTAAAGTCCCCACCCCTACATACACGCATGTAAACATGCGTCAGGTGCGCATACCTGCGAAAATGACGATTGTGCCCATTAAGCAGCACATGTTACATATCGCCGCGAACATCGGAATGAGAGCAATAGTGCTAGGGCCATCAATGAACTGTAAAATTACAGCGTTGCAGGACGGAATAAATGTCAGTCAAAGTACTGCAGAGCTGAACACTGAAAGATGGCCTGGCCAGGAAGGGGGTCTAAACACCTGGTCTTCAAGCGGTTAAAAGAGGTGTGGATGAGGCCATTTATGTAAAAATTGAGAAGCCAAGCTTGAATAGAGGTGGGGGGTGAGACATCTATTGTCTGCCACATACAGTGCTGTTTTAACACCTCTCTCAAGGGCAAGTTATTAATATCTCCTAGCTTTATGCAAATGCAATCACCACCTGGTTGCAACTAACAGATTATGTGGGCTGGAGCAACATTTACCATATTTATTCCCAGTGAATTTTTGTACAAGTATTCTGAATTGAGAAAGCTGGTTGAATGATCAGTGAAACGTCTTCAAGAAAAATACAGCAAGTCCAGTCGCCTTGACTTATCTTTTACAGATATACCATGACCTGGATGAATTAAAACCTTCACAGACATACATCTTCAGTTGTTCAGATAATAAAGAATAACAAATATTACCTGAGCAACAATATAAATAAACATGTGTGTGAGATGAGGTGCTATACTAGCTGGGGTATAAATCATGCTAGTGGAAACAGGGAAACAGAAACTGAATATATCCTCTAAAATCAATTAGTTATCATTTAAAAAGGGTTGCAGTGTGCTAATGAATGTCAGAGGCTTTCACAAAAGTGTATGTATAAACCCTAGCAATTAACTTATTTTATTTTCTACTTTTTTGGTTTGTAAAATATACCATTAGCAGTGTTTTGTTATATTAATCCCACAAGTGAAAAATACACTGGTGTATCTTGTACATATTTTGTTAATGTAAATACAGTGTTGCCCTATGTATTGTGCACACTTACTGTGTTATTTCAAGGATTCCAATTAGAATTCCTAATTATTATCTTGGGACTACCAAATGATTAGCATCTATCTTGTGAAGAATAGGTTTAGCAAATGACAACTGGGCAGGGCTAACACCACTCCATCCACAAAAATGTTGTGTCTTGGCAGCCCCCAACAGGACGTAGGAACTGTGTGCATTTCTGGAAGACCAACGGGTATTTTTCTGTACTGGCAGAGTCTTAAAAGAGGATAAAACTAGGGATGCACCGATACCAATACTAGTATCGGTGCCGATGCCAAGTATTTGGGCAAGTACTCGTACTCACCCAAATGATCCGATGCCTAGCCCGATACTTGAGCTTCTAGTACCAGGAAGCTGCGCAGTGAGTCATTCCACGCTGCCCAGCTTCCTGATTGGCCAGGAAGCCATCAACATGCTCCCTTATCACTTGTGACAAGGGAGCATGGAGCCGGGCCAATCAGGAAGCCCTCCTGGCTTTCTGATTGGCCAAAAAGCCCGGAGCATGGAGCCGGCATCCCAGCCAATCAGGCAGCTGGGCGCCGTGTAATGGCGTATTGTCCGGCTTCCTGAATGCCAGCTTCTCAACCAATTAGCCAGAAAGCTGGCTACATGCTGCCTCATCACCTGGTGACGAGGGAGCATGGAGATGGCTTCCCTGCTGATCGAGAAGCCGGGTGGCGAGTCTTTACATGCCACCCAGCTTCCCGGCTAATTAGGAAGCCTGGTGGCAAGTCATTACACGCCACCTGGCTTCCGTAATGGGACTTTTGGTATCAGTATTCGCTATCAGTGAGTACCAAAAAAAAATATTGGTACTCGATACCGAAAAAACAGTATCGGTGCATCCCTAGATAAAACATGTGGAAATGTGACTCTATTGCACAGATTTCTTGCATTTTTTTTTGCCCTGACATATACCGAAAATTGTTTAGAATTGGGGGTAAAAATTAGGAGTGGTGAATGACATCAGAATGTTGCTGTGTGTG